>NC_064633.1:376680057-376991843 GCF_023864275.1 Schistocerca cancellata | reverse complement strand
ACAACTTTAAAATACAGCATGTCTTTATGTAGTAGTATAGACACAGATAAAATGTTTGTACATTTACACATGGAAAAAATGGATAAATATTTTCAGTGTGGAAAATATCAAAAATTCAGTAAAATCCAGATAGGGTACGGTCAAACAGGGTATCTGCATTAGTACCTAAGTGTAACCAAAATTTTTGTTACATAAGCAATAGATCAAAGTGCCTAGTGATCTCTCATGGGTACTTTCCTAAAATGCAACAAGAATAAGCGAACTATCTGACTCCAAGCTGAAAGAGATCTGCACTGAAGGTTGGGAGAGACAACTCATAGACCTTGGATAATAAAATACAGGCTGCTGGAAAAAAAAAAAAATTGTACACCCTTTCAGAGGTTCCCAATCTGCTTAAGATTTATTGTTGCAACAGTGCACATGGAGTACATGAAATGATTACATTTACAGATGAAGTGCAAAAGCATTTCTGAGGTACCCGGTATCAACCCAGCTGAAACACCCATGTATAAGGTGTAGCCTCCACAAGCAGCAATGCAGGCACTGACTTTGGCATCCAGTTGATCATACAGATGGCAAATACTATCCGGGATATGTTATGCCATGCCTGCTCGACCTCTTCACATAGTTCTGTAAAAGTTGTCAGTTGAAAAGTCACATGAGTCACTTCTGATACCATCACATCACACACGTGCTCTATTGGAGACAAGTCAAGAAACCGCTCTGGCCAGGGAAGTTGCTGCACATCTTGCAGAGCACATTGAATTTCACAGGCAGTGTATGGATGAGCATTAATCTGTTGGAACTGCACATGACACTCTGATAGCTATGCCACTATACTATTTGTTGACAGACAGTATTGAAACCATTATCAGTACATCTATTATCCCCGAGGTGCCATACGCCATCCTCGGATCAAAATTGACGCCGTATTTCCAGGTGTACTAATTTTTTTTTCTGGTTGTGTATATGGATTTCTTTTAATTTATAAAGAGGGAGGGATGGATGGACATAGCATCACACATATACTTAGAAATAAAACAAAATCATTATACACATGTGCTAATTGACAGAGAGGGGCCGTAATGAGTAGATATACGAGAAGGTGCGACACGACAAGTGCTTTAATGCAGAACAATAATGCATTCTAGAGAGACATGGTGACAAGACGACATTGTCATTCTGCCACTGCCACTGTGTAAGAGAGAGAGCGAGAGAGAGAAAAACTGGTAATGTCATTTTATTCTGAATGCTGTAGCATTATCCATCTCCAGTGCATATGAGCTGCAAGTCATATGTGTTTGGAATCATAAAAATATTTGGATGCTGTGTAAAGTGGTATGATTCCAGATGGAAAGAAATGAAACACATGAACTGCATAGTGACACAACTATGGATGAAATCATCACAAATCTTCTGATGGTGGATAAAAAGGGGCTCTGTCAACAATATGGATAGCATAACTTTTATCTACATGATGTAGAATAGCTTCTATACTGTTACTTAGCGTTTTCCTAATTTTTAAACCCATTTATTTTATATTTAACCTTTTTTTCTGTATCAGTTGTGGTAATGTTATGCTTTTGAGACATATAACATTGATTGTTTTGCAGGAGAGTGAACACGCATTAGCAACAGATGGTCGAATTTACAAGGATGCTGATACTGCCTCATATCTCATCACCGGTCCATTGTCGTAGGTTAGTCCGAGCTAATTGCCAGGGTTGCTTGAGATTTCTGTCTGTCATCCTGTGAGATCTTCTCTCCAACCTCTGTGTAACATTTTACAGTCATACATTATTTTTAAATAACTATTACTCTCTTGCTGCAAAGTGGTCAGGATGTCTTTAAAGTAAATTTCCTCCATTAATGTGTTTTTTGGGTAACGTCATATATACAGAAAAAAAAACCATGTTCACCCTATCCCTTGGCCTTGGGGCATTCACATTGCAGCACACATGTAAAAAGAATATAATTACATATACACTTACAGAATGTAACTGAAAAGTGCTCTCATCTTGAGTGCATGTGCCCATTGGTGCTGGAATATCCTCCTTGTAATACACACAAAATAGTGTATATAATAGAGGGAAACATTCCACGTGGGAAAAATATATTTAAAAAGAAAGATGATGAGACTTACCAAACAAAAGCGCTGGCAGGTCGATAGACACACAAACAAACACAAACATACACACAAAATCTAGCTTTCGCAACCAACGGTTGCCTCGTCAGGAAAGAGGGAAGGAGAAGGAAAGACAAAAGGATATGGGTTTTAAGGGAGAGGGTAAGGAGTCATTCCAATCCCGGGAGCGGAAAGACTTACCTTAGGGGGAAAAAAGGACAGGTATACACTCGCACACACACACATATCCATCCACACATACAAGACACAAGCAGACATTTGTAAAGGCCTAGCGGCTAAAAATGATCGACGATGTGAGAAAAACGGAACTGGAAATAAAGCAAAATATATTAAAACTAGCCGAAAAGGTTGTTTAATAGCTGAAAGGAACTGTTTGTGAACTGGAAACGGTGGATTTTATAGCAGCGGTAGTGTTGAAAGCGGAAAAAAAAAAAAAATTTTGGTTATGGTTTGGAAGTGGGTTACGTATTATTACGTATTATTGAGTATATATCGGCAGGATAAAATTGTATACTGGATTACGGTAAAAAAAGGAGAAGGTGAATAGAAAGTAAAACTGCTGGCAAAAACAGAAGGAGGAAATAAGATGACAGAAAAGACTACGAAATGTAACAGTGACAATAACAATAACAATAACAAACGTGATTGTTGGGTTCAAATTAATGATATGAATATAATAGAGGGAAACATTCCACGTGGGAAAAATATATTTAAAAAGAAAGATGATGAGACTTACCAAACAAAAGCGCTGGCAGGTCGATAGACACACAAACAAACACAAACATACACACAAAATCTAGCTTTCGCAACCAACGGTTGCCTCGTCAGGAAAGAGGGAAGGAGAAGGAAAGACAAAAGGATATGGGTTTTAAGGGAGAGGGTAAGGAGTCATTCCAATCCCGGGAGCGGAAAGACTTACCTTAGGGGGAAAAAAGGACAGGTATACACTCGCACACACACACATATCCATCCACACATACAAGACACAAGCAGACATTGACACAAAATAGTGTGATTGATCACATTTAGAAGGTATGAACAGAAGATCATGTGACTGTTAGTGTCGTAATGACTTTTACCTGATGGTTTTTTTTGCTGTTAGAGTGAATAATCATTGTTAGTAAAAAAGCATTTGCTGTTGGTGGTCATATTGCAATGCTAAGACCATTCCAGTGTTTGTTCTACACTTTTACAAATACTAAGGCTGACTGAGGTTGAGTCTAAACCACTGTCTTCCAGAGAATTAAATACTGTTGACTTGTATGGCTGTGCATACATTCCGTGTAACCAGGTCTGACAATTAATCGCAATGCTATACTCTTGTATGTCATAGTTCTAATTATTTAATCTGGAAATTGATTATATAAGGTACCAAGCAGCAATTCTGACAGTTCTACTGTGGACTAACTTTAGGTCAGATGACAGTCTATTCATCATTACCTATTAAAGGCTTTGTACATGCAGTCCTAAGATAGTTCTGCAATTTGTCTATTGGGGGAGTAATACTACATGAGATGCTGTTGATCATGGCATCTTTTCTGCTTATGACTCCTAAAATTAGAATATTTAATAAAATTATATTTAATTATTTAATATAATTATATTTTTAGCCAGATGTGTACATGTTGAGGAAAACTGTAGTTTTAGCCATTATTCGGTAATGGGAGGATGTAATAGCTTGATACTCTACTTAACGAAAAGACAATCAGCATCTATAATGGTTTATAAAACCATATCTTGTATGCCTATAGTTTTAATGTGGAAGTCAATTACACAAAACAGTGATACTGGTAGCTGTTTTGCAGCCAACCTAATGGTGGAATTCAAAGTCATTCCATCTGATGATTGAAATAATTTTGTCTTCCATTGTTGCTTCCAACTGAAACATGATTGGGAAGCATGCTGTATTATGCACTCACAGCTAATGGCTGACAGAAACATAGTCTTTTAGTTTTGGTTAAAGTAACAGTCTAGATTTCAATCATATTTATTGTGACTGGTTTCGACTTTAAATTAAAGTCATCATCAGATGTGAGCCATGCTCTCTCTCTCTCTCTATCCATCCCTATGGTACTTTGTGCACTCACAAAAAATGGTGCTAGAGAGGAACATGTCTATCGATCCCCAAATACAAAATGTACATGGGCTACAAATGGCACTTCTCAATAGTGCCTTCATGAAAAATGCATTTTCTGTTTTGAATTCACGTAATACTAGCATGTTGACTGAACCTACTGGTGCCAAGTCGAGCATTACATTATTGGCTTTTTGGGAAAAAGTCTTCTACTTAGTAAGAGTTCTATTACAAGAAACAAAAGATTCACTGTTATGAAATGCGGCTAGCTAGCTTATAAAATGACATTACAAGATTTTCCATTCTGTATGAGATCCATACCAGGTTGGATTAATAGATGTGGAATATAATTATCGCATACCCTTTCTTAAATGTATGATCCCTAAAACATTACTCCCAGCAGAGTCCTATAGAGGAAAACATCACAGTCAAGGACTACAGTCATTTTCTCAAACAAAATGTGTGTTTGCCACCATAGGAGAGAATGATAAAAAGATTTAGTGATATCCTTTCTACATCCATCTCCTGTCATGGTCTAAACATAACTCCTTTGTTAGCTGATTTACACTACATCATCAATGAAAATATCATAAACAGGGCATTGTCAGAGCTCTAACAATATACGAGAACTGATTCATAGTAAAATTTTAATGTCCAATATTTTAACACTGATGATATTAGTGTATAATGTACTAGCAGGTGTGTTTTACCTACTAATTAATGTGTTTTTGTTAATAAAACTATATGGGTAAATGCAGCATCTTATACCTTGGATGTGTTTAACAACATACAAGAACCATGTAATAAAAAAATTGTTTTAGAATGTTTCATAGAGTTGTCTTCATACTGCCTCTGGAGAGCCAGCAAATGTCTGTAACTATCTAAGTTTGCGGGCTCCTTTATCTGGCAGCCATTGTAAGAGGCAGTGCAAGTTATCCAATGAAAACTGTCTCGTGTTGCATGCTGGAATGAATTATGGACTGTTAGTGCTGGCAACATACACTGGTGGGGGATCCCCCCCACTCCCACTTATCAGTTTGTGTAGGGCATTTTTCCTGCGGTCACTTGGAACCAAATGAGGGGGCTCTTGCCCAAGACTGGCAGTCTCATATAAGGAGAAGTAATGGACGGCCATGATCTGGTCACTGTTTCCAGAGCGGTCAATGTCGGATCTGTGGCACCCGTGATCTGCTGTTGGAGAAGCACCAACAGAAACATGCAGCATCTCATCATAAATATGGTAGTGATTGTACTGTTATCAGTTAGGTAAAACTCATTTTTTTCCCAACAGTCATTGTGCATGTATTGTTCGCAATTTGAATCTACGTCATGGTAGGTTAATTGTAATTGAGCTTTCGATGAATATTCTTATCAACAGACATTGCTCAATCTCTGTAGCTCTCTAAGGTCATACTTTTTACCGTGTAGCAAGAGAAGTGCTGCGACTTCTGCTGGTCTGTGAATACGTAAGAAGAGTTTATCTTTGCTGTACCGTGTCTCATTTGTGTGTAGCACAGATGTATATACTTTAGATTATTTTCGCATCTATTTTCAAGTCTTCTAGTGATCTCACATCACTAATATTTTGAGAGGTACATGTCTTTTAATCCTGCATGAGAGCCCTGCCAGATCTCGTCCACAGGCCATGTTCCTGCAGATTGTATTTGTGAGTCTTATGGCATTGCCTTAAACTAATAATATTGCTTGGTTTATTATATAAATGTTGTGTTGTAGTAGGTTAGTAATAATGTTTTGGCTTTTCATTATTACAGCATATATATATATATATACACTATGTCATTCATTATTAATGCACAGGTAAGTTTTGGTAGCAATATTTTTTTTAAAAACATTGCAGTGTACTAGTTGTCCAGAGTGTGTCTTCGGTAGTCTATTAAGCTGAATGCATGTTAACAGCAATGGCCATACTCATAGTTAATATATGGAACTAATAGTAAGGTCATGTATATTAATAATGTTTCACAGTTTATTTTATTTAGATATCATAATTATAATTACGTATCTTCATTCCACCTGGGAGTGTTGCTTGGCTGAAGGTAGGGTCACCCACACATGAGGGCAAGTTTTAAGAGCATGATTGTTAGGGGAGGAGAGAGATCTTGTTTCTCATTGGTCCAGAGAGAAAGGGGGAGGGGAGGGGAGAGGAGAGCTTTGTGCTTAAATGGTTAGCAACATTTATCTGCAAAGGTGTCAGTGAGCTATGACAGGTTTGCATTGAAGGTGTGCTCCCTGCCATCAGGCCAGAGACAATTACAGTGTGCAAATTTTTCAGTCATGCCTGGGGAGATGGTCTCCCTGACTTTTGGGCAAACATGTTGAGCTACCTTGTTCATAGCTAGGAATTCAATGGTGGCCGCCGCCATTCTGGGAGTTCCGTACCCTACTGGAATGTCATGTCACTTGATCTGTGAATCCAGGAGGAGTTCCTCCCAATCTAGATGTATGTTTGTAGCAGTCTTTTATATTTACAACAATGTGATTGGCTCTGTTAACCATAACTGCCGCAGGCGGGAGATACCTCAGCCAGATACAACATCTGTGCCCTTTGTTTCAACCTCCAGGCTGGATAAGATTATGCATATAATATTATTTCTCTCTCTCTCTCTCTCTCTCTCTTTCTCATTCGCTCACACACACACACACACACACACACACTCTCTCTCTCTCTCTCTCTCTCTCTCTCTCTCCAAAAAAAGATCCTCTACCTTCGGATTTAAAACATCAGAATTACTACAATGTCACACAAGCTAATAATGCAGTGGTTTGGCAAGGTTTTATGTGTGTATGTTTGGTAGAAATCTGTAGAGCTTATAGAATTTGCAGGACATCATTAACATGATGTGATGTCATTATTGTATCAGTGTATTCGTTATCTACTATATATACCATGCTCAAATGATGGAAAATCCAGGATGGAATGTGACAATATTAAGAAAAGGGTAGTTGCTACTCACCACACGGTGGAGATGCTAAGTCGCAGTTGTGTCTATCTGCAACTCAGCATCTCCACTGTGTGGTGAGTAGCAACTATCATTTTCTTAATATTATTACATATGCTGTGATGCCACACACATTAGAAATGAAATTGTGGCATAACAATGATACTTAAATTGGGACCCTGATGCATTGTGATTGGCTGAGAACATAATGGCATTGATGGACACAATGCAATGTTGAGAACAATGGGTCATAACTCATGTAATTGGCTGAAATACATAAAATTGGGGAAAACATTTGAAAAATACATATAATTTGAGAAGAATGAGAATATTTGCATATAGGTGTGACCTCTGCTGTTGGCTTGAATGATGTAATATTAAATTGTTGATAACAAATAGACCTCAGGTGATGTGACTTAACATATTTTGTTATCAACAAATAGACACAGCCTACAACCTGTGCCTATGGTGACAACAAAGTTAGTATCCAGTCCCTAGTGAATTTTCAGATGTTGCTTTACAAAAGAAAACCCAGGAGAATTGCCTCAATTTAATCCTCATACCATTGAAAAGATGAATGGAATAAGTATTAGTGTCAGTGGGGTTGAGACACAGCTGAAATCGTTACATTTAACAAAGCTCCAGGGACAAACTGAATCCATATCAGATTCGATACTGAATTTGCTGCTGGGTTAACCTCTCTTCTAACTATAATCTATCGTAGATCCCTCAAACAAAAAATTATGTCCAGTGGCTGGAAAAAAGCACAGGTCACACCCATCTACAGGAAGGGTAGTGGAAGTGATCTACAAAATTACCATCCAGTATCCTTGACATTGATTTGTTGTAGAATCTTAGAACATATTCTGAGCTCAAACATAAAAAGGTATCTTGAGCAAAATGACATCCTCAGTGACACACAAAATATATTCCAAAAACAATGATCATGTAAAGCCCAACTCAGACTTTTCTCACTTGACATACTTAAAGCTTTGGATCAAGGCAGTCAGGTAGATGCAGTATTTCATGATTTTCAAAAAGCATTTGACTCAGTAGCACACATGCACGTAGTGTCAAAAGTATAATCGTACGGGGTATCAAGTGAAATTTGTGACTGAAGTGAGGACCTTTTGATAGGGAGGACCCAGCAGTTTATCGTGGATGGAGATTCATGGTCAGATGTAGAAGTGCACAGGGAAGTGCATTCTGACCCTTGCTGTTCATGTTGCATATCAATGACCTTGCAGACAATATTAACAGTAACCTCAGACATTTTGCAGATGATGTAGTTACCTGTAATGAAGTACTGTCTGAAAGAAGCTGCCTAAAATTCAGTCAGAGCTTGATAAGCTTCCAAAGTTATGCAAAGATTGGCAACTTGCTTTAACTGTTCATAAATGTAAATTTGTGCACTTCAAAAAATATAATATCTTATGGCTACAATATCAATGAGTCACTGTAGGAAACAGTCAACTCATACAAATACCTGAATGTAACACTTTGTAGGGGTATGAAATGGAATGATTATATGGGCTCAGTCATGGGTAAAGCAGGTGGTAAACTTTGGTTTATTGGTAGAATACTGAGGAAATGCAATCAGTCTACAAAGGAGATTTTTTACAAATCACTCATGCAATTGGTTCTAGAATATTGCTCAAGTGTGTGGGATCTGTACCAAATAGTACTAACAGGGGATATTTAACATATACAGAGAAGGGCAGCATGAATGGTCACAGGTTTCTTTGATCTGCGGGAGACTGTCACAGAGATTCTGAAGGAACTGAACTAGGAGACTCTTGAAGATAAACGTAAACTGTCCCAACAAGGCTTGCTAACAAAGTCTCAAGAACTGGCTTTAAATGAAGACTCTTATAATATACTACAACCTCCTATGTATGGCTCACATAGAGATTGTTAGGATAAAATTAGAATAATTACTGCATGCATAGAGGCATCCAAACAATCATTCCTCCTGCATTCCATATGAGAATGGAATGGTACAGTGGGACGTACCCTCTGCCATGCACCTCACAGTGGTTTGCAGAGTATAGACGTAGATGTAGATCTAGATCTTGATATGGTGTCCACTCAGGTGACCCAGTTATAGAAGATGAAGATGGGAAGGGTGTGCTTTAATAGTAATGATAAATAATTCGGACTCGTGTTTCATTGTGAACAGCTAAGAGCATCATGACATCGATGTGACATTGACAGCAGTGGGTTGGAACTATTTTAATTGGGTAAAATACATAAAAGTGTGGAAAATATGGAAAAAGGGGAAAATATGGAACAATTGGAATATTTACATGTCTGCCTGGGTAAGGCTTCTCCTGGTGCATCAAATGATGAAATATTATTTTTTTTAACAAATAGAAATTGAGTGATGTGACTTAATATAATTTTTTATTGACAAATAGGCACGGCCTGATCCTCTTCCTATGCTGCACAGCTCACGGAGAACACTACCCACTCAAGTGCCCCACTTATAACAGAGATGAATTGTGGAAAAATACGTAAAATAGTATGAAATAGTTGGACAATACATAAAATGGAGATAATATGAAAAATATGGTTAAATACTTAAAATTGTGGAAGAATGAGAGTACTTACATACCTGCCAGGGTGTGGTCTCTGCTGGTGCCTTGAATGACATAATATTAAATTGTTATTAACAAATAGATCTTGGGTGATTTGACTAAAGATAATTAGTTATTAACAAATAGACACAGCCTACAACCTCTCCCTATGTTGTCTTGCTCCAGAGTGAATCCCTCCCACCCAAACATCCCAGTTATAAAAGATGAAGATGCAGAGGAGGAGGAGGGAATTATTGATCCTCATTGGTACAGGTGAAGGGGAGGGGTTTCCCATGAATTATATGTCACTTGACCACTATAGAGTTAGGTTATGACCTAAAATATAAGTCACACAGTTGCCCTAGATGACCTTGATCCATTCCCACTGTTTCTCTGGGGTCATGGGAGTGGGGGACACCAAAGGATCACAAGGATGTAACCTGACATTGGATGTGTAACATGACACCGAATGTGATTACATTGTTATCTCAGCCCAAACTGGTACTGACAACCTACTTTCCTTTAAAGTTAAAGCAATTAGAGCCCTCGGTCAGAAAAAGCTTTTGATTACTTGTCATGTGCCTAAAGCTGTTCATGATATCAACATTTTGCACACTGAGAAGAAAGGGCATAGATAGATATTCTCGAAAAATTAGAAATTTTTAAACATCTTTCTCAAAATGATAGCCTCGTTTTCAATGAACAGCTACAATTACATAATAAAAGCTTCTTCAATGGTATAAAGCTGGTACTTGATATTTGATTTCAGGTTTCCTCATACAGTTAGCAAAATGTTTTTTCTACCTAAGTCGACTAATAGTTTTTCATTTATTAAATGGTTTATATTGGCTGCATTTCACAGGTTGTGTCATTCAGCCCTCATTGTATTTTCTATAATAGTGTTTTCATCCTTTAAACTGTACTTTTAAGCTGTGAAGTAGACAAAAGGTTACCTTGTCTGCTGCAGTCCAACAAAATATTGCCTTTTACTTCATGTACTGAATAACATTCATCGTAATATTTGTCTGTCTTTATTTGAATGTTAAGTAGCCAGTTTGTACTTGCAGCTACTACATGGCACTCTTGGTGCAATGGGCTCGACATATATATATGAGCAGCCCGTAGTGGCTTGCTTTCCACGCATTCCACTTTAAAAATTTTGTGACTAAAGCTTTATCGCTTTATATTTATTTTATACATGACATGTAAGTACTATTTCTTTTTTGTACTGTTAATCAGTTTTCAGTCTTAAAACTGTACTTATAAGCTCCCTGCCGCCGTTAGATGAGCAGCTGCCAGCAGAAAGTCGTATACTCCTAGCTCAGTTATTTGTTACATAGTTTAATTCTTAATTTCTTTGCGTGTTTTTGGTACTCGCATTGTTTAATTCATAAATTTCGGGTGTGTTATAGTATTTGAGAGTTGTAGCATCACATTTTAGTACCTGAATAGTGTAAAATTGCGAAGTCTCCTTCCGCCGCCGAGCAGTGTGTCAGCAGTGCGCAAGTAGCAGCATTACCGCGTATACTAGGCAATCTTGTATTTTAATAACCGTTTAAATTTTGTGTCGATTTGTTTGTACTCTCTGTACATTAGTTCAGACGTTCTTTGCACAACAGTTTTTAGCATGGATAGGGACTGCAACTGCTGTGTTCGGATGCAGGCTGAGTTGGCATCCCTTCGCTCCCAGCTTCAGGCAATGTTGGCTTCGGTCACACAGCTTGAGGCTGTTGCCAATATGGCATCACTGTGGGGGTCCGGATGGGGGTTTGTCGGGGACAGCCAGCATCCCCCGATCGGGCTACGACTGTGGCTGCCCGGGATACTGCCCACATTGAGGCTGATCCCTCACCTGTGGTAGAGTGGGAGGTCATCTCGAGGTGTGGCAGGGGGCAAAAGACATTCCGGAGGGCTGAACGGAAGGCCTCTCCAGTTTTTCTGACGAACCTGTTTCAGGCGCTGTCTCAGGCTGATACTGATCTTCGGCCAGACATGGCTGCTTGTCCTGTTCCAGAGGTTGCCCCTCAGTCTGCAAGATCCAGGCGGTCACAGAGGGTGGGCTTACTGGTAGTTGGGAGCTCCAACGTCAGGCGCGTAATGGGGCCCCTTAGGGATATGGCAGCAAGAGAGGGGAAGAAAACCAATGTGCACTCCGTGTGCATACCGGGGGGAGTCATTCCAGATGTGGAAAGGGTCCTTCCGGATGCCATGAAGGGTACAGGGTGCACCCATCTGCAGGTGGTCGCTCATGACAGCACCAATTATGTGTGTCGCTATGGATCGGGGGAAATCCTCTCTGGCTTCCGGCGGCTATCTGATTTGGTGAAGACTGCCAGTCTCCCTAGCGGGATGAAAGCAGAGCTCACCATCTGCAGCATCATCGACAGGACTGACTGCGGACCTTTGGTACAGAGCTGAGTGAAGGGTCTGAATCAGAGACTGAGATGGTTCTGCGACCATGTGGACTTCAGATTCCTCGACTTGCGCCATAGGGTGGTTGGATTTCGAGTTCCGCTGGATAGGTCAGGAGTCCACTACATGCAGCAAGCAGCTACACGGGTAGCAGGGGTTGTGTGGCATGGACTGGGCGGTTTTTTAGGTTAGATGGCCTCGGGCAAGTACAGAAAGGGCAACAGCCTCAAAGGGTGCGGGGCAAAGTCAGGACATGCGGGGACCTAGCAGCAATCGGTATTGTAATTGTAAACTGTCGAAGCTGCATTGGTAAAGTACCGGAACTTCAAACACTAATAGAAAGCACCGAAGCTGAAATCGTTATAGGTACAGAAAGCTGGATGAAGCCAGAGATAAATTCTGCCGAAATTTTTACAAAGGCACAGGCGGTGTTTAGAAAGGATAGATTGCATGCGACCGGTGGTGGCGTGTTTGTCGCTGTTAGTAGTAGTTTATCCTGTAGTGAAGTAGAAGTGGATAATTCCTGTGAATTATTATGGGTGGAGGTTACTCTCAATAACCTAGCTAGGTTAATAATTGGCTCCTTTTACAGACCCCCCGACTCAGCAGCATTAGTGGCAGAACAACTGAGAGAAAATTTGGAATACATTTCACATAAATTTTCTCAGCATGTCTTAGGTGGAGATTTCAATTTACCAGATATAGACGGACACTCAGATGTTTAGGACAGGTGGTAGGGACAGAGCATTGAGTGACATTATACTGAGTGCACTATCCAAAAATTACCTCGAGCAATCAAACAGAGAACCGACTCGTGGAGATAACATCTTGGACCTCCTGATAACAAACAGACCCGAACTTTTCGACTCTGTAAGTGCAGAACAGGGAACCAGTGATCGTAAGGCCATTGCAGCATCTCTGAATATGGAAGTTAATAGGAATATAAAAAAAGGAAGGAAGGTTTATCTGTTTAGCAAGAGTAATAGAAGGCAGATTTCAGACTACCTAACAGATCAAAACGAAAATTTCTGTTCCGACACTGACAATGTTGAGTGTTTATGGAAAAAGTTCAAGGCAATCGTAAAATGCGTTTTAGACAGGTACGTGCTGAGTAAAACTGTGAGGGACAGGAAAAACCCACCTTGGTTCAACAACAAAGTTAGGAAACTACTGTGAAAGCAAAGAGAGCTTCACTGCAAGTTTAAACGCAGCCAATACCTCTTAGACAAACAGAAGCTAAAAATGTCAAAGCAGCGTAAGGAGGGCTATGCGTGAAGCGTTCAGTGAATTCGAAAGTAAAATTCTATGTACCGACTTGACAGAAAATCCTAGGAAGTTCTGGTCTTACGTTAAATCAGTAAGTGGCTCGAAACAGCATATCCAGACACTCCGGGATGATGATGGCATTGAAACAGAGGATGACACGTGTAAAGCTGAAATACTAAACACCTTTTTCCAAAGCTGTTTCACAGAGGAAGACCGCACTGCAGTTCCTTCTATAAATCCTCGCACAAACGAAAAAATGGCTGACATCGAAATAAGTGTCCAAGGAATAGAAAAGCAACTGGAATCACTCAACAGAGGAAAGTCCACTGGACCTGAGGGGATACCAATTCAATTCTATACAGAGTACGCGAAAGAACTTGCCCCCCTTCTAACAGCCGTGTACCGCAAGTCTCTAGAGGAGCGGAAGGTTCCAAATGATTGGAAAAGAGCACAGGTAGTCCCAGTCTTCAAGAAGCGTCGTCGAGCAGATGCCTAAAGCTATAGACCTATATCTCTGACATCGATCTGTTGTAGAATTTTAGAACATGTTTTTTGCTCGAGTATCGTCATTTTTGGAAACCCAGAATCTACTCTGTAGGAATCAACATGGATTCCAGAAACAGCAATCGTGTGAGACCCAACTCGCTTTATTTGTTCATGAGACCCAGAAAATATTAGATACAGGCTCCCAGGTAGATGCTATTTTCCTTGACTTCCGGAAGGCGTTCGATATAGTTCCGCACTGTCGCCTGATAAACAAAGTAAGAGCCTACGGAATATCAGATCAGCTGTGTGGCTGGATTGAAGAATTTTTAGCAAACAGAACACAGTATGTTGTTATCAATGGAGAGACGTCTACAGATGTTAAAGTAACCTCTGGCATGCCACAGGGGTGTGTTATGGGACCATTACTTTTTACAATATATATAAATGACCTAGTAGATAGTGTCGGAAGTTCCATGCGTTACGGAGATGTTTAGCAAACTCAAGTGGCAGACTCTGCAAGAGAGGCGCTCTGCATCGCAGTGTAGCTTGCTTGCCAGGTTTCGAGAGGGTGCGTTTCTGGATGAGGTATCGAATATATTGTTCCCTCTACTTATACCTCCCGAGGAGATCACGAATATAAAATTAGAGAGATTCGAGCGCGCACGGAGGCTTTCAGACAGTCGTTCTTCCTGTGAACCATACGCGACTGGAACAGAAAAGGGAGGTAATGACAGTGGCACGTAAAGTGCCCTCCACCACACACCGTTGGGTGGCTTGCGGAGTATAAATGTAGATGTCTACTGCTGTAATAAAACATTGCCTGTTACTTCATGTACTAAATAATGTTCATCTTAACATTCATCTGTCTATATTTAAATGTTAAGCAGCCTACTTATATTTACGGTTGCTAGATGGCACTCTTGGTGTAATGTTCACCTGCCCGCAGTTGCTAACGCAGGTGCCCCAGTCTGTTGCTACCTGTTACTTGACATGTATGAGCAGCCTATAGTGGCCTCCCTTCCATGTACTCTTTTTTAAAAATTTTGTGACTAAAGCTTTATTGCTTGATATTTATTTTATACGTGACATGAAAGTACTGTTTCTTTCTTGTACTGTTAGTCAGTACTTACACTTTTATATTAAACATTTTTCCCATAATTTTGTATTTATGTTATAGGCCAATTTGAATGTTTAATTTCTGATGAAGGCACTCATAGAACTGCCAAAACCAGTTCAAAAGACTTAAGTTTTGCGACCGAGGGCAGTAATTGCTTTGACTTTAATTTATAAATGTTCCTGACTACACTTTTACTTTCCTTTGATTGTACTACATGGGACTATACAACATAGTGCATTAAATTTCTGCTTCTACCTGTTGTAAGTGAAGTAATATTAGTTTCTGTAGCTACTGATACGTTATACATTGATCAGCGAGAACATTGTGACCACCTACCTAATGCCAGTGTGTCCACCTTTGGCCCGGATAACAGTAGCAATGCCTCGTGGCATGGAAGCAATGAGGTGTTGGTAGATTGCTGGAGGGAACTGGCACCAATCTGCACACACAAGTCACCTAATTCCTGTAAATTCCAGGGAGGGAATGAGTATTCCAGGGAGGGGGCAATGAGCTCTGATGTCATGTTCAATGACGTCCTGGACGTGTTCGATCGGATTCAGATCTGGCAAGTTAGGTTGTCACCAAATCAATTGGAACTCACCACTGTTTCCTTGAACCACTCCATCACACTCCTGACCTTGTGGCATGGTACAGTATCTTGTTGAAAAATGGCACTGCCATCGGGAAACATGATAGTCATGAAGGAGTGTACGTTGTCTGCAACCAGTGTACGATACTCCTTGGTCGTCATGGTGCCTTGCACAAGCTCCACTGGACCCATGGATGCTCAGGTGAATGTTCCCCAGAGCATAATGGAACTGCCGCCAGCTTGTTTCTGTCCCTCAGTACAGGTGTCAAGGAGCTGTTCCTCTGATGAAGAAGGTATCGGGATTATCAAACTATGCAACACTCTGCCATTGTGCCAACATCAAGTGCTGATGGTCAGTTGCCCATTTGTTATAGTTGCCGATACCATGGCGTCAACACTGGTACATGCATGGGGCGTCGGCTGCAGAGGCCCATTGTTAGGAGTATTCGTTGCACCATGTGTTCAGACACATTGTACTCTGCCCAGCATTAAAGCCTGACGTTAGTTCCACCACAGTTCGTCATCTGTGCTGTCTTGCCAGTCTGCCCAGCCTAAGTCTGCCCAGCCTACAACATTCGGCATTTGTAATGAGGAGTGGCTGCCCAACCCCACGTCTGGACCTGGTTTCACCATGTGTCGAAGACACTCATCACAGCACTCCTCTGACAACTTACAAGTTCTGCAATTTCTGAAATGCTCATTCTGTGCCTCCATGCCATCAAAATCTGCCCTCGACCAAACTTAGGTAGATCGCACACCTGCCCCATTCTACACACAGACAGCATGCTCACTGAAACTACCTGCCTCTCTAGTGGGCACTACCTTAACGAAGTACTGTCCGTGCAGGTGGAGAGGCTTGGGTATCCACGGGAAGCTGAGGGCTATGCTGAAGGTAGAGGACCTACTGCCGGAAAGGCCTCAGCTGATGGATCAGACTAAGAGTGGCCCACAATGTCCCATCTTCCCTATCCACTCCTAGTCCTAACCTATTCCCTGACCCAACCCAAGGTGTGATGCGATCCATGCCGAGGGGTGCATGGCACATGGGAAGTTGTGTCGCAAATGGAGCCTCAGGGTTACCAGGCGACCTCCCCGAGTAATTAGCCTTACACCGCGCGAGGCATTCGTGGTGTGGACCTTCTAGATCCCCAAATCTCGTGGGACCAATATGGATCCGACTATAGAAAATAAAGAAAAATAAACTGAGGGGCAAATTGAGACCTCAGATGCCCAAACATCGGGGACAGAACTGATGGAAGGCATTCCCACTACTGAATCACAAGGTCTAGACCTGAGCTAGAAGTGGGAACTGTAACCGAGTAGCTAGACCAGATTAAGATGAACGGCTTGTCTGGGGCCCAGAGAAGGAAGCTACTCAGAGAACAGAGGAAAAAGGAAGGGAAAGAATGGTTTCCTAAAGACAAGAGGAGGGAATTAAAGGGACTAGAACCTAAGACCCCCAGGAAGAAACTGTCTCAGGTTGAAGGGTACATGCAGACCCCCACAACATCAAAGACAGGTAGTAAGCAGACAGGGGAGGAATCAAAGACTCCCTCCTTCCAGGATAAACGAGTCCAGAAAAAACCAAGGCAAGAAATAGGGAAACAGACCTATTGTACTGCAGTCTCGGTTATAGGATGGCAGTTATCCAGGAAGGTTACCCACTGGTGGCCATCACCTCGCAGCAGGAGGAACTGGCACAGATGGCCCTCTTTGAAAAGATTGGGGGGGACGCTGGACCAGGTCCCAACTTCAGGAGGGTCTATCTAGATCGTGTGGTGCACTCATTTTTGTCTGTGAGGGGGTGCACATGGTAGAACGTCTCAAGGACAAGGTGCCCATGATATCCCTGTGGGAAGATGAGAAGCTGCTTGTTAAGACGGCAGCAGAGCTTCTTAAGACCCCAAAGATATCATTATGAGTACCTAAGATCCTTAAGTAAGTCTCGCCCAAGACTCTGTTTGGGAAAATAGGGGTCCAGAACCAAAAGTCTCGACAGAAGACTGGAGAGAGATTAACCAGAAGGTTGCTCCGGAAGGACAAACCCTGGTGGTGGAGGTCGGTGAGAAGTCCCTGAAGGTGATGCGGGAGCAGGACCTGAAACTGTTTTTAGGCTTCTCGCAGGTCACTGTCAGGGTTCTCAAAGACCTCAAAGATGGAAGCAAGGCCGAGCCTGGAGGTGCTGCAGATTGATCTGCAGCACAGTAAAGAGGCCACTGCTGCCCTGAGCCACTGCCTGGGGAGACAGGAAGTGGACGTGGCCTTGATACAAGAACCCTATTTATACAAAGGGGGTGTATCAGGCCTCGGTAGCACTGGAGGTAAGCTGATCTATACTAGGAATCTAAGAAACTTCAGAACATGCATCTATGTAAGAAATGGCATTTCTTTTGTGCCAGTGATGGATTTCTGCTCTAGAGATTTAGTGACCATTAAAATGCAGCAATGTGAGGAAGGTATCACGAGGGAAATTATTTTGGCCTCAGCATACCTTTCTTACGAAGACAGCTCTCCTCCTCTCTTGGAGATGAGGAGACTGGTAGAGACTTGCCATCGGCAAGGTGATCAACTGCTGGTGGGATGCGACGCCAATGCCCACAACCTAGTATGGGGCAGCAAGGACACTAACAGTAGAGGTGAGTACCTTCTTGGATTTCATTTAGCTAACAACTTAGAAGTCCTGAATAGGGGCAGTAAACCTACATTCAGGAATAGCAGAAGGGAAGAAGTAATTGACATAACCTTTGGCTCCATGATGATGGATAGCTATGTCAAGCAATGGCATGCGGTGTTGAAGCCATCCTCATTGGACCACATGTACATCAAATTCAAGGTTGAAATGGGAATCAGGCAGACCATGACCTATAGGAATCCCAGGAAAACAGACTGGGAGACATATAGAAGGAACCTTGACTTACACTTATCCGAAATTAAAACCTCGATAAGGAATCCAGTAGAATTTGAGGAAGTAGCAGAGGCTGTTACTTCTCCCATAGTGACCTCATACCTGGACAACTGTACAATCACCAGGACGTGCACAAATAGGAGCATTCCTTGGTGGAATAATAAGCTGGAAACGCAAAGAAAACAGGTACGGAGACTGTTTAATGTTGCGAGATGTAAAGGACAATGGGCTAAATATCATGAGGCCCTTGTCAATTACAATCTTGCAATAAGACAAGCAAAGGAGGCATCCTGGGAGGCATTCTGTGAGGTAGTGGAGGGCACGGCTGCACCAGCCAGACTTCATAAGATTCTCACTAGAGTACCAACCAATTCAGGAGGTACGTTGAGGAAGGAGGATAGGGAATATACAAAGACAGCACATGAGACGCTGGAATTGCTCCTCAAAGCTCACTTTCCTCAATATGCTCTGCCGTACAACACAGACCAGTATGTGACTCCAGAGAGACAACGGTTCTCAGGCACTCGAAGAGAGGACTGAGAATCGGCCAAGGAGTGAGTGAACTTCAACAAAATCCAGTGGGCAGTGGGAACATTCCAACCGTTCAAGTCACCTGGCCCCAGATGGAATTTTTCCAGCTCTCTTGCAACAGGCAAGAGGAAAGCTCATAAGAGTGCTATGCAGGCTATTCAGGGTTAGCCTAGCAGTAGGAATCATTCCCAATGCTTGGAGGGCATTCCAAAGCCAGGGAGAATTGATCATACCAAGGCCAACGATATGAGACCAATCACTCTGTCCTTTATTCTCAAAACATTGGAAAAGCTGGTTAATGTATATGGTGGGGAGGGGAGGCTAAATAGGGTCCCTCTACACCCGAGCCAACAAGCATACCAAACAGGTAAATCATGTGAGACAGCTCTCCACCAACTCATTGGGAAGGTGGAAAAAGCACTTCACTTCCAAGAAATAGCCCTCTGAGTTTTCCTGGATATCGAGGGGGCCTTCAGTAACATGACCTTCGATCCATGGTAAGGGCCCCCCACTATATGTAAGTGGACCAGGGCCATGCTTTGGGGAAGGAAGTTAGAGGCTACCATGATGAATGAAAAGAGGGTAATTGAGACCACTAGAGGCTGTCCACAAGGAGGAGTTTTGTCTCCTCTATTGTGGAATGTAGTGGTGAACGAAACCATTGGGGAACTAAGTTCTAGACAATGCTTCTGCCAAGGATACGCAGATGACCTTGTCATAGTAATACTTGGCAATTTCACTGACAGTCAGGAATATGGCACAAGGAGGATTGGACATTGTGCAGAAATGGTACATTTAACAGTATCTGAGAGTTAATCCTAAGAAGACTGTTGTCATGCAATTTACGAAGAGACATATTCAACATGCAAGTTGGAATCTAAAGCTCTTCGATGAAACTCTACCTGTGAAGGAGATAGTGAAATATCTGGGGGTAACCTTGGATGAGAAGCTAACTTGGACCCTTCACATTAAGAGCATCTGCTCCAAGGCAAAAAGTACTCTAGTGAGTACCAGGAGGACTCCTACGTGGCTGTAGTGTGATGGTAGAAGGTAGAACAGCGGGTTGCTGCTAAGGAGCTTGCTAAGGTGCAGAGATTGGCCTGCTTAGCCATAACGGGCGGAATTAGCAGCACACCAACCATTGGGTCAAGATGGAGGCAGCAGCTGGGGCATACAGACTTAAAGCTGGCAAAAAGTGGATCTCATTCGGATATCCAGAATCACACACTAACATAGTGAGTAAGGTAAACATAGGAATGGCTGGGGAAATGCCTGCTGACTATATAATAACTCCCAACTGCTTCGACAAGCCTTACAACATAATAATTGGAAGTAGGGAGCAGTGGGAAAAAACAGTTTGACACCGTACGGGGGACATCGTTTGGTTCATTGATGGATCGAAAACAGACCAAGGCACTGGGGCAGGGGTGTATGGGGTTCAGTCAAGACTGGAGAACATCATCTCTCTAGGGAAACTGGCCTCAGTATTCCAAGCTGAAATTACTGCAATCAGGGCATGTGTGGAGGAGAAAAGGCATATGTACTACAATGACCGTAGCATCTACATCTATTCAGACAGCGAGGCAGCCCTGAAATCATTGGCAGCTCCTGCAACAAGATCTAAGATTGTTGCAGATTGCCACAGGGCTCTGGTGGAGCTAGGGAGAACTAATAGGGTAAACCTAGTGGAGGCCCTGGTGAAGCATCCCCAACTCCTGTTTTAGGTACTCCAGGTCGACATCTGCTCGTAGATACGTATCGTCGGTAGGTTTTCCGGCTTTACTTCCCGACATGACAGCGGCGACTCTCCGATGAGGTGCGGGCCATGTGTTTTGCTATTACTGCGAGTCTTGTAAATATTGCTTTTATTTAACAATTTGCCCGGCTAAAACTCTCCCCTTTTATGATTACGACAGCCTGCGCCACCTGTCGGAGGGAGTGGGGATGTCAAAGAGTCACAAATGGTCATATTAAGCAGTCCGTAAAAAACGTAAACGTTCACTTCAGTTAGCGTGTTAGTTAATGCCTACGCTTTCCGCTAGATGGTGCTGACTTACTGCTGAATAGCTTTGGTTCCGTAAAACCTTCACTGATTAGTACTAGGTTAATGAAATAAGTACATCACTCTTGTATTTCACTTTCACTCTATATTCAAGGATTAAGATAGTGATGGATAATGGTCTATTTAAAAGATTCCTAGCCTGGAGGAATATAAATAGTCCGCAAATGCCGATATGCACGCCCTCTACATCCAGATTCACAACTAACGGCACACGACACTTTCAAAAGTCCACACGTTAATATCTGAATACCGGTACCTCTGAATTCACTCGTATCAGCAGATAATTTGAGTTTCTGTCGTCTATATGTCTGTAAAGTTCCAATCTAGCACTAAGGTCCTAAAATCCCCTTAATACTCCGTTGTTACCAACAGTCAGAGATCGTACACTACATCACTTTTAATCTCCGTAATATTCTAACAGTTTATCGTGAATCTTAACACAATAAAGTCCAATCTAATTATTGTCTCGCTGACTGACACGGGTTCCCCGCCCTCTAACGAAACAATCAAGGAAAAAAGGCGGCAATAATGATGATCAGGCCTTTTTATAGGATTTTCATCACAAGAGTTTAACGTCACTGCCTTCTCCATGACGGAGCTTCCGTGGCTTTGCTGTACTTAGACATTAAACTACTTGCTGATATACTATAATTTTGATCTGCAATTACCGAACTCTGATTCTATACTATTTTCCCCTCTAAAATTCTATTCTTAATTTTAAATTATTCTTTCTATAGCTTTTATCACTGTAAACTGAACCAAGGTGTTAAACTGGCCACTCAGGGATCTGTGGGAATGAACAAGCCAATAGATTGGCTAGGATGGGGGCAACAACTCCATTTATTGGACCAGAACCTGTCATGACAATCGCTAAGACTATGATCAGATTAGAACTATGGAATTGGCTTAGGAAACAGCACGTAGGATATTGGACCAAAGTCCATAAACAAAAACAAAAACATGGTAAGGTAATGATGCCCAAGATGATTGGACTGATGACTGGCCATGGGAATTCCAAAAAACACCTACCACAATGGGTATAATGGAAGAGGACTCTAAATATAGGATCTGTGATGAGGGCAAAGAAACTGCATCACACCAATCTTCGAATGCATGGCATTGGAGAATAAAAGATACAGAATCTTTGGGACAACAAGACCTGAAGAAATTGTGTCTAGCAAAAAACTGGTAGAGGGACTCCTTGCACTATTTAAGGGCACTGGTTGGCTTTACTAGATATACAGGGAGCAATACCGCACAATAAACCTAGTTTCGGTGCGGGCAGTGGCAGGTCATACCTAAGCTGTTTTAGCTTCCCTGTTAAAATCAATCAATCAAACTACCTGCACCATGCATATGTCTGACGCAGTCGTTCCTCGCCAAATGATGCTGCTATCGCCTGGGTGGACTTACATTGGTAGTAGGTTGGTGGTCATGATGTTCTGGCTGATCAGTGTATATTTTATTGAAGGGGGCCTAGGTTTTTATTTGTTTTTATTTTTTGTGGTGGGCCTGTACCCCGTACATTTTACCTCTGGATAATGGTGAGTGCACAGTTTGACTTTGTATCATATAAATGATTACGCTGTCAGAGTTGTGAGAGTCTGTTGCTATTATAGTTATAATGTTTACCCCTGATTTGCACTTTCTTTGAAGTTATGATAAATCAGTGTACTTGAGCAATGATGTAAATGAACAATTATTATTACGTTAAAGCATTTCATGTGTTTTACTAGGTTTATATTAGGTCACTTTCTTGCCTGTCTGTTCAGTACAAATTTTATAATTGATGTTAAACTAACTTCCCAATGAGCTTGCAATTTGAAATTTCAAACTTATTTCGGAGGTGGATGACACTGTAATATTAAGTCACTTTCTTGTCTGGTGTGTGGTGGAGGGTACTTTTTTCCTGTTCACGTCACAAATAGATTGCAGGAAGAATGGTTGCTGAGCTCCAATCTCTCTAATTTTTATGTTCATGGCCTTTTTGCAAGATTTAGATAGGAAGAAGCAAAATAATGGTTGTCAGATGAAGATAAACTGAAATAAACTACAAATTTACCACATGTCTGTTGTAATCTGATCAAAATGTTTGAAACTGACTGAAAAATTCCACACATGCATGACTAAAAACAAAACAAAAATAAAGAACTTAAATAAAAATGAATTTTTAATGTTCCACATTTTTAAATCAGACTAAAAAGTATAATTTCTCCTAGCACCATACAGATTCCTAACTCCATATAGATAGTCCTGAAAATTTGTGATTGTGGATTTTTAATAGTTATGAAAATATATTTATAAGATCTAAAACGAAAAATGTTGGCACACAAAACAGGCGATAGTAAGGAAGTGACTACTTGTGCATTAATTATGTATTGTATGCACCACGTTTTACATTTTAAATCTTACAGGTATTTTCATAATTATTGAAAATTCACAATCACAAAGTTTCATAACTATATGAAGTTAGGAATTGTATGACATTAGGAAAAATTATTTTACACTTTTTAGGCAGATTTAAAAATCTGGTACATAAAAATTCATTTTTTATTCAAATAATTATTATTGTTTTTATTCATGAAATCCTATGTGGTATAGGTGAAGGAAGATCCCTGACAGCTGGCAATGCTGCTGCCATTTTTTGACTACAAACTGCAAGTGGATGCAGATGCAAAAAATATAGGCTTACTGGAGTGTGACAAGAAGTCATATTTGGAGGGAGATGAGGTAGGAGACAGAACCGAACAGCAGATATGCACTTACGGTAAAGGTTAACTTTGACCTTGTTTTTTTAAATTATTTCTGTTCTGTCTTGCCTTACTCTGTGGTAGACTGTATTGTTGGATTCTGAATGGGCATCTTACCTCGTTTCAATGTTATTTACAGCTGTTCAGGCCACAAGCCCAACCACATCGACAAGGCACACGTAAGCAGCTGAAAAGTATACTGTGATACACATCTCATAATTTTCTAGAATTTCTTGCTATCATGAAGATTCATAGCTCAGAGATATGGAAACAGGTACATTTACAACATTGTTTCAGTCTTAACATGAAGTATTTCACCTGTTCCACAAATCATGTTACCCAGATCGTCTACAAATAAAACCATAACAATTTTTATGTTACAAATGCATGTGCAATTTTAAGTTACGATTAATTACTACAGACATTAGTAGGTAATTACATTATATGTAGATGCAGACGTGGGCACATAATTTAGTGATAAGTGTAACATAATTTCATGATATTTGTAAGATGATTTCTAGAATGAATGATACATGCAATTGTGTACAATGAACTTTATTTCTGCTAACATATAGTTGATGTACAATAAAAGCCAATTTTTTTAACTTTTAAAATTAATCAGAACTAGAATTATCGTTTAATGGAACTGAAGTGCCTCACATGAAAATTTCTCACTCTGTATCTGAACAGTGATGCAAAACATGATGTGGCACTATAATACACAAAGGACACAGTACACCCATTTTACGTCATTGTTCTCTCCCACATTCACAACAACTGCATCACCAGTCGTCATCATTCCCAAATGTTGCTTCTTTTGTCTTCATGTCTTTTTAAGGTGTAGACAGAGCTGATGTGTCCCCTTTATTTTCTTGAATAGGAGTGAGACACTTTACCCTCCTGTCTATTTTTCTACTCCGCATTATCTCCTTGGTTTTCTCCAGCACCAATGACTCCTTAAAGATGTGTTGAAGGTCTGATGTTTCATGCAGTCAAAAATCTGTAGTGTTTTCTGTAAACAGTGGTGGTGTGAGAGCTTCTCTTGGTGTGGCTTCCTTATTGAATGGAAGAATTCCTGTTTTGTTACAAGGAAAACTTCACATCACATCCCCCCTCAGATTTAATAGTAAAATGGCCCAGTGGGTAGCTCATTAAAAACTGAACACAGATGAAGCTTGAAAACTGGAAGCAGCTATACTGAACTGAGAAGAAAGAAGCGAAGTAGAAACAGTGAATGGTCCAAGCTCACGATGTGCAACATCAAGTAAATTGCAAAAATTATGGCTTCATGGTTTTGTTGTCGCAATGTTGGAATGCAGGGCGGGAGATGTGTTCAAATCTCCCTTGTGCCCCCACTTTTTAAAAAATTATGAACTTTCCATCTGCCTGTTCAGTATCTGTACTCTTGGCAACTGTCATACTATACTTGGTTAGAGAATATGAGTCATATGGTAAGAATATATTACCATCACAAATAAATGTGAGGAATAGTGAGAGCCGGCAAGATGCCACATAGATCTCTCACACAAACGAATACAACAACAAATAAACATGTATGAACTACGTTACAACAAAGGAACGCAAGTGTAAAAACTTCCAAAATGGAACACAAGTCATAACATGTGGTACTTGCATAGAACAAATAGGAGGAACATACGTCTGGAGATCCCTTCCTTCACATCTCACTGTTGCAAATGGACATTATTCCATGGCACAGATACAAATCTGAATTCAGCGAAACGACATGTCAGTGACTGGATGGACAGTTCGTAATTTTTTTGAAAAACAAAAAAAAAAAAAAATTACAAGGGAGAATTGAACACAGATATCCCCATTCGTAGTCCAACACTGTGACGACATTAGAAGCACTAGAAACATTCTTTTGGTAAAAACCTGGACTAAAGCTGGGGGCAGGATGAATGGATGCTAGTTCTATTGGGTTTCCCTGTTCAATTTTCTCTTATATAAGAACTCATACTGTCTGCCCATTTTGATTTGCAGGACGTGTAAATTCTTACATCCAGAGGCTGTAAAAGGTATGCAGAATGCACATGAAAAGTCTGTAAGAAGATGCTGTTCGTTGCCAACTTTAATATGTTTGGTCTGATGTGCAATGCATGGCAGTCCAGGAAAAAGATAACTGGCTGTATGGGTGGAATGAAACTCCACAAGTTTCACTGCTTCTGTTATTTAACCTTTCTGATATTTTCAATATTTTTGTCTTTTCTTTTGGCATATTCTGACCTGAAAAATGAAGGAAGTATTCTACGGTAGGCAATTTCGTCATAAGCTGTAACAAGAAAATACTTTCATGAACGTAAAGCTAATTATACAGTAAATGAATTTTACTTAGTAGGTCTACACTATGTTTGTAAAACACACAGAAACCAAGCTATACCACAAAACAGGGGGCCCCACATGAACATCACCTTTACAAACTCTAGGAAGCTAAGAATTTCCTTTCAAAACTTGAGCTGTAGCTTTTGACACGCAAATAACAAAATTAGGAGCGATATCAGGGACAGCTCTAAGGGGGGCATGCCATTGTCCAGGCCAGCAGATTTTCGGGGGCTGCAAATTCATCTTGTATAAATAAAGAAATGTGAGACTAGTTGGAAACACAAATTATTCATAAAATCAAGGATCTTACTGAAACTTATTTGCGGTACACAAACAGAGTGCTCCGATTTACGAAAGAAACCTTGACTCATACAAAAAATTGGAAATATTTATTCCTGAACACTTTGTACAGACAACAGTTTTATGCATATATAAAATAAAAAAGCGTATATAACTATATAATATCGTATTACATTGCTGAAAAACACGTTTCATTCGTCACACGTAGAACTTCACTGGTTGTTGTCTCGTTGGCGTAACGGTATCGTGAAATAGGTGACAGCCAGATCCCGCCAATGTCGCGAATTAAAAAACGGACTTGAAGTTTTAAGTATTTGGCTACTATTTAGTTACTTAACAGTATTTGTAGGAATCTTCTACAGACATGGAGCAATTATAAACACAATAATGTGTTCATTGTGGGGTTCTTCCTAAAATTTGGAAATTTGTGGTAAGGACTTTGGGACCAAACTGCTGAGGTCATCGGTCCTTGGCTTACACACTAATTAAACTAACTTTCGCTAAGGACAGCACCCATGCCCGAGGGAGGACTCAAACCTCCGACGGGGGCAGCCGCACGAACACTGACAAGACACCTCAGACTGCACGGTTACCACGCGTGGCTGGAGTTCTCCATTTTCAACAGTACGATAACGATGATGTTTCAAAATATGGCCTCTCTCTCTCTTTCTCTTTAATTTGTACTAGGTTAATGCATAACAATTTCAAATGCTGATATTTGACGCTCTTTTTCGATTTACATTATGGTAAAATTTTTTTTAGAAATCTATCAAGCAGAATCTGTACTGAAATGCCTAAGACGGTTTCGATTATTCATATTTCTCTGCAACAAAATGCTGTTCTTGAATTACACATAACCCACTGAAAATGATAAGTTTGTTTGACATTAAAATGCTGCGTAAAAAGCTGAAATTATGTTTGAAATGTTGAATTATTTGCAAATAAATAAGTAAAATCAACAGCAAAATATTGATATTTTCTTTTAGGGGCCGTAGATAATGAATACTGAGTCTTAGGGATGTTTCGGCTTGAGTTACCGGGGTAAATATTTTTGGGAGTTGGCAGCCGTGCACAGTGGATACGCTGGTCTCTGTTGGCCGTTATATAGCAACAATGGTCGCTTGTTTTGTTTGTTAGTAGCTAAGTAGCGACTTAAGTGTTACATATAGTGGTTGAACTAGGGGTGCCAGGTTGTACGTTTTTCCGGTATTGTTGCGTTTTTTACTGTTAATTTCGCCTTACGTTATTATTTCCTCGTACAGCACTTTCTTCCGTTTTGTAATATTTGGCGCTAAACTATCGCAGAACCCAACACAATTATTCCCTTTAATATAAATATAACAAAAATTCAGATTAATTTGGTTATATTTGTTATTATTACCATTCAGATATACATTTTAGACTGGTCTACGTTTAAATTGGTACTTCTGACGATCACTCGATCGCATAATCGCAATGTTGTCGATATACTTATTTCCGATTCTGACGTGTACAACTTCAGATGTTTGTAAACTAATAAACTTCGTTGCAGTGAAAATTTCTTGAATCCATACAGTGGAAAGCCTAATTTTCTTAATTTACTTTTGTTCAAGAACTGTAATGAGTTCACCAGCGAAGAAGAAATGCGGCAAGCAACAGCAGTACAGTCAAGTGTACTTAAAGAAATGGGAAGATACTTTCGCGTGGGTTAGGCATGGTTTAACTTCTGATAAACATGCTTTTTGTACGTTGTGCAGGAAGGAATTCAGCGTTTCTCATGGTGGACAGTTTGATCTCATGCAACACGCTCAGTACAAAGGACATCAGTTAAAGGAGAAAGCAAGTTGTCAAACCACGAAAGTTTCCAAATATTTTGTGAACTCTAAGAAATCTGAAGCCAACGTTGTCATTGCTTATGAGTTAGGACTTTTGTATCACACAGTCAAACACAACCTAAGTTATTCAAGTTTGGATTGTAGCAATAAATTGACGTCATGTATATTCACAGATTCAGAAACCGCTGTAAAACTTTCCTGTGGCAAGACGAAGGCAGAAATGTTGGTGAAAAACGTATTAGCACCTAAAAGTGTTCGTGATGTTGTTAATATTCTAAAATCTCCTGAAAATAGTAAGTTTTTCTCAGTAGCAACAGACGCTTCGAATAGAGGCAACAGAAAGATGTTCCCAATTTGTATAAGATACTTTGAACCTTTAGTAGGTGTACAGAACAAACTGTTGACATTTATTGAACAGCCTGATGAAACTCCAAATGCAGTGGCAAAGTTAATTGTTGATAGTCTGGAGAACCATTCACTAAATATTAATAATTTAACTGCATAAAGTGCTGACAATGCTAATGTGAATTTTGGCAGGAAACAATATGTTTATCAATTACTGCTTTCCGTAAATTCCAACCTGAGAAAGCCATATGTTCAAACCACATGGTTCATAATGCGATGAAGCATGCTATGGAAGAGCTGGAAATGGATGTAGAGAATCTTGTTTTGAAGATCTATAATCATTTCTCAGTATCAGCTAAAAGGCGTGAGGAACTGAAATCATTTTTTGAATTTATGGATTTTGAGTGGTCTGAGATATTAAGGCATGTGCCCACAAGATGGCTGTCCTTAACTCCTGCCATTAACAGATTGATTGAGTGTTGGCCAGCTATAAAGAGCTATTTCAGGAGCATTGATGCCTGTCCAAAGCAACTTGCATCAGTATTTTTAGCTGAAGAACCAGTGAAAGGAATTATTTCTGAAATTTACTTGAATTTTGTGTGAAATATAGGAGGTCAAATGCAAACAGTATCCAAATACCTGGAGAAAAGGAAGCTAAGCATCATTGAATCACATAACAGTCTGTGCATGATGTATAAGAAGATTACACAAAGAAAGAAGGATAAATTCTATGGGAGTGAAACCAAGAAATTAATGGGAGCGATTTCATCAACATCTCTTAATAAGATTTCATGTGAATTTGATTCTTTCTATGACACATTGTTGAAATATCTTGGAAACCATTATGACTTCTCAGCTAGTAATAAGAATGCAAGGTTGTAACCTCTTTCTTTGAATGGGGAATTACAATATTGTGATTTTGAGCTTGCAGTGGAAACACTTAATCTACAAGATAGGATCATCCCGGACAGCTGTATGAAGAATTTTGTGAATTGAAAGATAACTTTACTAACTGTATCACTAAGGATGGTGATGTTGCGTCTAAGTGGGTAAAATTCTTCACACTAGTGCCTCAACAAAAAGTGACAAATATCTCTCGGCTCGTGTTTTATACTAAGCATACCAAGTTCAAATGCATTTGTGGAATGAGTGTTTTCGATGATGAAGCACAACTGGACTTATGTTAGGAACAGGTATTCACCAGAATTTATAAAATCAGAGCTTCAAATAGTAATAAATTTTGACATGTCCTGCAAAAATTTTTTTAACCAGCTAAAGAATGACAGTACATTCCTACTTAAAGCTAAATCAGTTTCAAAATACCATAATGATATGAAGGAATAGGACTTAAGATATAAATGTGAGCCGGCCGAAGTGGCCGAGCAGTTCTAGGCGCTACAGTCGGGAGCCGCGCGACCGCTACGGTCGCAGGTTCGAATCCTGCCTCGAGCATGGATGTGTGTGATGTCCTTAGGTTAGTTAGATTTAAGTAGTTCTAAGTTCTAGGGGACTGATGACCTCAGAAGTTAAGTCCCATAGTGCTTAGAGCCATTTGAACCATTTTGTAAATGTGATTTTTTTTATTGAAAATGGCATTTAATAAAAATATGAATGCACTAGCCATTAAAAAATATGTCCATGAAAAATCTTCCTTTTTTTGGTGAAGAAAGTGGCAACCCTAGGTCGAACTGTGGATTATGGCGCTAATATAGGTCTGTATGTGGTGCACTTATTAGAGACATATTTTATTTGCCAGACACAATTTGCTTTCGTCTATTAACTTCGAACAATAACGATGTAGGTAAAGACTGTTCTATCACCGGCCGTATCATTCCTTTTGGAGGCTGTTAGGTAAAGGCAATAACAATTGTGTAAACAGTTGCTAACTGTACATTCAGCTGGCAGTACCACCGTATAGTTAGCCCTGTATGAAAACGCTTTCTCACAGTGACGCGACATGTTTTCATTAGACAATAAGTTATTGCGAGTGTTATAAAACTGTTGCAATGTCTGACGGCAGAAAGCGCCATTCAAGCAGCCAGAAAAGACGAGTGGGAAGAGAAAATGTAGACAAAAAATTGAAATTTTCGTTAGATTATTTTATCCAACCTAAAGAAGATTTTGATCAGAATGATCGAAGCATAAATGCAGATGTAGACGTAAATCAGGGTAAGCCTTCGGTAGATGAAGATGTGCCTTCAACGTTGCAGGGTAAACATGATATCGTATGCAAGCTTTCTGATGAATGTGAAACTGCTCCAGCAAATAATGGTTCAAATGGCTCTGAGCACTATGGGACTTAACATCTGAGGTCATCAGTCCCCTAGACTCAGAACTACCTAAACCTAACTAACCTAAGGACATCACACACATCCATGCCCGAGACAGGATTCAACCTGCGACCATAGCGGTCGCGCGGTTCCAGACTGAGGCGCCTAGAACCGCTCGGCTACAACGGCCGGCACTGCTCCAGCTGATTCTAGAAAGTGCTCATCTGATACTCAAACTGTCAGTCATGTAGTTGATTCAGATCCTGCAAAATGGCCTGACAAAATAGATGATTTTGTTAGGCCAACGTTAGTCAAGAGACGGCCTCCAGAAAAGATGACGGAATTTGAAAGCTGCCCTGGGGATGATTTTAATCGTCGCTTTACCTCTAAAAATTAGTTACAGTTTGTGCAATGGTGAAAGTGTTCAGAGGAAATGGTTACTTTATTCAAAAAGTGCAAATGTTGTTTTTTGTTTCAGCCGTAAACTCTTTTCGAACATTAAAATATCGTTGACTTCAGGTGATTATAATAACTGGTGGCACATTTCTGAGACTAGCTAGTCCCAAGTGCATTTGGAATCGCAGCGAAAGTGGGTGGAACTCGCCAGAGGATTAAAATCTGGCAGTATTGTCGATGCAGGAACCCTGCAGATATTAAATGCAGAAACCCAGAATTTGAAAGGTGTAATTGATCGCCTTATAGCAATTATCCAGTTTTTGCTAGACAGTGTCTTGCCTCAAGAGGAACTCCAGACAAACTGTTCACTCACAACAATGGGAATTTCTTAAAATTGGTCGAATTATTTGGTAAATTTGATTCAGTTCCCGGTGAACCTATAAGTAGAACAACCCATGGTGAAAATAAGTCTCGTCATTATCTGGGTAAAAACATACCAAATGAAATAATTCGCATTATCCATCAAAAAATTAAAAACAAAATATTGTCTTTATTCAGATCTGCTAAATATTGTAGTTTAATTGTAGACTGTATACCAGATATTTCTTGTGCTGAGAATATGAAAATGATAGTGCGTTTTGTGAATGTGATTTCTACTGATCTTGACACATGCGATGTAAATGGCAGTGAACATTTTCTTGGATTTGTACCTGTAAGAGATGCGTCTGGTTTGGGGCTTACAGAGGTAGTCTTAAAACAGTTAGAAGAAATTAAAATACCTGTGGAGGACACGAGCGGTCATGGCTATGATAACGGCTTTAATATGAAAGGCAAGAACATAGGAACACAAAAGAGGGTTTTAGATCTAAATCCTAAGGCATATTATGCTCCTTGTAGTAGTCATTCCTTAAAACTAAGTGTGAATGATGCTGCAAAGGTATATGCGCTCTCAGTGAGAGATTTCAAAAGTCACAGTGAGCTTTTTGTTTTTTTGTATGACATTAGTAAAATTAAGGATATGTCACCTTGCGTTTTAAGTGAAAAGTGTTCCAAGCTGTGCGACAGTTTTAGTCACAGTCAGGCTAAGGACATCAGTCCTGTCGATTTTAAATATGAACTGAAAGTAGTGTTAATGTTGGTAAAGCCTTGTAGAATGCCAATTCAAATGTTGAAACTCATACAATAGTATGACTTTACCCTCAACATAAGTGTAGCATTACGAATTTAGCTGGTACAACCGGTCACAGTGGCAACTGGAGAACGACGTTTTTCAAAATTTAAACTGATAAAAACATACCCGAGATCAACAATGGGCCAGGCGCGACTGAGTGGGCTGGCAGTGGTGCGATTGAACGTGGGCTAGACGAAGCTTTGGATTTGAACGAAGTAATACAGGAGTTCACTGGTGTCAAAGCAAGAAAACAATCTGTCATAAGGTGAGTGTTCCACAAATGTTTTTCATTAATTTTAGTTTTGATTGATTTACGTATGTCACACTTTCTCAGTCATTTGCATAATGTAGATTTGGTGTAGGGTATGCTTAAATTTATTTTGTCTTATGGCGAAATACGTGGACAAACTCGTCTGCCTGTGCAGACCGATTGTTGAAGATTTCACATACTACAGTCCGTTTATTTTTATTGTTCCCTGAGATGTTTTTAAATCGATTAATCGCTGGCATCGATATTGACAATAACAACAGTAGATTATATCGAATATAAATATTTATCTTTCGATGTCCTGACCTTAAGTTCAGTGTGCAGTGAATAGATGTGCTTTTGTTTCTTTGTCTTAATTATGCGCTGCGACGAATTTATGCCGCATGTGAAGATAAATGTCTCTGTGCATTCAGGAATCTGTGATTTACACAGCGGTTATTCCGAAAGACGCTCATCCTTTGCTCAAGGAACTAGAAAAGGTGGACAGATTTTAGTTTTATGCTCTGCCGGTGACATAAATTAATCTCGGTTGATGTATTAATTTTGGAGGTAATGGCTTAAAATATATTGCACTGCAAACGTATCACTTACTGCTGCTTTGATCTTAAAGTCGTATTCACAGCAAAGAAACGAATGAGTGTGATATGTAAAAATAAGGCGTCATGTTTGAATTATATTGCGAGAAAAGTTGAATATGTCGAAAAATGGGGGGGGGGGGGGGGGGGCTGGCGGCGCTTGAAATTTCCGCACGAGGTGGCAAACTTCTTGGAGCCAGGCCTATGCGATATACAGAGTGTGTCCAGAAAGTGTGTTCCAATTATTTTTTCCTGACAATCCAGAAGGTTGCAGTGTTGTGACTGGTGGTGGAAAAGTTAGTGGGGTGTCTTGGGAAGGCAACGTGTCCCTCCCCAGTTGCCTGCTACTGTTGCCCAGTATAGATTGCTCGTAGTGTGCACCTGTGTTCGAGTGATCCATCAGGAGATCAAAACGCCACGATCCACTGAGCAGTGACACGGCATTAAATCAAAAAGTCAAAGTCCAGAGCAGCACATAAAGACTTCCCTGAAGCCAAAAAAGGCAAGGATTACGAAATCCTGTGTGAAGACGACGTTCATCATCTTCTTTGATTCCAAAAGTATTGTCCACTCGGAGTTGGTGCCACAAAGGACAAACTGTCAACAGCCAGTTGAAAGTCCTTGAAAGGCTCAGAAACCGAGTGTTTACTGACAGGAAGGAGATCAGAGGAAACTGGCTACTCCATCACGACAACGCACCATCTCATATTGCCTTCATTGTTAATGAGTTACTGGCCAGGCACGGTGTGGCCATGCTGCCCCAGTAACCATACAGTCCCGATCTGACACTTGCGAACTTCTTTTTGTTTCTTCAAATAAAGAGAAGCTTAAAGGGCCATCGTTTTGGTATGGTAGAAGCCATGAAAGTTGCTGTGATGTGGTGTCTGATGGAGGTTCCCGTCAGCATGTTCCATGAAAGCTATCAGACCTGGCAGAATCACTTGAAAAAGTGTATTGACGCCCAGAAGTGCTATTTTGAAGAATACTGAACATTTGTACTTTTATTTTCAGTAAATTGTTCTTTATGGATTTATTCAGCTTACTTTCTGGACACACCCTGCATAACGAATTGGCAACATTCCTGGTAAAGAAAGTCATATATAGGTTTAACTCTTACCTTGACTGGTCATCTCAGACTTTCAGCAGTAGTACACGCACTATTACAGCTATCGAATCGTACGGCACACAGTGGCGCAAGTAGCAACCTATTTCTCTCAATTGAGCGCTGACAAGTAGATCAACAATATCTTGTGTTGCCAACAATCATGCACTACCGATCAAAAGTTTTCTATTACCTAACACAACTACGGACTTGTGATTAAATCAGGGATATCATTTTGAATATTCTTTTGTATGCACATTCTGATGATAAAACAAGTACAAGCATGCAAAGACTAAGAGCCTATGTTGTGTATTTGTTGTTTGTTCGCCTAGAGGACACTGACTATTCACAACACCACTGACGTGCCTGTACAGTCGTAGACAAAACGAGCGAGACCCCTCACCTTTTCGTTATGCTGATCCGCACAGCTTTAAAGTCTGCTATACTGCATAACAGGCAAGGCGACGAAGTGCTACCAACATACTATGCACAGGCGTGAAATTGACAAACTATCCGAACTTTGTCAGACAGTTTTCAATCATGTGTAAGACTATATTAATGCTGATTAGTGCGTTAAACATAGCACATAAATATAAGATATGAATGAAAGAAGAAACGCTAATTAGTGTGAACTGTACTAATAAAAATGAATTTCAGCTTATCGAGATAACACAACTGTTTTAGTACGACAAAGTACCCCAGATCGTTATGAATTATCAAAATATTATGCGCATTCGGCCGCGAAACAGTCTGTGTCAACGTTCAGACCAGTCATACTGGATTACCGTTGCTGACCTACCATGAAAGTTTGCAAATTTAGCAATGCGTGAAGATTCATAACGAAATTCAATTAATAATCATTCAGTGCCACACTTGAGTCAACTCAAGTATTGACAGAAGCGGAAAAAGTAGGCAGTAACAAGTATGAAATTCTACAAGTTTCATATTGACATCCACAGGGCGCCAGTACAGAATAAAGGTAGCAATAAAACGTATTGGGGGGCGCGAGAATTTCTTAAAATTGCTTTACTGACATTCTATCTGCCTCCATCGAGATTAGAACCGAAAACAAACCAGACCTCCGTTACAGTAGCAAACACCTTTCACAACGCTAGCAGACAACCCCGGCAAACAGCCCTCTATTGTTACCCCAGACATAAATAAGCCGGCAATTTCGCAATGAAAATGGCAAAATGGTGTGTAGTTTCTGTTGCATAGAGATTTCTGGACTCAAAAACATGAATTTTCTACCTTTATGTCACCGCTTATATGACCATCATTCGGGATGTTTATCGAAATAACAAAATACTGTTATTAACGTGTAAATATAGTAGGATAATTCTGCACCACCCCAGGAAATAAACAACTACATAGCTGCCGAATGTATTCTATAATGTTTCGAATTCTCCATAAATAAAATAATAATTGGATGCTTTTACCGACCTCCCAATTCAGATGATACAGTTGCTGAAAGGTTCAAAGAAAACTTGAGCCTTATTTACAACACCTACCCGACTCATACGATAATAGTTGGTAGAGACTTTAATTTACCCTCAACATGTTGGCGAAAATACATGTTTAATTCCGGAGGTACGCATAAAATATCATCTGAATTTGTGCTAAACGCATTCTCTGAAAATTATTTCGAGCAGTTAGTTCATGAGCCCACGCGAATAGTAAACGGTTGTGAAAACACACTTGACCTCTTAGCAACAAATAATCCTGAGTTAATAACGAGCATCAAAACCGATTCAGGGATTAGTGAACACAGAGTTGTCGTAGCGAGACTGAATATTGTAATCCCCTAATCCTCGAAAAATATACCTATTCAAAAAGCAGATAAAAATTCACTTGAAGCCTTCCTGAGAGACGATCTCCACTCATTTCAAATTAATAATATAAGTGTAGACCAGATATGGCTTAAATTCAAAGAAATAGTATCGGCAGCAATTGAGAGATTTATACCAAATAAATTAACAAACGACGGAGCTGATCCTCCTTGGTACACAAAACGGGTTAGAACACTGTTGCAGAAACAAGGAAACAAACATGCCAAATTTAAACAGACGCAAAATCCCCAAGATTGTCGATCTTTTACAGAAGCTCGAAATTTAGCCCGGACTTCAATGCGAGATGCCTATAACAGTTTCCACAAGGAAGCTTTATCTCGAAACCTGGCAGAAAATCCAAAGAGATTCTGGTCGTATGTGAAGTATGATAGCGGCAAGAAACAATCAATGCCTTCTCTGCGCGATAGCAACGGAGATACTATCGAAGACAGTGCTGCCAAAGCAGAGTTACTAAACACAGCCTACCGAAATGCCTTCACAAAAGAAGACGAAGTAAATATTCCAGAATTTGAATCGAGAACAGCTGTCAACATGAGTAACGTAGAAGTAAATATCCTCGGAGTAGTAAAGCAACTTAAAAACCAATCTTCTGGTCCAGACTGTATACTAATTAGGTTCCTTTCGGAGTATGCTGATGCATTAGCTCCATACTTAACAATTATATACAACCGTTTGCTCAACGAAAGATCCGAACCCAAAGACTGGAAAGTTGCACAGGTCACACCAATATTCACGAAAGGTAGTAGGAGTAATCCACTGAATTATAGGCCCATATCGTTAACGTCGATATGCAGCAAGATTTTAGAACATATATTGTGTTCGAAGAATATGGTATATTGACACACAGTCAACATGGGTTTAGAAAACATCGTTCCTGTGAAACACAACTAGCTCTTTATTTACATGAAGTGTTGAGTGCTATTGACAAGCGATTTCAGATCGATTCCGTATTTCTGGATTTCCGGAAGGCGGCTCGTAGTGAAATTGCGTGCTTATGGAAGATCGTCTCAGTTATGTGACTGGATTTGTGATTTCCTGTCACAGAGGTCACAGTTCGTAGTAATTGACGGAAAGTCATCGAGTAAAACAGAAGTGATTTCTGGAGTTCCCCAAGGTAGTGTTGTAGGCCCTTTGCTGTTCCTTATCTACGTAAACGATTTTGGAGACAATCTGAGCAGCCGTCTTCGGTTGTTTGCAGATGACGCTGTCGTTCACCGACTAATGAAGTCATCAGAAGATCAAAACAAACTGCAAAACGATTTAGAAAAGATATCTGAATGGTGCAAAAAGTGGCATTTGACCCTAAATAACGAAAAGTGTGAGGACATCCACATGAGTGCTAAAAGGAACTCGTTAAACTTCGGTTACACGATAAATCAGTCTAATCTAAAAGCCGTAAATTCAACTAAATACCTAGGTATTACAATTACGAACAACTTAAATTGGAAGGAACATATAGAAAATTTTGTGGGGAAGGCTAACCAAAGACTGCGTTTTATTGGCAGGACACTTAGAAAATATAATTGACCTACAAAGGAGACTGCCTACACTACGCTTGCCGTCCTCTTTTAGGATACTACTGCGCGGTGTGGGATCCTTACCAGATAGGACTGACGGAGTACATCGAAAAAGTTCAAAGAAAGGCAGAACGTTATGTATTATCTCGAAATATGGGAGAGAGTGTCACAGAAATGATACAGAATTTGGGCTAAAATCATTAAAAGAAAGGCGTTTTTCGTCGCGACGGAATCTTCTCACGAAATTCCAATCACCAACTTTCTCCTCCGAATGCGAAAATATTTTGTTGACACCGACCTACATAGGGAGGAACGATCACCACGATAAAATAAGGGAAATCAGAGCTCATGTGGAAAGATATAGGTGTTCATTCTTTCCGGGCGCTATACGAGATTGGAATAATAGAGAATTGTGAAGGTGGTTCGATCAACCCTCTGCCAGGCACTTGAATGTGATTTGCAGAGTATCCATGTAGATGTAGGTTTCCTACGTTTTCACTGCGAATCATGTAGCGAATGTAATTTAAAGGACATAAAAATGTCGAGTGGATTTACCAACATAATTATGAACCATTCAAGAACGTAAATCGATGGTCATATAGTTGTCAAACGTATTCTACGGTGTTGCCATTTTTCATTAGACTAGTGGCAGGAAGAAAAAGTTCGCTCAGCTGATGTGCTGAGATAGCTAGCTAGCACTGGCGAAGCTCGCACTTCGAAGACGCCACAGCAACGTCTGCCACCAATTCGTGGGAAACGAAATACCTCAAATATAAGCCAGTGTGTTGTATTCGCATATCTGTGACTATGACTTGGCGCTAAAGTGTGGTTATGGATAGTACGTATGCTCAGATTGCGAATCTAACACAAACATAGTTATTCTATCTTAAATGAACTGCGCAGAAAATCATTCACCAGAACTGAATAACTTTTTAGCAACAGCAGATGATATTAACAGCTTGCTGGCGTGGGTTAGCCGTGCGTTCAACGGCGTCATATCGCGGACCGCGCGGCTGCTTGCGCCGTCAGTTGGAATCCTTCCCCGGGCATGAATGTCTGTTAGGTTAGGTAGGTTCAAGTAGTTCTAGGTCTAGGGGACTGATGACCTAAGCAGTTTGGTCGCATAGTTCTTAGACCCATTTTTTGACCTTTCGCGTAAATTTTCTATACATAAATGGCCGTATCTTCAGGTTGCGTTGACACAGAAGCTCACTTTTTTACACCACCAAGGGACCGTATGCCGTAAGAAGTGCGATACATTTCCGCTTATTGTGTCTACCCGTACTCGAGGTAAACGGGTTTTAAGGGTTGGGTAGACAGATAGACGGTCAAGAAAGTGAAACTAGTAGGGTTCCATTTTTACCGATTTAGGTGACAAAATCCTAACAACGAAAATAGCTACGACAGTTACTGAAGATGAGAGCCGTATAAATAATTCCCCCTACTCTTTATTCTAAATGTTCTACTTGCAGTCGATACATCAGCATATTACCCGTAGCTACGCTTTCGATCTTAATCACGTTTACAGGAACGCAAATAAAATCCATTTGCCTCTACACGTGGTAATTCAGATCCCAGTATTAATGCCACCGCAGTTTAGAAGTGCGAGCGTTCCCATTGCTAGAATGAACGTTTTCTGGCTTTGGCGAGTCTAATCGAGAAATCGAAACGTTGTAGAATACGAAACTTCCTGGCAGATTAAAACTGTGTGCCCGACCGAGACTCGAACTTTGGACCTTTGCCTTTCGCGGGCAAGTGCTCTACCATCTGAGCTACCGAAGCACGACTCACGCCCGGTCCTCACAGCTTTACTTCTGCCAGTATCTCTATTGTAGAATACGTCTGGCAGCTATGTAGTCGTTTATTTCCTGGGGTGGTGCAGAATTATCCTACTACATTTACACGTTAATAACAGTATTTTGTTATTTCGATAAACATCCCGAATGATGGTCATATAAGCGGTGACATAAAGGTAGAAAATTCATGTTTTTGAGTCCAGAAATCTCTATGCAACAGAAACTACATACCATTTTGCCATTTTCATTGCGAAATTGCCGGCTTATTTATGTCTGGGGTAACAATAGAGGGCTGTTTGCCGGGGTTGTCTGCTAGCGTAGTGAAAGGTGTTCTCTACTGCAAGGGAGGTCTGGTTTGTTTTCGGTTCTAATCTCGATGGAGGCAGATAGAATGTCAGTAAAGCAATTTTAAGAAATTATCGCGCCCCCAAATACGTTTTATTGCTACCTTTATTCTGTACTGGCGCCCTGTGGATGTCAATATGAAACGTGTAGAATTCCATACTTGTTACTGCCTACTTTTTCCGCTTCTATCAATAATTGAATTGACTCAAGTGTGGCACTGAATGATTTTTAATTGAATTTCGTTATGAATCTTCACGCATTGCTAAATTTGCACACTTTCATGGCAGGTCAGCAACGGTAATCCAGTACGACTGGTCTGAACGTTGACACAGACCGTTTCGCGGCCGAATGCGCATAATATTTTGATAATTCGTAACGATCTGGGGTACTTTGTCTTACTAAAACAGTTGCGTTATCTCGATAAGCTGAAATTCATTTTTATTAGTACAGTTCATACTAATTAGCGTTTCGTTTTTCATTTGTATCTTATATTTACGTGTTGTTTTTAACACACTAATCAGAATTAATATAGTCTTTCACATATTGAAAACTGTCTGACAAAGTTCGGATAGTTTATCAGTTACACGCCTGTGCTTAGTATGTTGGTAGCACTCCGTCGCCTTGCCTGTTATGCAGTATAGCAGACTTTAAAGCTGTGCGGATCAGCATAACGAAAAGGCGAGGGGTCTCGCTCGTTTTGTCCACGACTACACCTAAGATGGTTCCATTGAAATAGGTATCACTCTTTCAGCTGCCTGTGTAGCTATCAGTTCATATTAGCTTACTGTACACTGTGTGCTTCCAGCAGTGTATTTGTTTATCTGATCGGGTTCGTACCACATTACGTATTAACAAGGGTGGGACAGAAGCAGGAGTTCGGAATTGAAAAGTATGCCGTAATTGTAACTCTGCATTAGGATCCCTGTTGTAGTAAGACAATAGCAACAAAAGTTGACGTAGCGCATTGGTATATATGTTACAGCCAAAATACTGTGATGTGTATGTTGCAACGGCTCAAGCAAACTGGTGTCAATGTAAGTGAGTCGTGACATGGAAGCCTCTGACTAACATCATAAGGGAAGATCAGTTCATATGTGCGCAGAGTAAACGTCAGAGGACTCGTACTGCACCTGAAATTCGAGAGGAAGTGTATAATATGTAAGCAGCTCCGACCTCTGCTTCAACAGTACGACGCCGTCTCCGTTAACAAGGTTAGGGTGCACAGCGGCCAAAAAGACTTTATTACGCAAACAAATTAAGGTGAAAACAATGCAGTGGGCACACCAGCATAAAAAATGAAGAGTTCAGCAGCGGTGCGAGGTATTATTGTAGGAAGAATCTACGTCTGAATTATTTGGAAGCCATCGTCGAATATTTGTTCGTTGACTTCGTGAAGAATGTGTGTAGTTTGTGATCGCAGCGGTGAAGCATGGCGGAGGGTCGGTCATGGTATGGGGATGCTTTGTAGTTGATACAGTTGGTGATCTAGTGAGAATATATTTAACATTCAAGAAGAAAGGATATCACAGGATAGTGATGAACAATGCATTTTCCTCTGGCACAAGATCTATTTGCCGTGGGTTTGTCCTGCAGCAGGAAAACTATCCCAAACATGCTTCTAAATTGTGCAGAGGGTATGTCAATAGAAAAGAGAGATGAGGGGAAGTGAAACATATAATTAGGCCACATTAGTCACCTGACTTAAATACCATTGAACTCGTATGAGATGAACTTTACAGAGATGTCATAAAACTGAGGTCATCTAATGTTAAAGGTGTATGGACTGCAGTATATGCAAACACACTAGAAAATCTTATCTCCAGAATGCCAAGAGTTTGTGCAGCTGTTCTGAGAGCAAATGGTGAACCCTTTGAGGGGGTAAAATCTAAACAATACTGTATTGTACTTAATGACAGAAAGTGAAAATGTTTATTCTGTTGGTCTATTTAGTTAGTTTGATGTGTTTTTACACTGAAATAAAGTCCAGAGCCTTTTTCATGGGTGATCGGTAGTGTGCAAGCCGAAGTAAGCATTGCCCCTCCAACAGGTGTGGTCGCAGTGAGTTAAAAAATCTAGAAAATACTTCCCTTTATCTTTTAGCAAAATTTTCGTGGCATGGCGGGAGTTATTGATCCCATGACAGCCCCCTCCCCCTTCCCACCTGGCATCCGCACCTGCCAGGCTTAGTAATTAAAACTTGCCATCGTCACTAAATGTTACCAGCAACTATTTTCCTCATATGGAAAATCGCCAAGTAAATACGAGTATCTGGGTTGTAAGACCATTTCCTCGGACAAAATTATGGCGAAACAGAATAGGCAACATCTTGGTGAAGCGTTGATGGCGTTCGCAGTTGTGGAAGTTGTTGTTCGATTATGTGGCAATAAAAACGAATGCGAGGCATTTGCTGCTTGGAGTACCACTGTTAACGAACATCAGGTGACGTCAAACCAGATGGGAAAAAACGTTAAAAATAAGCAGTACCAACGGCATCATTGACTCATTTCTATGTTCAAGAAAAGGATCTACAAAATCGCAGGAGTTTCATTTTTTGAACGTTAACTAAACGGTTGTTTGTCTATTGTCTCTTTAAAAAATAGGTGGGTCCGTTTTCCCAAAGTAAATTTTAGTAATGATGTAGGAGTATTGGCTGATATCCGCTCCCGTTCAGGAATAATTGTGTCAGAAACGTTGAAACGAACTTTTATCCGTACCTCGGAACATAGCGTCACGCCAAGATCCACGAATTTTTGGCGTCGAGCTACTCCATTGACTTAATCGGGAACGTTTAGTGTCGAACCGGATTAATTGTCTACAGTGGTTATATAAAATCAGTTCAAACATGAGTCGCAGCCCTGCTTTGACCCGCGGCACAGAGTTAAACTTCTCACTACTCCAAGGTCAGTAATTGCCCTGTGGCAATCCAACAAATTTTAAAATTGAAATTCAGCTACTGCCAGAAAGATTTTGGGATCGATCACTGGACTGGAAACTGTACACTGCTAATATTTAATAGAGAGCCTCCAACGGGCTCCTAACAACTTCCGCCGATGGTTTCCTCGACAACAAAACAGGAATCCAATTTAAAGTTGGTAGGGACAAAGTCACACAAAAACATCACACATAAAATGCCATGGGTTCAAATGGTTCAAATGGCTCTGAGCACTATGGGACTTAACTGCTACGGTCATCAGTCCCCTAGAACTTAGAACTACTTAAACCTAACTAACCTAAGGACAGCACACAACACCCAGCCATCACGAGGCAGAGAAAATCCCTGACCCCGCCGGGAATCGAACCCGGGAACCCGGGCGTGGGAAGCGAGAACGCTACCGCACGACCACGAGATGCGGGCAAAATGCCATGGGAATTCCAATATAATTTATTACCCTCATTGAAAACCTCACCAAGTCTGTCTTATTCATTAAACATCACCGCCCATCTAAGTACTTGGTTCCACAATCCAATTTTTGTTCTCTGTTTACTGAGCGTGTGCATACTCATTAAACGGCAACTCTCACCTGGGTGAGAATGATTCATCCTGAAATCCTAGCCTCTTCACAAGATAGCACTTGCGGATTTCCGTACTACACGGATTAATTCGGCTGATCACGAAAGAATCACCTTCTCCCGACTTTGGAAGTACAGTATGAAAACACAACCTCCACCTCAGAGAGCAACACTGCTACTGTATCCGGCTTCGGCAGCCAGTCATCTCCTCGATTTCGCGAGCTCCAGAGTACTCCACTAACTTACTAAACATTTACGCCTTCCAACTGATCACGAGCAGAATGTCATGCTTATTGACTATTTCCTGCACCCGCTTACAGCACTGCTCTCTGTCAGGACTGCCAGTAGTTGTTCTGCAACGACTGTTGGAAAACAAAGACCATCAAAGACCATCATCTGGAAGTCACTCACCTTCGAGCTGGCCCTTTATGCCCAGACCACTATCCATTTAGGAGGATCAGGAAGAAACCGACCTATCAACTCCATGCAGAAAACAGTCTCCTTTCCCCAGAAACCAACACTGTCATAGACAATACATACAAGAAGCGCACATAGCTGCGACAAGGAAGTCGTGAGTTACAGGGTTGAAAACTATTGACCTGCACATTGGGTTTTTTTAGGTATCAGAGACGAATTGCTTGCCAAAATCGAAGGTACATCAGCCACAATGTTCTCAGGCAAACCTCGTCTTTGGAGACCAAATACAGAAAAGGGTAATACACTCTAACACAAAAAAGGCCCTCCACTAAGGACTTATCCGAATGGGGCGGGATTAAGTAGATGTGACGTACAGACAAACAAATCATTACAATTTCAGAAAAATTTGATGATTTAGTCGAGAGAAAATGTTTCACAAATTGAGCAAGTCAATAACGCTTTGGTCCATCTATGACCCTTATGGAAGCAATTATTCGGCTTGACACTGATTGATAAGAGTTGTTGGATGTTCTCCTGAGGGATATTATGCCAAATTCTCTCAGGTTGGCGCGTTAGATCGTCAAATTTCCGAGCTAGTTGGAGAGCACTGCTCATGATACTCCAAACTTTCTCAGTTGGGGAGAGACCTGAAGACCTTGCTGGTCAAGGTAGGGTGTGGCAAGCACGAAGCCAAGCAGTAGAAACACTCGCCGTGCGCTGGCGGTCGATATCTTGCTGAAATGTAAGCCCAGGATGGATTTCCAAGAAGGGGAGCAAACGGGGTTCGAAAGAGAATGCACAAATGTCGTCAAGCAAAGGTTAGCAGAGATTCGTGTGTCTGTGAAAAGATTTATGTGCGAAGCATACAACAACTACTACCGTCATACCTTAGCAAAAGATCTGGCAGAGAACCGGAGAAAATTCTGGTCCAATGTACAATCGCTAAGTGGGCCTAAGGCTTCCATTAAGTCCCTTGTGGACCAGTCTGGTTGAAGATAGCAAAACGAAATCCGAAATTTTAAATTTCGCATTCAAGAAATCGTTCACGCAGGAGAATTGTACAAACATACCAATATACGACCATCAGAAAGATGCCCGTGTGGACGACATAGTGATAAGCTTCCTTGGCGTAGAAAACAACTGAAAGATTTGAAATCAAATAAATCACCAGGTGCAGATGAAATCCCAATTTGGTTGTAAAAAGAGTATATTACGGCGTTAGCCCTTACCTAGCTCGCATTTATCGCGAATCTCTCGCCCAGCACAAAGTCCCAAGAGACTGGAAAAAGCGCGGGTGACTCCTGTACACAACAGGGTGGTCCATTGATAATGACCGGGCCAAATATCTCACGAAATAAGCGTCAAACGAAAAAACTACAAAGAACGAAACTTGTCTAGCGTGAAGGGGCAAACCAGATGGCGCTATGGTTGGCCCGCTAGGTGGCGCTCCCATAGGACAAACGGATATCAACTGCATTTTTTTAAAATAGGAACCCCCATTTTTTATTACATATTCGTGTAGTACGTAAAGAAATATGAATGTTTTAGTTGGGCCACTTTTTTCGCTTTGTGATAAATGGCGCTGTAATAGTCACAAACGTAAAAGTACGTGGTATCACGTAACATTCCGCCAGTGCGGACGGTATTTGCTTCGTGGTACATTACCCGTGTTAAAATGGACCGTTTACCAATTGCGGAAAAGGTCGATATCGTGTTAATGTATGGCTATTGTCATCAAAATGCCCAACGGGCGTGTACTATGTATGCTGCTCGGTATCCTGGACGACATCATCCAAGTGTCCGGACCGTTCGCCGGATAGTTACGTTATTTAATGAAACAGGAAGTGTTCAGCCACATGTGAAACGTCAACCACGACCTGTAACAAATGATGATGCCCAAGTAGGTGTTTCAGCTGCTGCCGCGGCTAATCCGCACGTCAGTAGCAGGCAAATTGCGAGAGAATCGGGAATCTCAAAAACGTCGGTGTTGAGAATGCTATATCAACGTCGATTGCACCCGTACTATATTTCTATGCACCAGGAATTGCATGGCGACGACTTCGAACGTCGTCTACAGTTCTGCCACTGGGCACAAGAGAAATTACGGGGCGATGACAGATTTTTTGCACGCGTTCTGTTTAGCGACGAAGCGTCATTCACCAACAGCGGTAACGTAAACCGGCATAGTATGCACTATTGGGCAACGGAAAATCCACGATGGCTGCGACAAGTGGAACATGAGCGACCTAGGCGGGTTAATGTATGGTTTGGCATTATGGGAAGAAGGATAATTGGCCCCCATTTTATCGATGGTAATCTAAGTGGTGCAATGTATGCTGATTTCCTACGTAATGTTCTACCGGTGTTCCTACAAGATGTTTCACTGCATGACAGACTGGCGATGTACTTACAGCATGATGGATTCAGGGGGTATACGACCCGGGACTACCGGGAGATCCGGGAAAAACCCGGGAATTTTTTCATCCGGGAGAAAACCGGGAAAAACTCGGGATTTTTTTAGAATTCCAGGAATTTTTCATTGTTTTAGTTTTCAGTTAAATTTTTGTAATTTTGACTGGTAATAGCCGATACTCTAACAAAGGATATTACTGTACCCCGCTTCTGCAGAATAATACTTCAACAATATAACAAACGAGAGAAAAAACGAAAATAACTTAAATTGCAAAGGAAATGCGCCATACACGACGACAATCAGTGCTCATGCAAACGTCTGCCAACTGCAATTGTGTCAAAGGCTTTAGGAAGACTATGCAATGCTTCATAACAACAAATTGCCTCCAATGAGCGTGAAGTCACAACTGTTTACATTAGATTCGTTTTAGTAGTTACGAGCGGGCTCATGCGCATGCGCAGTTGAGTCGTGTTTGAGTAGTAGTCTCCCTTCAGGAATGTGGCTGTTGGCTGTGTAAGCAGTCGCAGCAAGCAGCTAGATGCTACCGGGAAAAGGGGGCGCCAAATTCATATTCTTGAGGAAAAAAACTTGTTTTACAAAGCGCCTAGTATCCAGTGCACGTTTGTCTATCGATTATTCATATGATTTTGAAACGCTTCTCTGTTGGTTTTTGAACATATTTGAACCCATTTTAAGTTTATTTCTGAATGACTCATAAGTTAATTTTTGAATGCATGCATAGTGTACGTGATGTGTCTGTCAGGAGAATCCTCGTCGCTCACAGAAATAAACTTTCCGCAGACAAAAGGGGACAGGGCTATAAGAGTTGAGTGGAGTAAAGCCGAACGCATGAATGCCAATGGCTGTCTGATTATGTGGTTGGTTGGGTTTGCGAATGATCAGCGTTGTTATAAGTACTAGCGAAATCCATAGATTCAGACTACCAGAATGGAAATAAACGACTGAGAGGAGTAACAGGTGAGAAAGATTACGTATTATCTTCTCGGTGTACACAAGTAAATGAAATTTTGACAGAAAATTTTTGGCCAGATCGCTACAGTAGTAAGGACCAGCAGCACAGTCCCCGGCTAGCAGCCGGTTAAGTTTTATTCTGGAAGTAACGCGAAAAACGTGTTGTACGGACACGTAATAACGCCTAACAGGAAAATAATCACGGAATAACTAAACCTGTGATTCTGGCAGGTTTAGTGAAGTTAATCGGCGAACAAATTTTGACAATGGCAGGAATAGCTACAGAATTGGTGATGACAACATAGTTTGTTAGGACGAGGAAGGAGAAGAAACGGGTACATCACACAAATTATGGAAGAATAAGACGATTCCAAATTTATATAAAAATTTTAATACTACTTTTCGATCTCATGCTTGAGAAACTGGTGCGTATGGATGAAATGTGAAACTATTTCCTAACATAAAGCTTTTTGCTTGTAGTAGGCCTGATAGGCTTTTGATATTGGTACTTCGTGAATTATATTCTGTCGTGTTATAAAAACGACCATTAGTGCCAAAACAGTCTCGTTTATTTGGTGTGTATTACAAAATTGCTGCCATATCAGAAAGGCCTATTTTGTTTTATCTAACAGACAGTGACAAAATAGACGTAATCAGATCGAGAAACCACACCAGTCTTGGGTAGTATTTGTGTTAACAGCTTTTTCAGTTTTAGATAACGACACTTCGATTTTTCATGTAGCAACGCGTTTGACGAACTTTGATGAGGTAATAGATTCTTTCGCAGAAAGGAAAGCACGCCATTGTAAAGCTGTAGCAAGATTAGTGAGAAAAAATGCTAGCAGCTAAGGATTGAAGAAATGTGTAATTGCTTGTTTATCTCTTGTCTTTATTGGTTTTATTTATCCTATATTTAATTTTATGTCACACAAAACAGCAAGTTAATAGCTAATAGGCAATAAAGAGTTCAAATTTTCTGAGGAGTTCTTATTCTTCCGATTACAAATTTACAAATAATCCCATCTGCTAGTAATTGAGAGATTTTTTTTAAGAGGGACAGGCTGTCAAACCGGCCGACTGTGAGCAGGAGAGGCACCACACTGTCCTGAATATAGTTTGGTGGCATCCATTACAAAATATACATTTTTCAATTCCACAGAGCGAAATACAGTGACATGCGGTAGAAGAATGCTTTATGAAGAGGCGTGGCACTGCACTTCGGCATACTTAAGACCAAATAATATGTCTTACATTTCCTCGAAGACATATGTTTCAGACTCTTCAGAAAGATGTGCGCTACAAGATGAAAATATTTTTGAAAATTCGATTTTTTTTAGTATTGACCCGGTTCGCAAATATCGTAGATCCGGGGCTGATGCGCAGAGCAGTCTGAGTTATAGTGGATAGTCTCCACGTGACCCGTGTTTACATTTAGTGATTTAGGTTTCCCCTTCGTTTACTTTCACGTCAAATGAAAACAAAACGAATATCTGTGGCCGGGAGTTATCAAGTGAATTAAAATACATTCACATAATTACGGAAGGCTAAAATATGTTATTAGTTTCAGATTTTATTTTATTTCTACCTTTCTGACACTCGAGCATTAATCGCCTTGCAGAACAATGAAGTTATTTTTGTCTGTTTGCTAAAGAAATTGACTTTTACTAACCTTTTCGGCAGAGGCAATCAATGTATTTGAAACGAAATGTTTTATTCCCCAGTACTGGCTAGTTTCAACTGTTCGCTGCATTTCAAGTGCACGTTTTCATTTTCTAGCATGTATGGCATTATGCCATAATAAAGAACCAAACATGAGATATACAGTACTGGTGCTCCAAGAATATTTACATCCCGAAAACCACACTGAAAAGCTAAATATCAGGTCGAGGTCTACTTCATTGGGAATCTGGACACACGGATGTGCACTTTGCACTTTAAATGTGCACGTTTTAATATGGTTCACGAAATTCTGATGCTCTTGGAGTATCCTCTGATGTCTTGTTTCTTTTACGACATAATGTATGATCTTTCAATGTTTTACACGTACGTACATACGAGCTTTCTTCGTCATGAAAGCTGTGCATGTCGCCTGTTATCTGCGCTCTGTGGCAACTGCTGAAACGAACCTATTTCTAACAGGTCGTGGAAAAAAATTGCGAATAGTGGTTCGAAAAGCGTTACTTTTAAAGTAAATATCCTTTTACGTAAGTTGAACTATGTGCAAGAATGTACTACGTATCTCAGAGCATTTGACTCTCATTTAAAAATCAACTCTTTGATGACAAGCCATTTAGAAGAATTTCGAGCCCTGAAAATCAGACATTTATGTCGTTGCTAAAAATTTTACTGGCACATTTGTGTGATATATTTTAAAGTGTAACATGCGCAAAAAAGATCAACATTATATGCGAAACCATAGCTCCTCTTGCAGCTTGAGACCAATATTATATGTGAAAGCTTTGCTTTCTTTGTAGGAGCACTATTAATTTAAACTATTAACTTTCCCTGTTTGTGTGTTCGTGCTACTTAACATTGATGTTGCTGTTGGCTGACTACATCACGTGTCCTATGCTCTGAATATCCGCTGCCATCGGCTGGCGAGATCACGTGACCTGATCTATGACTAACTAACAAAAGTGCATAGCAATCTCGATTTCAATTATTCGGAAAGTAACATGCGGTGTTTGGTGGAATTCCAATGTATACTTTCGCAATACGAAAATACGCAGAGTACAGGTTGCTGCACATCAAAGGTATTTCCAAAACGTGTCTTTTTCCCTGAGTTTCGTGTCTTTTTCTCTGACTTTCGTTTTCTAAAGTGGCGGGAAATTCTACTCCCATGTATAATACCATAACCATTCAAAGGTTGATAAGGGAAAATATACTGTCACTTAACATGGAAAAAGCTTGTTTTCACCCGGGAGAAAGTGTATTTTTAACCGGGAATTCCGGAAAAATCCGGGAATTTTTTTTCCTTGTCCACGTACACACCCTGTGGATGTCCGGCACATAGCTCGCGAACGGTTGAACCGGTATTGAGTAGCATATTTCATGACAGGTGAATTGGTCGTCGAAGCACCATACCGTGGCCCGCACGTTCAACGGATCTGACGTCCCCGGATTTCTTTCTGTGGGGAAAGTTGAAGGATATTTGCTATCGTGATCCACCGACAAAGCCTGACAACATGCGTCAGCGCATTGTCAATACATGTGCGAACATTACGAAGGCGAACTACTCGCTGTTGAGAGAAATGTCGTTATACATATTGCCAAATGCATTGAGGTTGACGGACATCATTTTGAGCAGTTATTGCATTAATGTGGTATTTACAGGTAATCACGCTGTAACAGCACGCGTTCCCAGAAATGATAAGTTCACAAAGGTACATGTGTCACATTGTAACAACCGAAATAAAATGTTCAAACGTACCTAAGTTCTGTATTTTATTTAAAAATCCTACCTGTTACGAACTGTTCGTCTAAAATTGTGAGCCAAATGTTTGTGACTATTACAGCGCCATCTATCACAAAGCGAAAAAAGTGGTCCAACTAAAACATTCGTATTTCTTCATGTACTACACGAGTATGTAATAAAAAATGGGGGTTCCTACTTAAAAAAAAACGCAGTTGATATCAATTTTACCTATGTCAGCGCCATCTAGTGGGCCAACCATAGCGCCATCTGGTTTCCCCCTTCCTTCTTTGTAGTTTTTTTTTCGTTTGACGCTTATTTCGTGAGATATTTGGCCCGGTCACGATCAATGGACCACCCTGTATAAGAAGGGTAAAAGAACGGACCCGCGAAATTACAGACCAATATCCCTAACTTCGGTTTCTTGCAGAATTCTTGAACATACTCTCAGTTCGATAATAATAATTTTTCTTGAGACTGAGAAGCTTATTTCCACGAATCAGCACGGTTTTAGAAATCGTCGCATGCGAAACTCACCTTGGCCTCTTCTCACATGATATACTGCGTACTAAGGATGAAGGGCAGCAGGCAGATGCCGTGTTTTTTGACTTCCAGAATCATTTGACACTGTGCCTCATCTGAGGCTGTTGACGAAGGCATGAGCATATCGAATAAGTTCACACATGTGTGAGTGACTCAAAGACTTCTTAACTAATAGAACCTAGTATGTTGCCCTCGATGGCGAGTGTTCATCAGAGACAAGGGTATCGTCAGGAGTGCCCCAGGGAAGGGTAATAGGATCGCTGTTAATCTGCATACACGTAAATGAATTGGCGCACAGGGTGGGCAGCAATCTGCAATTGTTTGCTGACGACACTGTGGTGTTCGATAATGTGTCAAAGTTGAGTGGCCGTAAGAAGATTCAAGATGAGTTAGACAAAATTTCTAGTTGCTGTAATGAATCTCAGCTAGCTCTAAATGTAGAAAACTTTAAGTTAATGCAGATGAATAGGATAAACAAATCCGTAATGTTCAGATAGTAGTGTACTGCTTGCTACAGTCACATCGTTTAAACATGTGGATGTAACGTTGCAAAGCGATGTGAAATGTTCAAATGTATGTGAAATCTTATAGGACTTAACTGCTAAGGTCATCAGTCCCTAAGCTTAGACACTACTTAACCTAAATTATCCTAAGGACAAACACACACACCCATGCCCAAGGGAGGACTCGAACCTCCGCCGGGACCAGCCGCACAGCCCATGACTGCAGCGGCCAGACCGCTCGGCTAATCCCGCGCGGCAATGCGAAATGGAATGAGCCTGTGAAGACTGTGGTAGAGAAGGAGAATGGTCGACTTCGGTTATTGGGAGAATTTTTGGAAAGTGTGGTTCATCTAGACCATATGTAGGATGCTGGTGCGACGTATTCTTAAACAATGCTCGAGTGTTTGGGACCCGTACCATGTCAGATTGGAGGGGGCTTCGAAGCAGTTCAGAGGCAACCTACTAGATTTGTTACCAGTATGTCTGAACAACACACAAGTGTTATGGAGATGCTTCGGGAACTCAAATGTGAACTACTGGAGGGAATGCGACTTTCTTTTCGAGGAACACTGTTAAGAAAATTTAGAGCACCGGGATTTGAAGCTGACTGCCAAATGATTCTACTGCCGCCAACATACATTGCAGATAAGGACCACGAAGACAAGGTACAATAAATTAGGGCTCGTATGGTTGCATATAGATACTCGTTTTTCCCTCGCTCTATTTGCGAGAGGAACAGTGTTATATCCTAGCCAGTAATGCCAACCGAGCCCGCTGCCAAAAGGTTGGCAGCATCAAAGTCCGGACACTGTCCGCATAAGCAGCGCCAGCGATACCGGAAATCGCCGCAAGTCTGCGCGCGCCACCGCTGGCTTCTGGCTTCTTAAGCGCTGGAGTCGCGAGCGCTAGGACATCCGAGGGTTGGATTCCCTCACTTCTTCATCGAAGAGTTTCACTGCCTGGGCTACTCTCAGGGTGCACCTTCGACGTGGAAGATCCCCACCGTTTCCTTGCCTCGCCGTCACTGCTGCTTGCTGCCGCCGCCGCCTGGTTGCCGCCTGCCGGTCCTCGCCGTCGCCGCCTGCCGGTGCTCGCCGCCGCCGCCTGGTCGTCGCCTGCCGGTCCTCGCCGTCGCCGCCTGCCGGTCCTCGCCGCTGCCGCCTGGTCGCCGCCTGCCGGTGCTCGCCGCCGCCGCCTGGTCGCCGCCTGCCGGTCCTCGCCGCCGCCGCCTGGTCGCCGCCTGCCGGTCCTCGCCGCCGCCGCCGCCTGCCGGTCCTCGCCGTCGCCGCCTGCCGGTGCTCGCCGCCGCCGCCTGGTCGCCGCCTGCCGGTCCTCGCCGTCGCCGCCTGCCGGTGCTCGCCGCCGCCTGCCGCTGCCGCCTGCTGTCCGTCCGTCTGTTCGCCGCCGTTCGTCTGCAATGAGTACTCCCACCTCTACCGTCATCTACACCTCCCCCTCCCCCTCTCCCACAGTCACTTCCTGGAGTGCCGCCCCTGGCCTCCCTCCTTTCACCTCCCCTTCCCTTCCCCCACTTACCCATCCCCCTATCTCCTCCCCTGCTGTATACCCGCACCTCTACACCCTTCCTCCAGCCTCTACACCCTCAACAGCTCCCACTCCTACCCCCACCCTCACGTACGCCTCTGTTGCTGCCTCTGCTGCCGCCCCTCAGGTGGTTGGCTTCCCGTCTCTAGCCGACCCCGTCGCTTCGTCTTCTGCGTCTCCCGCACGCATCACGTCGCGCCGAGCCACCATCGCCACCACTGAACCAGCTGCTTCTCCCGGTGCCTCCACTACGCCACTGGGATCTGCCACCCGCCACCTCCCTCTCCTCCCCATCCCTCTCCCCTCCTCCCAGCCTCCTGTCTCCAAAAAACCCCAAAAGCGCGTCCTTCCCGACTCTGATCCCGCCACTTCCCACAAAAAATCAACACCACCTCCCCCTCCCCCTGCCGTCACCATGGACACCACCCCTCGTCCTCATTCCCCGCAGGGACTCAGTCCTTATCAAGTCCCCGTCCCCATCCTTTCACACAGACCTCCTGCAAAAACTCCCACGAGTTATGTTTGGCCCCCACGCCTCTCTGACACCCTTCCTTTCCGCTTCCACTCCTCGTCAGCCCCAGCCTCCCCGTCGCCCCCCCACCTACACCGCTGTAATCACCAAGCTCAGCCCGGTGATCACAGAGGATGAGGTGTTGGTCGAACTGAACTCCCACCCGGACTTGGAAATCCGCTCGGCCCGCCGTATCCACAATGCCTCTGGCCCCACCTACCTCATGCGGGTATTCTCTGAGTCCGCCCCGTCCATAGACCATCTCCTCACCCAGGGTGCCCTGATATACCACCGTCACCACCCTGTTGAATCCTCCAAATCCCCTCCCCAATCCTACCGTTGCCAGCGGTGCCTGATGTACAATGACCACCTGACTCCCAACTGCAAAAACCCCCCCAACTGTCCCCATTGCAAGGCCTCCCACTTTCTTAAGAACTGCCCCAACCTCGATGCTCCTCCTTCCTGTAATACCTGCAATGGCCCCCATCCCACTTACTCCCACAAGTGTAAAGCTAAACCCCCTCCAGCCACCCCTGAACTTACAGTCCCAGTTCGTCCCGTCGATCCCCCTGTCCATCCCAACAATTCCCTCCGTCCACCCCCCACAGCCGAGGACGTCATCCGGTTCATTACCGTTGTCCTCCAAAACATTCACCCTTTTCAGCGCCCCCACACCTTCCACCAAATATCCCTTGCTGCTCGCTCCGTTTTCCACCTGAACACCTTCGCCACTTACTCCCACAACCAAGCCCACTTCACCTTCACCCGCCTTGACACCCTAGTTTAAGTCTCTTCCCTTCCCTCTCTTCCCCCCCTCCTTCCCGTCATGGCGCGGCACGAGCCTCACATCCTCTTCCAGAACATTCGCTCCTTCCGCTCCAACAAATACCTCCTCATGCACACCCTCTCCCACCACCAGGTCGACACCTTCCTCTTGAACGAAACCTTTCTCCAGCCTCACCATTCTATCCGCACCTCCCCCTATATCCTCCACCGCACTGATGCTCCTGGTCCTCGTGCGCAGGATGGAGTCGCGATTGGCCACCTTAAGCATATCCCCGTCCGGCCACAACCTCTCCTCAATGACCCCACTGAACACCTTACAGGGATTTCATCTCCACCCAGGTCGAAAGCCACCCTCTTACCTATCGCCATCCTGACGACATCATCCACGCCTCTTCCTTCCTTCAGAAGGTAATTACTGACGCCATGGAGACCAATGTTCCTACTAAGACCATCCAACCACACCGTCCCACTCTCCCTCCGCGGGCTGTCCTCCTCCTCCGTGAATACCGCCGCCTCTATCGCTCCTTCCTGCGCACTCGTGACAGGGATACACTCCAACGCCACCGGCAAATACAGCGACACGTATGGAACCTTATTACAGCAACGAAACGCCGAGACTGCCGCCAGACCTGCACACGACTCAACGCCACCCTCCCTATCAACTCCTCCAAGTACTGGTCCGCCTTCCATCGTCTTACTGGTTCCCTTTCTGCTCCCAGCTACCCCCTTCTCCATAACGATCGCCCCCTTCCTGACAACCTCAGTAAGGCCAACCACTTCGCTTCCCACCTTTCCGAGGTCTTCTCCATCCCCGATGATCCCCACTTTGATTATTCTCTTTTCCCCACCATCATGGAACGTGCCGATACCTCGGTCGCTCCACTTGCTCCTAGTCTCCAGTACTTGGGGCAGTTGCCCCCCTCCAACATAAACACTCCCATCATGGCACAAGACATTAAACTTATCCTCCGGTCCAAACGCACCACAGCCCCTGGTCACGACTGTGTCACCTACCGTCACCTTCAAGAAAGCCCCTATTCCTTCCTGACTGTCCTCGCCCATCTCTATAATGTTGTCCTCTCTACTGGCTTCTACCCTGACCTGTGGAAGACCTCCCGCATCCTCTTATTCCTGAATCCCAACAAACCCCCTTCTGCCGCCTCTTCCTATCGTCCCATCTGCCTCACCTCCATCTTCAGTAAGGTCCTTGAATCCATCCTCTCCCGCCGTATTCATCAGCACCTTTCTCAACACCACCTCCTCCCCCTTACCCAGTGTGGCTTCCGACCCTCCTTCTCTGCTGACGACCAACTCCTCAACCTTGTTCACCTTCTGTCCCTCCAGCTCAACTCCCGCCGCTCCGCCATTTTTGTTTCCCTTGACCTCCAAAATGCCTATGACCGTGTATGGCATCCCGGTCTCCTCTTTAAACTCCAAACCTACGCCCTGCCTATCAATTTTGTCCGTCTGGTCGCTTCCTTCCTCTCGCACCATCCTTCCTATGTCACCCTCCACAACACCAATTCCCGTATCTTTTATCCCACGGCTGGCATCCCCCAGGGTTCAGTCCTCTCCCCTCTCCTTTATCTCTTGTATACAGCTGATATGCCCAAGCCACCCCCACCAGTCCACCTTCTCCAGTATGCTGATGACACCGCCTTCCTTGCTCTCTATCCTACCCTTCAACGGTCTCAACGTACCCTCCAAACCCACCTTAACCAGTTCACCACTTGGTGTAACCAGTGGTTCCTCCGTCTCAACCCCTCCAAAACCCAGGCAATCATCATAGGCCGCACCACTCGCTCCTTTCGCCTCCATGATTTCTACCTCACCCTTTATGGTCGTCCTATCCAACTTGGCCTCACCCTTGACCGACACCTCACCTGGACCCCTCATCTCCTGACCATCCAGCAGAAAGCCCATTCCCGCCTCCGCCTTCTGAAACTCCTGTCTGGCTGGACCTGGGGATTGCATCCTTCTACCATCCTCCACACCTACAAATCCCTCATCCGTCCTATCCTCTGTTATGCCAGCGTTGCCTGGATTTCCGCCCCCACCCGCTTTTACACGGCCCTCCAAATCCTTGAACGCCATGTGCTCCGCCTTGCCTTCCGTATCCGCCTTCCTTCCCCCACACGGCTCCTGTATGAACTGATCCCCTTCCCCCACCTCCTCCTGTTCCTCCAACATCTCCGCATCCTGTACATTGTTCGCAGACTTGATCCCCCCCACCCTCTGGTTTCCTCCTTCCTCTCCACCCCCCACCCGTTGCCGCGCCTCTATCGCTGTATCCCTCCCTCTCTCCACCTCCACACCCTCCATCTCCTTCATCAGGGCAATTTCCAACGCCTCCCCCTCCCGGATGACGAACTTCGCCGTGACATCTACCCTTCCTTCCAACTATAACCTGGCCTTGTTCCCCCCCCCTCCCCAGGGCCCCCTTCCTCTTTCCTTCTTCTCCCAGAGCAGATTTCCCTCCGTCCCCCCTCCCCTGAGACCCTGCACCCCATACCTGCCTCTCTCGTTCCCACCCTACCTGGCCCTCTCCCGTGCGTCCCCTGCTCACCTCCCCCATCTCTTCCACTCCCTCCCTTCTTCAGGTCTCCCTCATCTCCTAGCGCCTGGCAGATCCTCTGTATTGCTCATCATCAGTGTGCCACATCAGTGTTGTGTTTAGTGCTGTTACTCGTGTGCGTCAAGAGATGTGATTTTAATTGTGTCCTGCCTTGAGGTTCGCTGTCAGTGTTACGTTATGTGCTCTGCCATCCGTCGCTACTTTTATGCTCCAGTCATACTGTGCCTTGTGTTCTTTTAACCGTCGCCGTGTGTGGCTTTTTATATGTGCTACTTTTAAACAGTTTTTTTGTTATCTCCATTTTACAGTCACCCCGTTTTGTTTTGTTTTGTCTTCCATGCTGTTCCCCCTTTTTTATATCTATGTTCACCTTATTCTCTCCTTTGCTGTTTTTTAATGTCTTCTATTGTTTTGTACTGCCTTTCGGCTGAAGAGCAGCGCCTATGCTGCTGCCAGCCCGCCCCGATGGGGAATTGAAACACAATAAAGGAAAAAAAAAAAAAGAGCGCTAGGACAGTTCTGTATTCGCCGCTCAGTGGTATACTCGCCAACGATTTGTGTACTTGCTAGTCAGTTGTGTGTTCATCGCAGCAGAGTTGTTGTTTGTCGTCAGCCGACGCCGACCTAGCCGCTCCGACTCGAACTAGACAGATTTCTGTAGACACGGAGTTCACTACTGTGTTTCTGTATCTTCGTTAATAAAGATAAGTACCGACTTTTATTTAATCAGAGTGTTTGGGTTTTCATCTTTCTGTTCACTGTTCTAGCGGACCGGTTGGCCCGCTATTAAAAGTGTGGCGGTGACTTCGTAAGCCGTTTCTACAGCGAAGTGTTTGTCGCTACGAACGCCGCCACAAAACTGGCGACGAGGACTTCCGAACTCGTGTGCAGGGCTGGTTCAACTTGTTTCTTGTTATACTAATTATAGAGATAAAATTTTGGGGGCTGGTTTGTGTTCACTATGTCTGCCGAATTACAACAGTTGATCTTGTTACAGAGTCAGCAAATACAAAGTCTGGTGGAAGCAATCGCCAAACAAGCGGCTAATCCACCAACACAAAAGGAACAAGCACAGGCAGCACCACCTTTCCGTGCTTTTGATGCATCAAGAGAAGAATGGCGAGAATATTTCGCGCAGTTGCAGGCGCACATGACAGTCTACAAAATCGCAGGTAATGAGCGGCAGCTTTATTTAATTTCCACTGCAGGCGTGGAAGTCTATAGACTACTTTGTAAGTTATTCCCGGAATCCAAGCCAGAAGCTTTAGACTATGACGTTGTTGTTAACAAGCTTGCTGAGTATTTCTAGTCGCGAGTTCATGTGGCAGCAGCCAGATTCAAGTTCTTCAGATTAAAGAAACTGCCACATCAATCTAATAAACAGTGGTTAACAGATTTACGGGGCCTCACCCGTCAGTGCCGATTTAATTGTGTGTGTGGAGCTTCCTACAGTGATGTCATGTTACGAGACGCTATTACTCAAAACATTGCAGATTCTCGTATTCGTGCTGCTATCTTAAAGTTGCCTGACCCGTCATTAGAGACTGTGATGAACATCATTGAAGCCCAAGATACTTTTGACTATGCTGAGTGTGAGATCAGCCATGTATTTCTCAAATTGCCTGTGCTAAGCAAGTTATGTCACGCCCGCGGCCCCACCGGCAGAGTCGGACTGTAAACACTAGCCGGTCGCGTCATGTTACAAACATTCGTCAGCCGCGTGTGCAAAATGATAGAGTTAAGTCTTGCCCTAAGTGTGTTCTTGCTCATCCTCGTGAACGTTGCCCGTTAAGAAACGCGGTTTGTCACTTTTGTCAAAGGAAAGGACACATCCAGACTGTTTGTTTGCGTAAACGCAAGAACAATTCTAGTGCTGCCCAGCCCATGGATATTCATGTTCTTCAAAGCCAGCCCGCCCAGAAGGTCGCGTTTCAAGACTCTTCCACGGTTCGTGTGGGTAATAAACTTGTTCGCAATAAGCCACCCACCCAGCCCTCTGCTATGCGACCCAAGCGTAATTCACACGCTGTAAAAAGTAATGTACAGACTGCAAGTGAAGCGGGAGTTGTTGTTCCACCCGCCCAACCCACGAGTTGTCGTAAGCAGCGAACACGCGCTAAACGCGCTGATTTTGTGTCTTCCGACTCCGCTGCACCGATCCAGAGACAGTGTAATAAACTATTTGTGAAGCTACGCATCCAGGATAAGACCTTCAATTTTCAATTAGACACTGGTACGTCTGTGACTCTAATAAATAGTGCTACGTATGCGGCTATCGGCCGCCCCAAACTTTCAGCGGCAAAACATTCTTTGGCTACTTATAGTGGAGAACAAATTCCTGTGTTAGGTGTATGTAGCGTGCCAGCCACATTCCGTGGCAATACAAAAACAGTTTCATTCACAGTGCTCCGCGCTACAGACAGTGTAAACATTTTCGGATTAGACTGTTTTGACTTGTTTGGCCTGTCTATCCAAGACAATGTGTTGCAAATTAATTCTGTTGTTGTTCCTCAAGACAGCATAACCGATTTGTGTAAACAATACAGTGACATATTTAAAGACGAACTAGGTTGTGCTGCGAACTTTGCCGCTCATATTACGTTAAAAGATAATGCTCAGCCTCGATTTTTTCGTGCTCGTCCAGTGCCTCACGCCCTCCGGGCACCTGTAGAAGATGAACTTCGTCGTTGGCAAAACAACGGTGTTATTCAACCCGTTTCAGCGAGCCAGTGGGCTTCTCCCTTAGTTATTATAAAGAAACCGTCTGGCAAGTTACGTTTGTGTGCTGATTTTAAGTCGACAGTTACTCCTCAGACTGTCATTGATTCTTTTCCTTTGCCTAGACCGGACGAGCTGATGGATAAGTTAGGGGAAGCTCGTTTCTTTTCCAAAATTGATCTCCGTGAAGCATATTTGCAATTGCCCCTCGACGAGCAATCACAACAGTATTTTGTCATAAACACGTCGTTGGGGTTGTTCAGTTTTCTGCGTTTGCCTTTTGGTTGTGCGTCAGCTCCAGCTGTTTTTCAGCGTTTTTTGTCACAACTTCTGGCTAATGTGCCATCGTGTTGCAACTATTTAGACGATATTGTTGTGTCCGGTCGGACGCCTGCTGAACATTTCCGTAATTTGGAGTGTTTGTTTACAGTGTTGTCTCAGGCAGGCCTACTTTGCAACATCGATAAATGTTCATTTTTCCTTACGGAGATGGAGTATCTGGGACATGTTATTAATGCTCAAGGCATTCATCCCTCCCAGTCACATTTAGCAGCTATTCGTGATTTGCCCGCCCTTCGCAATCTGCATGAATTGCAAGCAGTTCTTGGCAAATTGACATATTATATTAGGTTTATACCTAATGCATCACAGATTGCTGCACCGTTGCATCGTCTCCGCCGTAAGAATGTTCCATTTGTGTGGTCAGCTGATTGCCAATCAGCCTTTCAGCAGCTTAAAGAGGCTTTATTGAATGATCGTTGTCTGGTCCATTACGACCCAAACAAGCCTCTAGTGTTAGCTTGTGATGCCTCTTCTTTCGGCCTCGGTGCTGTGTTGTCTCACCGAGTCGGTAACACCAAACGTCCTATTGCGTTCGCACCTAAATTGCTAAACAAAGCTCAGTGTAATTATAGCCAATTGGACAAGGAAGCGTTGGCTATTGTGTTCGGTGTCACAAAATTCCATCACTACCTCTATGGTAGACCATTCTATTTAGTAACAGATCACAAGCCTCTGACGTCACTGTTTCATCCGTCTAAACCAGTTCCTCAGCGGACAGCTCAGAGACTACAACGTTGGGCTCTTTTGTTATCACAATACCAGTATGAGATACTGTATCGCCCTACAGCTCAGCATGCCAACGCTGACGCGCTTTCTAGATTGCCGATTGCTGCGGATGATGTCTTCGATTCCTCTGAAGACTCTTGCCATCAGATTGACGCCGATGAGCATCAATCCCTCCGGGATTTTCCGATTGATTATCGTCAGGTGGCACGTGAGACAGCTACGGATCCTCATCTGAGTTTACTATTACGTTTTGTTCAACGTGGTTGGCCGTCCAAGGCAAAGGACATATCGGATCCTGTGGTTCGTCGCTATTATCCGCAACGTCATCTGTTGTCTGTTTCACAAGGAGTTTTGCTGTTACGCACCGAGACTGACCAGCTTCGTGTAGTGGTTCCCCAAGTGCTCCAATCCAAGGTCCTCGACTTGTTGCATCCAGGTCATTGGGGAGTGGTCCGCACCAAGCAGCTTGCCCGCCGTCATTGTACGTGGATCGGCATTGATAAGCAGATTACGCAGATGTCTACAGATTGTTCGACGTGTGCCGAACACCAAGCTGCTCCGCCTCAACGCTATTTTGAGTGGGCACGCCCTGCCGGTCCCTGGCAGCGAGTACATATTGATTTCGCTGCTCCATATTGGAATTCTCGTTGGCTCATCGTGATAGATGCATTTAGTAATTTTCCGTTGTTGTGCCCATGCAGTCTACAACGTCTGCACAAACTATACAGGCGTTGACTTCAATTTTTTGTATTGAGGGTCTTCCAGAAGTTTTAGTGTCTGACATTGGTCCACAATTTACCTCTGCTGAATTTGAAAGTTTTTGTTCTGCCAATGGCATTCGCCATGTTCTTACTCCGCCGTTCCACCCTCAATCGAATGGTGCAGCGGAACGTTTTGTACGCACATTCAAGGATCATATGGACCGCCTTCGTGCTACGCACTCTCGTCAGCAGGCCCTCATCACGTTCCTGTCGTCGTACCGGACCACGCCACGCGACGGCCCTTCGCCTGCGGAGCTTCTCCACGGCCGTCGTCATCGCACCCTACTACGGTTGTTGCACCCCCCGGATCGACCCGCCGCTTCTGAGCATCGCACGCGTTTTCAGCGCAACGACGCCGTTTTTTTCAGAGTTTATCACGGTCGCCGTCGTTGGGAACGAGGCACCGTGATAAGTGTCCAGGGTCGCGCTTTTTATACTGTTCAAGGTGCTACTGGGGTGCACAGGAGGCATCAGAACCAGTTGCGCCGCGCTGGCTGCCCGGATTCTGCCGCTCGTTCTTTGTCCACAGATTTGGTCCGCGGCGGGTTCCAGCCGCGCCTTCCGACTTCGCTGCCGCCACCAGGGCAGCAGCAGCAGCCGTCGCCGCTACCACGCCGACAGCCCGTCCCGTTGATGCCTCCCGCGCAGCTTCATCCGGGAGCGCCCCAGGTGGTCGCTCCGGCGCCTGCGGTCCCTCTTCAGTCGCCACCGCCTTCGGAGCAGATGGACGTCGACCCTTCAGCCGGGCCGCCATACCAAGCGGTGGCTGTGCAGCCTGTCCTGCAGCCGCTTTCCTTGGGCACCCCCAAGCAGTATGACACCGCAGCACCTTGTCCGGCGCCCACGCAGCAGCCGTCGACGCAGCGTCAGGAGACGCTGCCTCTCTTCGTGGGTCCCGACGCCCCGTCGCGTCCAGTACCAGAAGCTGCGCCCGTGGTCACAGGCGTGCACCCTGACCTCGGTTTTCAGTCGGTGTTTCCCGAGGCCCCGCGCAGCCAATGCTGGGGTGCGGACCGGGGACTGCCACCGACACCAGTCTCCGCCCCGGTCTCTTCTGCTACGCCTGCGGCCAGACCCCTCCCCCGCCGTCGTCGCTCGCCACGTCATTATTCAACGACGGTGCGGCGATTTGGGGGGGGGGGGAGGAGTGTTATATCCTAGCCAGTAATGCCAACCGAGCCCGCTGCCAAAAGGTTGGCAGCATCAAAGTCCGGACGCCGTCCGCATAAGCAGCGCCAGCGATACAGGAAATCGCCGCAAGTCTGCGCGCGCCACCGCTGGCTTCTGGCTTCTTAGGCGCTGGAGTCGCGAGCGCTAGGACAGTTCTGTATTCGCCGCTCAGTGGTATACTCGCCACCGATTTGTGTACTTGCTAGTCAGTTGTGTGTTCATCGCAGCAGAGTTGTTGTTTGTCGTCAGCCGACGCCGACCTAGCCGCTCCGACTCGAACTAGACAGATTTCTGTAGACACGGAGTTCACTACTGTGTTTCTGTATCTTCGTTAATAAAGATAAGTACCGACTTTTATTTAATCAGAGTGTTTGGGTTTTCATCTTTCTGTTCACTGTTCCAGCGGACCGGTCGGCCCGCTATTAAAAGTGTGACGGTGACTTCGTAAGCCGTTTCTACAGCGAAGTGTTTGTCGCTACGAACGCTGCCACAAAAAACAGGAAATGAAATGACTGGTAATGGTACAGGATACCCTCTCCGCCACGCACCGTACGGTGTCTTGCACAGTACGTATGTAGATATAGAATATCGTCGACGTACCGCTGTGCTATAAGGGTGCCGTGGACGACAATCAAAGGGGTGCTGCTATGGAATGAAATGGCACCTCGGGCCATGGCTCCTGGCTGTCGGGCCGTATGTTGGGGGCGGGGGTGTCTCCAGACATGACTACGCTGGTCATCAGGGCTCCGTTTGAAGTGGGACTCATCACTGGAGACACTCAAGTCAACTCAATGAGATTCTACCCAAAGACGGGCCTGCAGACGCCCTGGACAGTCGTGGAATACCAATCTGACTGTCGCCCTCCATACGTCCCGACAATCAGGAGCCATGGTCCGGGTTGCCATTCCAATTCGTAGCGGTATCCCTTTGGTTGTCGTCAGTGGCTCCTTTACAGCGCAGCGGTACGTCGACAATATTCTATGCCCCATTTTGTTGGCCTTGAAAGCAAGCCATACTGGGCTTACATTTTAGCAAGATAATGCCCGTCCACACAAGCACGAGTTTCTACTGTTTGTATTCCTGCTTGCCAAACAACTGGAGCATCTAGAGTAATCCTCCAACCAGGTCGGGACTTTGACAATCTAACGCACCAATTTGGCATGATTTCCTTCGGGAGAACATCCAAGAACTTTATCAATCAGGGTCAACCCGACTAACTGCTTGCATAAGAGCAGAGGCGGAACAACGCGTTTCTGACTTTCCCAGTTTGTGACGCTCTTTCTCTTGACTCAATTTTTCTAAAATTGTAATCATTTGTTTGTCTGTGCAAGTATATCACATGTAACGGTTTCCGCCCCATTCGGATAATTCCTTCGTGGTGCGTCATTTTATTTTCTCTTATATTGTATTAGGAACAGAAAGTTGGTTGAAATCAGAAGTTAACAGCAACGAAAACCTAAATTCAGGTTGGAGTATTTACGATAAGGATAAGTTAGTCGCCAATGGAGGCGGCGTATATGTTGCAGTAAAGAATTCGATAGGCCTAAAGAGAGGCCATCATAGTTTCTGAATGTGGATTAATCTGGGTGGGTCAAAAATGTTAATCGATTGCTTTTATAGATTGCCTGGGTCAAGAGCTGTAGTGGTAAAGCGCCTCAGAGAGAACTTGCAGAATATCGTTCGTAACTTTTCTGATGACGCCTTGGTAATACAGGGTGACAGAAACTTGCGAGGAATAGATTGGGATTGTCATACTATCAAAACTCGTGCCAGGGACAGGGATTTGTGTGACGTTATTCGGAATGTCTTGACCGAAAATTACTTAGAGCAGATAATTCGAGAACCAACTCGTCAGGGTAACATCCTAGCCACAAACAGACCCCAACTTATCGAATAAATTATTATAGAGGAAAGTATCACCCATCATAAGGCTGAGAGAGCACTTATGATCACGATTTTACAAGGAATGTTAAGAAAGGCAGAAAAAACACTTTTGGGTAGCAAGAGTGACAGGATACAATTGCAGAGTTTCTGAGCAGTCAACATCAAATATTTAGTGCTGATGACGAGAATGTGGCGCATAAATGTAAAATGCCAAAAGCATCGTTCAATACGCCGCAAGCCGCGTCCACACCGGCCGCGCCGCGCTGCGCTGCGGGAAGGCAAGGAAGGATAGAGGTGCGGCGCAGCGCAGCACCAAACAAGTTCTGTGCTGTGTCTGTACATCAAAGGAAATGATTCGTTCGAGCGCAGCTCGGTTTGGACGGCGTTTCACGTTTTCCATTGTTATCGACGCACGTGCGTGCGCACTGGAACATCGCCCCGCATTTACGAACACACTGCGCCACTCGGCGCTACTTTGCGCTGTGCGGCGCATCAGTGCGCGACGTTGGGCGTCCGGTGTGCACGCGGCTTTCAAACAAGTTCGTTCCGAACAAGATCTTAGGGGATCGGAAAGACTCACAGTAGTTCAATAGCCTTGTTAGAAAACAGAGAGCTTCAGCACAGATTCAAGAAGTCGAAACCTAGTTGACAAACAAAAGCTGATGGAAGCGAAACTGACCGTGAAGCCGCCCCTATAGCGGACGCACAGGGCCGCCTAAGGTGCGTTTACATCTGTGCGACGTTCTGTGCTCACTAGGCGCATGCAGACGTTACACGAAGAGACAAGTCGTGCAGACGTTACACGAAGAGACAAGTCGCGCATGCCTCTGAATTGCGCGCACGGGGGCGCGGAGATCTTCCCATACAATAGGGTAGATAATATGCCTCTACTTGCTTGTGGAGCAAGGACATCCGCACAGTGACCAGCCGCTAGGCGCACAGGTATAAACGCATCTTAACGCCGCGCTGCGTACAAACGCGTGACACGGAGCAGCGCAGAATGGCGCAGTGTGTTGTAGGTGCGCAACGACGTTCCACTGGCTGTGTGCGCGCGCGCGTCAGTAGCGATGGAAAACGAGAAACGCCGTCCACCCGGGGTGGCGCACCGTCGAACCGTTTCCACTGGTGTACCGACACAGCGCGGAACTTGTTCGTTGTCGTGCAGCGCGGAGCTGTTTGACGTTCAACACCGGCCTCGCCGCACAGCGCAGCGCCGAACCTCTTTCCTAGCTTTCGCGCAGCGCAGTGCGGCCGGTGTGGACGCAGCTTAAGGAGAGAAATGAGACAAGCGTCCAGTGACATTGAAGCTAAAATTTTGTCAGCTGATGTGACTTAAAAGCCGAAGCGGTTTCGGTCTTAAAATCAGTAAGCGGTTCGAAATCATCTCTCGAGCCATACAGTGGCTATAGTGGCACCGAAACAAGACACCAGAAAGAAGGCCGAAACAGCGAATTCGGTCTTGAAATTCTTCCACCGCGAAATACGGTCCCACTTACGAATCACCGTTGTTGTTGTTGTTGTTGTTGTTGTAGTCTTCAGTCCTGAGACTGGTTTGATGCAGCTCTCCATGCTACTCTATCCTGTGGAAGCTTCTTCATCTCCCAGTACTTACTGCAACCTACATCCTTCTGAATCTGCTTAGTGTATTCATCTCTTGGCCTCCCTCTACGATTTTTACCCTCCACGCTGCCCTACAATGCTAAATTTGTGATCCCTTGATACCTCAGAACATGTCCTACCAACCGGTCTCTTCTTCTTGTCAAGTGGTGCCACAAACTCCTCTTCTCCCCAATTCTATTCAATACCTCCTCGTTAGTTATGTGATCTACCCATCTAATCTCCAGCATTCTTTTGTAGCACCACATTTCGGAAGCTTCTATTCTCTTCTTGTCCAAACTATTTATCCTCCATGTTTCACTTCCATACATAGATACAAATACTTTCAGAAACGACTTCCTGACACTTAAATCTATACTCGATGTTAACAAATGTCTCTTCTTCAGAAACGCTTTCCTTGCGATTGCCAGTCTACATTTTATATCCTCTCTACTTCGACCATCATCAGTTATTTTGCTCCCCAAATATAGCAAAACTCCTTTACTACTTTAACTGTCTCATTTCCTAATCTAATTCCGGCAGCATCACCAGATTTAATTCGACCACATTCCATTATCCTCGGTTTGCTTTTGTTGATGTTCATCTTATATCCTCCTTTCTAGACACTGTCCATTCCGTTCAACTGCTCTTCCAAGTCCTTTGCTGTCTCTGACAAAATTACAATATCATCGGCGAACCTCAAAGTTTTTATTTCTTCTCCATGGATTTTAATACCTACTCCAAATTTTTCTTTTGTTTCCTTTACTGCTTGCTCAGTATACAGATTGAATATCATCGGGGAGAGGCTACAACCCTGTCTTACTCCCTTCCCAACCACTGCTTCCCTTTCGTGTCCCTCGACTCTTGTAACTGCCATCTGGTTTCTGTACAAATTGTAAATAGCCTTTCGCTCCCTGTATTTTACCCCTGCCACCTTCAGAATTTGAAAGAGAGTATTCCAGTGAACATTGTCAAAAGCTTTCTCTAAGTCTACAAATGCTAGAAACGTAGGTTTGCCTTTCCTTAATCTTTCTTCTAAGATAAGTCGAAGGTCAGTATTGCCTCACGTGTTCCAACATTTCTACGGAATCCAAACTGATCTTCCCCGAGGTCGGCTTCTACCACTTTTTCCATTCGTCTGTCAATCATCGTACGAACATTGAAATGAAGGAACTGAGATAACTGTGCAGGCTCTAGCAGTTGACACTGAATGTAAATAGGGAAAGAAATCTACTACCGTCGAACTACACTACTCTTACCGACAATCATTCTTCCCTTGCGCTATTCGCGAGTGAAACAGGGAGGGCGCGACGACTTGGTGGTACCAAAAGTACACACCGCCACACACTGTCAAGTAGCTTACGGAATATCAATGTAGACTTAGACCTAGGATTCCGCAATGTATCACTGAGCGACATGGCACAGTGACTAAATCACTGATCTCGCTCAGCTTTTTAATCAGGTTTCGATTTTATCTACTTTTGCCAAATCGTTTTAAGACCATTACCGGTATGTTTCGTTTGAAAAGCGCAAACCGATTTCATTTCTCGCCCTTTCCCTATCCGGGCTTCTGATCCATCTCATTAAGAGTAACTACCGGTCACGGCACGTTTATTACCCACCGTCGCCCAGGTTCGTCGTATATATCGTAATCTTGTGTCAGATTTTTCAGGCAGTAGCAATAAATCATCTTTCAAGCTTTCTCCGCCAAATTCGTAACCGAATTTCTATTTTCTTTGCAAGATATTTTCTTTACTCCTGTCTTTTTTTTCGGTCTGATACAGCCGTTTTGCGCGCCGAACAATAGCTAGGGCAATGCACAGAGTGTACCGTTCACAGTTCGGTTGGATTCTGTAATGTCCCCTTGCGGTTGTCTGCTGTTACTACTATCTTTCGTTTATTGTATATTAGTCAAAGACATCAGTGAAACGGCCTTCAGCTACCATAAATACATTTTGTTTAGAGACAAATGGTTCAAATGGCTCTGAGCACTATGGGACTTAACTTCTGAGGTCATCAGTCCCCTAGAACTTAGAACTACTGAAACTTAACTAACCTAAGGATATCACACACATCCATGCCCGAGGCAGGATTCGAACCTGCGACCATAGCGGTCACGCAGCTCCAGACTGTAGCGCCTAGAACCGCTCGGCCACTCCAGCTGGCATCTAGAGACATTTGCAACGAACTCACTTAGCATGTTTAGGAACAAATGAAGACACTTCAATTAATGTATAGTTTCTTCTTGTTCAGTGTCGTGGTAGAGGTCAGACGTCAGACATAGTTAACTGCCCTAACGTTAGGCTGTTTATTAAAACTGTGCAGAGGCTGTGGACGACGTCGTAATAAGCCAGGTGATATACCAATGGTTTCTTCATTTGTAACGAAAAACATAAATCAACTTTCTGAACGAATTTTTCTAGTTGTTTTAGTCTTAGCACCATTGGCGAGCAAAACCCGTGCGGCCGACTGCTATCATGAGGAGTAGGAATCTATAGCCCCCAACAGCTAGAACCTTGAGAAAACGAAACATCAAGCAACCGAGGAAGATAGTGCACTCGTACGTCACCTCTTCCTAAAGCCATCTCCACCCCTTAGGGGTTAAACGTCAACCAGCCACCAATTCCGAAAAGTAGCTTCCTTGCGGTACACCCACGGTTACATTCGTTTCTGTAGAATATTCGCAGTCTTGTACAACATTCTGGTTCTGTTAGTCAAGCAATCATGGAGCAAACGACAGGTGAACGGAATCAGAATTCTATAAATGCAGTATTTACGCGTTCATATATTGTATTTTTTCCGTGGTGTATATAAATAGAGTTAATTGTGTTTCACATGAGTGTTTCTTGCCGAATCTACTTCTATGATCCGCAAAACATCGTATGGTGTGTGGCGGAAGGTACCCTTCACCACTACTAGTCATTCCCTTTGGAAGGCAAAGGTCCCCGAGTACGAGTCTCGGTCCAGCACACAGTTTTAATCTGCCAAGAAGTTTCATATCAGTGCACACTCCGCTGCAGAGTGAAAATCTCCTTTCCTAAAATTGTCCCAATAAACCGAAGTCGACCATCCGCCTTCCCTACCACAGTCTTCACATTCTCATTCCACTTGTTATCGCTTTGCAACATTACGTCCAAATGGCTCTGAGCACTATGGGGCTTAACTTCTGAGGTCATCAGTCCACTAGAACTTAGAACTACTTAAACCTAACTAACCTAAGGACATCACACACATCCATGCCCAAGGCAGGATTCGAACCTGCGACCGTAGCGGTCGCGCGGTTCCACAATGTAGCGCTTAGAACCGCTCGGCCACTTCGGCCGGCGCAACGTTACGTCCATATATTTAATCGACGTGACTGTGTCTGGCAGCACAGTACTAATGCTGTATTCGAACATTACGGGGTTTTCTTCCTGCTCAACGGCATTAACTTAAATTTGTCTACATTTAGAGACGCTACCAATCACCACACGAGCTAGAAATTTTGTCTAAGTCATCTCGGTACTTGTTTTAGAAGTATGCAGAAGTCCAGCGTCTAATTACTAAAACGAATCTCGATGAAACAGTGATTTATCAATGACGAGCGTTACAAATTTGGAAGTCAATGTTCTCCTACTACTCCTCCTTCTTCTCCTTCTTCTTCTGCTTCTGCTTTTACAGCTTCACTGGACCACTTACCGAGCGAGGTGGCGCAGTGGTTAGCACACTGGACTCGCATTCGGGAGGACGACGGTTCAATCCCGCGTCCTGACATCCTGATTTAGGTTTTCCGTGATTTCCCTAAATCGCTCCAGGCAAATGCCGGGATGGTTCCTTTCAAAGGGCACGGCCGATTTCCTTCCCCATCCGCCACTAATCCGATGAGACCGATGACCTCGCTGTCTGGTCTCCTCCCCCAAAAACTAACCAACCAACTGGACCACTTCTGTCAGTCAATTTCTGGTCATTTTCTTTAACAGGTTTTCTTTCCGAATTGCCCAGTATCTGTTCATTCGTTCCTCACGAATAAATACCCTTTTTATTGTTTGTCGTCTGTCTGTTTTTGGTTTAAATCGTATTTTATGTTTTTCAGTTTCTTTAAATTTTCTCCCGGTTTCCTTAATCCATTCTACTTCTTGCTTAATGTTCCAGAGTTTCTCTGTAATTTTTATTGATAATCTCGCTTCTAGTGTTCTCATAATGCGACTAAAAAAAGAAATCCTTTTTTTCTGTACAGTATCTGTAATGATCTCCAGTTCACTGTACACCACTTCATCTGGCACTATCCGCCACAGTCCATCTTTTTGATATATTTCGTTTATGCATGGTGTAGCTATTCCTCTCCATACTTTTACTATTTTGTATTTTGTTGATTCCGTTTTCCTGGTTGACTCTGAAAAGAGCTTCGCTTCCTTATGCCACTTCTGCGTGAACCACCGCTTACTGATGTTTTAATTTAGTTTTGATTGATAGTTTTTTTATTGTATATAGGCCATGTTAAATTTTGAGCTTTTGTCATTTTGTTAGCTTTTACCTGCGCTGCAGGTTTCTCGTCCAAGTTGTATGTTAAAATTTCTCCTAGGTATTTAAATTATTTCATTATTTTTACTTTCCTATTATTTACTGTTATGTGGCTAATTAACAGTGGATCTGCTACCATTATCTGTCTTTTAGAATTATACTTTGAGTCCTATTTTTTGTGCCGTATTTTGAAGGCTTGTTATTTGATTTTTGGCTTCTTGAATGTTGTTAGCTAGTCACGCTAAGTCATCTGCGAATTCCTAGCAATTTAAGTTTATTTGATATTTCTTGGTTCCAGTTCTTACGTTTTTAGGATTTTCCTTGTAGCATTCTTTCCTCATTTACTCGAGTACTACCTTGCGCTAAAAATGTTTTACTCCGAACATAGCTAAGCCAGTCAACTTTCTTGATGATCTAAATTACATGTTATGCTTCCTGTTTGCTCTTACAAAAGGAGATTGCTTACAAAACTCTCGTTCGATTAATACTTGAATATTGCTCTTCAATTTGCGACCCATAACAGATAAGATTGGTAGAGGAAATAGGAAAAATTTTGGAAATTTGTGGTAAGGCCTTATGGGACCAAACTGCAGAGGCCATCGGTCCCTAAGCTTACACACTACTTAACCTACCTTAAACTAACTTACGCTAAGGACGACACACACAACCATGCCAGAGGGAGGATTCGAACCTCCGACGGGGGAGCCGCGCGGACCGTGACAAGACGCCCCTGACCGCGCGGCTACCGCTCGGCGGTAGAGAAAATAGAGAAGATCCAAAAAAAAAAAAAAAAAAAAAAGCGGCTCGTTTAGTTATACGTTCAGGTAGTAAGTCCGAAAGCGTCACGGCGATGGCCAGCCAACTCCAGTGGCTGCAAGAGTGACATTCTGCATCACGGTGTAGTTTACTGTTGAAGTTCGGAGAGTGTATGTTCCTAGAACAGTCAACTAATACATTGCTTCTTCCTGTGTGCGTATGGGGAAAATACCATGAAGGTAAAATTACAGAGATTCGAGTTCATACGGGGGCTTACCAGTAGTCGTGCTTCCCGCGAACCATTCGCCACTGGAACAGGAAAGGGGACGAGAAGTATCCTCCGCCACACAACGTAAGGTGGCTTGTGGAGTGTGGATATTGATGTAGAAGTGTGACCTTCGTGTACATTTCCCAAACTATTAGCGTAGGTGTCATTGCCCAACCAAGTTGAGTGTGTCTCCTCCGTCGAGTAGAAGACTCCGCAATTTGTGAGTTACTGAGCATTTTCAAATTCGCCCACTAGGTCACGTCCGCATTTAGTTATACAGTAGCTTTACTGGGAGGGAGTGGTTATGACTACGGCAACACTCTCGGAGAGCATTATTTTATTTCACTGGCTTCCGTCCCCCGCATGGAGACAAACAATCCCTCTCCCCCAGACTCACCCTTCCTTTAACCCTCCTCCTCTACACCAGCTGTGTAGCATCCGTTAGGAGTAACATGCCTGTAACTCCCATAGAGTTTCACGAGTCCGTGACTTGGGGGAGGAAGCAACTTAACACCAGTTGTTTGCCAGACACTGGGAGCGGGGTGGGGGGGCGCCTACAGAATCAGCAGCCACTTGGAGCACGCTGCGATTCGGGACAGAAAGTCTCGCAGCAAGCCCTCTTTACTTTTGTTTCCTCCTACCAGCGAGATTCAGATCGCTCTGTGTATTGCACTGCTGCTTGGGGCAGTCATCCTCATCACTGTCGCTATTACACCATACTCACACATCCATTCTGTACATTCGTAACATCTGTCTAGGGCTGTACTCTGGAAGGTACACTACGGTATGTGGCGGAGGGTACATAGTGTACCAGTATCCTTTGCCATTTTCATTCGCGGATGCAGAACTACGAACCAGATTTCGGGAGGGAGTGGGGAGGAGGGGTGGCAGAGAGGGAAGAAGAGGGCAAATAAAGTAACATGAAAACTAAGAATTTTGGTAATCACAAGGAATTCTTGAAAATTACAAACTATGTGTAACACAATTTACCTTTCAGTCCTTGCCTGAGATCTAGTCCATGTAGACGGGTTTGATCTATGTAAATTACTCCACTGGCAAGAAGCAATTAATACCTTCACTGTACTGTGCGATAACAATGGTTATGTTATTGATGACAGAGCCGCAAAGCAGACTTACTAAACTGTTTTCCAAAATTACTTTACAAAACAAGACAAAGTAAATATTCCAGAATTCGAATCAAGAAAAATTGCCAACAAGAGCAACTTAGAAATATACAGGGTGGTCCATTGATGATGACCGGGCCAAATATCTCACGAAATAAGGATCAAACGAAAAAACTACAAAGAACGAAACTCGTCTAGCTTGAAGAGGAAAACAAGATGGTGCTATGGTTGGCCCGCTATATGGCGCTGCCATAGGTCAAACGGATATCAACTGCATTTTTTAAAAATAGGAACCCCCATTTTTATTACATATTCGTGTAGTACGTAAAGAAATATGAGTGTTTTAGTTGGACCACTTTTTTCGCTTTGTGATGGATGGCGCTGTAATAGTCACAAACGTAACAGTACGTGGTATCACGTAACATTCCGCCAGTGCGGACGGTATTTTCTTCGTGATACATGACCTGTGTTAAAATGGACCGTTTACCAGTTGCGGAAAAGGTCGATATCTTGTTGATGTATGGCTATTGTCATCAAAATGCCCAACGGGCGTGTGCTATGTATGCTGCTCGGTATCCTAGACGACATCATCCAAGTCTCCGGACCGTTCGCCGGATAGTTATGTTATTTAAGGAAACAGGAAGTGTTCAGCCACATGTGAAACGTCAACCACAACCTGCAACAAATGATGATGCCCAAGTAGGTGTTTTAGCTGCTGTCGCGGCTAATCCGCACATCAGTAACAGACAAATTCCGCGAGAATCGGGAATCTCAAAAACGTCGGTGTTGAGAATGCTATATCAACGTCGATTGCACCCGTACCATATTTCTATGCACCAGGAATTGCATGGCGACGACTTCGAACGTCGTCTACAGTTCTGCCACTGCGCGTAAGAAAAATTACGGGACGTGACAGATTTTTTGCACGCGTTCTGTTTAGCGACGAAGCGTCATTAACCAACAGCGGTAACGTAAACCGGCATAATATGCACTATTGGGCAACGGAAAATCCACGATGGCTGCGACAAGTGGAACATGGGCGACCTTTGCGGGTTAATGTATGGTGCGGCATTATGGGAGGAAGGATAATTGGCCCCCATTTTATCGATGACAATCTAAATGGTGCAATGTACGCTGATTTCCTACGTAATGTTCTACCGATGTTACTACAAGATGTTTCACTGCATGACAGAATGGCGATGTACTTCCAATATGATGGATGTCCGGCACATAGCTAACGTGCGGTTGAAGCGGTGTTGAATAGCATATTTCATGACAGGTAGATTGGACGTCGAAGCACCATACCATGGCCCGCACGTTCACCGGATCTGACGTCCCCGGATTTCTTTCTGTGGGGAAAGTTGAACGATATTTACTATCGTGATCCACCGACAACACCTGACAACATGCATCAGCGCATTGTCAATGCATGTGCGAACATCACGGAGGGCGAACTGCTCGCTGTTGAGAGGAATGTCGTTACACGTATTGCCAAATGCATTGGGGTTGACGGACATCATTTTGTTCATTTATTGCATTAATGTGGTATTTACAGGTAATCACGCTGTAACAGCATGCGTTCTCAGAAATGATATGTTCACAAAGGTACTTGTATCACGTTGGAACAACCGAAATAAAATGTTCAGACGTACCTATGTTCTGTATTTTAATTTAAAATCCTACATGTTACCAACTGTTCGTCTAAAATTGTGAGCCGTATGTTTGTGACTATTACAGCGCCATCTATCACAAAGCGAAAAAAGTGGTCCAACTAAAACATTCATATTTCTTTATGTACTACACGAATATGCAATAAAAATGGGGGTTCCTATTTTTTTAAAAAAAGCAGTTGATATCCGTTTTACCTATGGCAGCGCCATCTGGTTTCCCCCTTCAAGCTGGACAAGTTTCGTTCTTTGTAGTTTTTTTCGTTTGACACTTATTTCGTGAGATATTTGGCCCGGTCACGATCAATGGAGCACTCTAGTGTAACGAAGCCACTTAACAACATTTAACAAAGGCTAGGCTTCCGGCACAGACTGTATACCAGTGACGTTCCTTTCAGAGTATGTTGATACACAGCGCCGTACGTAGCAATCATATACAACCACTTGCTCGTCGAAAGATCCTTACCCAGAGACTGGAGAGTTGCACAAGTCGCACCGACACCCAAGAAAGGAAATAGGAGTCATCCGCTGAATTACATACCCATATCACTAACTTCGATTTGCAGTAGGACTTAGGAACATATAATGTGCTCGAACATTATCGATTTATTGACAAATAGCAGCACGGATTCAGAAACTATCGTTCTTATGAAACACAACTAGCTCATTATTCTCGTAAAGTACTGAGAGCGTCGACCGGGGGCGTTAAATTGATTCCTTGTGTCTAGATTTCCACCGAAGGCTTTTGACACTGTTCCTCACAGGCGACTTCTAATTGAACTGCGTGTCTATGGAGTATCGTCCCAATTGTGTGATTGGATTCGTGCTTTCCTGTCAGAAAGGTCACAGTTCGTAATAACTGACGGGAAGTCATCGAGAAAAACACAAGTAACATGTGTGGCGTTCCCCAAGGAAGTGTTATAGGCCCTCTGTTGTTCAGGATCAGGTTCTACATAAAGGATTTACGTGACAATCTGAGCAGTCCTTTTAGACTGTTTGCAGATGACGGTGTCATTTACTGTCATGTAATGTCAGGTGATTAAAACGAGCGGCAAAATTATTTATACAAGAAATATGTATGGTGCAAAAAGTGGCATTGACTCTAGATCACGAGAAGTGTTAAGTCATGCACATGAGCACTAAAAAGAATCCGCTAAATTTTATTTACCCGATAAATACACAAAAATCTAAAAGTTGTAAACTCAACTAAACACTTAGGGATTACAATTGCGAATAACTTAAATTGGATTGTGAAAGCAAACCAGAGAATGCTATTTATTGGCAAAACGCTTAGAAAATGTAACAGGTTTACTAAAGAGACTGCTTTCACTGCGCTTGTCCGCCCTCTTCTGGACTATTGGTGGCGGTATGGGATCCGCATCAGATACGACAGACGAAAGACATCGAAAATGTTCAAAGAAGTGCAGCTCGTTTTATATTATCGCGAAATTGTGGAGAGAGTGCCACGGATATGATACACGAATTGGGGTGGCAGTAATTAAAATGAAGGCGTTTTTCGTTCTTCTCATGAAAACTCAATCACCAGCTTTCGCCTTAGAGTGTGAAAATATTTTGTTGGCATTCATCTGCATAGGGAGAAATGATCATCATAATAAAATAAGAGAAATCAGAGCTTGCACGGAAAGATTGTAAGTGTTCGTTTTTGCCCCTCGCTTTTCGAGAGTGGATCGGTAGAGAACTAACTTAAAGGTATTTCTATTAACACTCTGCCAGGCCCTTAATTGTGAATTGAAGGATAATAACGTAGAATTAGATGTAGGCGGCTTTGCGACTTGATTGGCAGGAGAGAACAATGCAGCCAGGTAAAGGCACTTAATCTCAGCCTGACCATACCTGGTGCGAGCAGGTCGGTTCGTGAGTCCACAGGTAAAGGTTGGCACAGTGAAAAGTAGCCCGCTGCGCCTTTGAGTGCGAATGCAATATTTCGACTTCTGTAATAGAGTAAACAGCTACAACAATCGATTGTTAGCATTCTTCTGTCAACATTTCACTTTATTTTATCAGTGAAGTGAAACGTTTCTCTTTGCGGTCTGCAAAATTACTTTCTCGATAGAAGAAAGAATTGAAATTGTGGAAGCATATATGAAGACAGGTTCGATTAAGGAAACTCGCAAAATTTTCGGGGTCAAGTATCCGGATTGAGGACAGCCAGCAAAGATAGCACTACAGAGTCTATAAAAATGTGAAACGACGAGGAAGTCCTGCAGTTCGCAAACCAGAAGTTATTGCAGGCATTTGCCGAAGTAGTATTCAGAACACAAAGAAATCTACACGTAAACTGGTCCAACAGGCGCATGTAAATAGGAGAAGTTGGCAGTGGATATCGAAAAGTCTTAATTTGAAGACATATCGTGTGACAGTTGCACAGCAATTACGGGAGGATGACAGTCAGAAACGTGTAGATTATCGCGCATAGCTTTTGAATAACACCACCGATGGTTTGTTACACACTTCCCATTGCATCACGAGTGATGAAGGATGGTTTCATATTTTCGGTCATGTGAATTCACGGAACACGAGGTACTGGGCAACGGAGATGAAAAAGTCGGCGTTTGGCGCGGTGTAACAGGAACGCACATCATTGGACCGATATTTTTTTGACACTATCCTCAACACAATTTCATATATGGCAATTTTTGAGACATTTTGTGCTCAGCTCACTGAATATGAAAGACAATACTGCTTCCTGCAGCAGGTTGTGGCAATACGTCACACGTCCCAGGAATCCCTTGAACGAGTCCGTGATGTCTTCACTGAGGAACGAACTGTCAGCAAACATTTATGGCCACCACGCTCGCCAGTTCTGACAGTATGTGATTTTTTCTTGTGGGAACACTTGAAGAGCAAGGTCTATGAAACTAATTCATACACAATACAAAAACTGAAAGACAATATCAGCCGCGAAGTTGCCGCCATCGATATCCGAACTTTACGCCCGGACGCTTAGAGGTTCACAGCTGTGTATTGAGATTGCAGGGGGGTCACTTTCAACATCTTCTGTAAATGTATTTTTCGTAGTAAAAGAAAGATAAGTCCATGTCAGTTCGTCGATTCTGTAATTTCGTCGCATTTTCTTTGTACTTAACACAGGCTACTTTTATATACGCCACCCTATAGAACTGGCAAACCACAAGAAGTTGACTAAGGCAAGAAATGTAGCTTAAGTCCCTCCGCCAAGAACTAAAGCAACATGAGCTTTTCGGAATGTAAGAGGAAACGGCTGAAAGAAAAAGCATTTCCTCCATTTACATGATCGCACAGCCACAGTCTGCACACTTCGATTTTATACCTACTAAGTGGCGGCCTTTTCAAAATTTTTTCGCCCCTGCTGTTATACAAGGGGCCTTCAATAAGTAATGCAACGAATCTCTTTTTTTCTCGGCCAATTTCGGTTGAAAAATGCGAAATTCGTTATGGGACATGGTGGAATATTCCCGCTTCAGGTCCAATACTTTCATGAAGTCCCGGTAAGTGGCCGCGCTCACGTAGCCTTCATACAGTGTCTGTAACGGAGCAGCGTTCCAAGCAGAGAGCTGTCATTGAGTTCCTTCTGACGGAAACTCAGAGCATCACAGATATTCACAGGCGCTAGCGGAATGTCTACGAAGTCCTCGCACTGGTCTCGTAGAGCGAAGCGTCTTTCCTCGTCGCAACAAGGTCACGCAAACTTGTTCGATCTTCCACGTGCCGGCCACAGCACACTGCTGCGACTCCTGGAATATTGTAACGTTTCGATACACTCATTCAAGGTGATCGACGGATCACAGTCAGACATCTCGAAACTCAACTGTGGATGATGATGAGGTTATTAATGCCGCGAGACGCTGGCTCCGACGTCGACCAGTAGAGCGGTGCCTTGTGGGCATACAGGCCCTCCCAGTAACGTGGCGTAAGGTCGTCGCATTGTACAGAGATTATGATGAAAAACACAGTTTTGTAGCCAAAAGAGTGGGGAAGAAGAAAGTGTGTTGCATTACTTACTGAATGCCTCTTGTAGCTCTTAAAACAACTGCATAACAAATACATGTACTCTGATTTTCGGACAAATGATGTATTCATATGAATTACAATTTGTTGGAAGTTGCGCTACAGTGGTGTACTAAGCACTGATGTAAACAAACTGTAATTACAACCTTAAAATATTCTGCTGTTCTTATTATTAAAATCCTAGACATACCCGTGGCAATTAAAAAGCGGGCATTGTGGCGTATCTGCTGTTTGGCGGTGGTGGAACAACTAACTGCTCTCTTTTCCAAACCCTGTTCGTAGACGCTCAAGGAATAATTCATTTCCGATACGGCTAAAACGTCCATCAATAAGGGTGTAACAATCAAAATCCCCGAATATGCGCAACGGATATTGGTTAAAACTATTTTAGGCCCTGAATATATATCTGATAGCGGTTTAAAAACATTCTTGCCTATGTGAAAAAGCTAGTGCTCAGAGGGGGGGTTCTATAAAGTTCGAACGAATAAGCCTTCTATTATTATTTTATGTAATATTTTTCACTTTAAAGAAAATCTCGTTCACTCCACATTAATCTTTAATTTAGCATCACACTTCATCATTATCACTCAAATATCTCCAAACTACTAATGAGGACAACGACTCCTGGGAATACACGATTTTCTACATTCTCATGACGGCTGATAAAGAGGAGCAACACCTAATTCTTTATCTATTCTTGAAGTCGGGTTGGGGTTGGGTTGTTTGGGGGAAGAGATCAAACAGCGAGGTTTAGGAAGGACGGGGAAGGAAGTCGACCGTGCCCTCTTGAAAGAACCAAACCTGCATTTGCCTGGAGCGATTTAGGGAAATCACGGAAAACCTAAATCAGGATGGCCGGACGCGGCATTGAACCGTCGTCCTTTCGAATGCGAGTCCAGTGTGCTAACCACTGCGCCACCTCGCTCGGTACATTCTTGAAGCAATTCAATCAATGATAGCCTTCAGTTCATTTAAATAATCTGGCCTGGAGCAACATAAGTCATCATCAGCCTGGTAATTACACAGTGCTACGACCGCCGTGTACAGAAGTATTTTCCATGAGAAATCTAAACATACATTTGGTATTTTTCGTAAATCACTGACAACATACGTAGTTACCCACAACCATTGCACGTCAAACAAGCTAGCGTATTTTCATTCTATTCTACACAGGCTGACCAACTTAACACTGCAAAAAAATTGAGAAAGAACTAGATCTTCTCCGAAACATGGCTATAAATAACGGTTATCCCAAAAACATAGTGGACACATTATTCAAAAGGAACGCATCAAACACACGTCAGTCCCGTAGTTAGATAAAAACGAACATCAGGAAAACAAAGTTTTTGTGTGGCTAAATCTAGGTATCGTTTCGGATAAAATTACGCTGCGGTTCAAGAATGCAAAATGATACACTAGCTACAGGAGCACTAACAATCTACAGTTTACTGAGACACATATCACGGAAATCAAAGCCATTTTCGCAACTAGGAATGTACAAAATTAACTGCGAAGAATGCTCAAAATTTTATATTGGACAAACGGGAAGGAAAGTTATCATACGATTTAAAGAACATACGGCAATAAGCGACAATAACCTATCCACATTTGCAGCTGACTTAAAAGAAACCAACCACAAAATACCTAATACAGATGAATCACTTCAAATTATACATAAATTACAGAAAGGAATAAATATGGATGTTATGGGAGAAATTGAAATTTACGTCCATCTAAAACATCAGACAGATTATTAAATGAACAAAAAGACATGCGAAATGTAAAATTCCTAGACAGCTTTTTACTAGTTCTACGTCGAAGCATTATAGAAACATAGAATGTACCGTACAATTATCGCTACGCTCATTGATAAATACGACTATAAAACGGGACGTCACTTGGTGGCTGGTCCCATTGTAAAACTGCCTTTGCCAAGCACGCTATTACGGCCAGGTACTGGATTCCTGTGCGACCAATCGCTGGGTGGTGGCGAATTATTTTTATTAAAACATTTATTACAAGAATTAGTACAAAAATTATACCTCGCTTGTAGATTAATTCCGCCACTCAACAACATTTTTATTCACATTGTCCTAGCCTTATAATTTATATCAGAAGAAATAATAAAGGCGTATGGACGGACAATACAGCTAGACCGTCACAGGGGGAAGGCAAGTTGTACAGTGTGTCCAGGTTAAACATTAATAATATAAAATGTAATAACTTGAGAAGTAATTGCGATTTTTATTGACGGTATATTTCTACAAGTACGATAACTCAAAATGTTTTTTTTTTTACTTACCTAATACACCTCGATATGTGCACGTTAGTGTCGTGGGAGACATATAATCTGTATTCTACTTTCTTTTAGTGGTTTGCAGCTTTGCAGGAGTAACATTTGCAGCCGGCCGGAGTGGCCAAGCGGTTCTAGGCGCTTCAGTCCGGAACCACGCGACCGCTACGGTCGCAGATTCGAATCCTGCCTCGGGCATGGATGTGTGTGATGTCCCTAGGTTAGTTAGGTTTAAGTAGCTCTAAGTTTTAGGGGGACTGATGACCTGAGAAGTTAAGTCCCATAGTGCTCAGAGCCAGTAACATTTGCGATAACTGAATGAACGCGATGGCGCAGATCTGAAGATCACGAACAGGTATCTGGTACACTTGATCCTTCATAAGGCAACACAGAAAAAATCAAGTGGCGTAATGTCTGGGCTTCTAGAGGGCCAAGCAATCGAAGGAGTATTTCTCCCAATCCAGCTATCTGGGAACTCATGATCCAAGAACTCCCCCACAATATTCACAAAATGGCATGGTGCGCCATCTTGTTGGAAGATCACGTCACAAGGAAATTGTGGCACCGCATACGGCTCCAGTATGTCTGTGCACGTTGTTGCATTAACTGTAGGTTCTGCAAAGAAGACTGGGCCTACAACTCTGTCATTCAACAATCCATACCACACAATCTCTTTCGGAGATTCACCTTCTCACTCTGTAACTGTACTCTGCAGGCTATCTTCGCTTCTGGTGATGTCTCTTTATCAAGAAGCCTTACTGAGGACTGTTTCTTAGGAAGTTTTCACCAGAGAAGACGAATGGAATATACCAGAATTTGAAACACGAACAGCTGCTAGCATGAGTTTCTTAGAAGTAGATACCTTAGGGGTTGCGAAGCACCTCAAATCACTTGATACGGGCAAGTCTTCAGGTCCAGATTGTATACCGATTAGGTTCCTTTCAGCTTACGCTGATACAACCGCTCCCTACTTAGCAATCATATACACTCCTGGAAATTGAAATAAGAACACCGTGAATTCATTGTCCCAGGAAGGGGAAACTTTATTGACACATTCCTGGGGTCAGATAGGTCACGTGATCACACTGACAGAACCACAGGCACATAGACACAGGCAACAGAGCATGCTCAATGTCGGCACTAGTACAGTGTATATCCACCTTTCGCAGGAATGCAGGCTGATATTCTCCCATGGAGACGATCGTAGAGATGCTGGATGTAGTCCTGTGGAACGGCTTGCCATGCCATTTCCACCTGGCGCCTCAGTTGGACCAGCGTTCGTGCTGGACGTGCAGATCGCGTGAGACGACGCTTCATCCAGTCCCAAACATTCTCAATGGGGGACAGATCCGGAGATCTTGCTGGCCAGGGTAGTTGACTTACACCTTCTAGAGCACGTTGGGTGGCACGGGATACATGCGGACGTGCATTGTCCTGTTGGAACAGCAAGTTCCCTTGCCGGTCTAGGAATGGTAGAACGATGGGTTCGATGACGGTTTGGATGTACTGTGCACTATTCAGTGTCCCCTCGACGATCACCAGTGGTGTACGGCCAGTGTAGGAGATCGCTCCCCACACCATGATGCCGGGTGTTGGCCCTGTGTGCCTCGGTCGTATGCAGTCCTGATTGTGGCGCTCACCTGCACGGCGCCAAACACGCATACGACCATCATTGGCACCAAGGCAGAAGCGACTCTCATCGCTGAAGACGACACGTCTCCATTCGTCCCTCCATTCACACCTGTCGCGACACCACTGGAGGCGGGCTGCACGATGTTGGGGCGTGAGCGGAAGACGGCCTAACGGTGTGCGGGACCGTAGCCTAGCTTCATGGAGACGGTTGCGAATGGTCCTCGCCGATACCCCAGGTGCAACAGTGTCCCTAATTTGCTGGGAAGTGGCGGTGCGGTCCCCTACGGCACTGCGTAGGATCCTACGGTCTTGGCGTGCATCCGTGCGTCGCTGCGGTCCGGTCCCAGGTCGACGGGCACGTGCACCTTCCGCCGACCACTGGCGACAACATCGATGTACTGTGGAGACCTCACGCCCCACGTGTTGAGCAATTCGGCGGTACGTCCACCCGGCCTCCCGCATGCCCACTATACGCCCTCGCTCAAAGTCCGTCAACTGCACATACGGTTCACGTCCACGCTGTCGCGGCATGCTACCAGTGTTAAAGACTGCGATGGAGCTCCGTATGCCACGGCAAACTGGCTGACACAGACGGCGGCGGTGCACAAATGCTGCGCAGCAAGCGCCATTCGACGGCCAACACCGCGGTTCCTGATGTGTCCGCTGTGCCGTGCGTGTGATCATTGCTTGTACAGCCCTCTCGCAGTGTCCGGAGCAAGTATGGTGGGTCTGACACACCGGTGTCAATGTGTTCTTTTTTCCATTTCCAGGAGTGTACAACCGCTCGCTCACCGATAGATCTGTACCTACAGATTGGAAAATTGCGCAATTCGCACCAGTGTTTAAGAAGGGTAGTAGGAGTAATCCATCGAACTACAGACCTATATCATTGACGTCGGTTTGCAGTAGGGTTTTGGAGCATATACTGTATTCAAACATTATGAATCACCTCGTAGGGAACGATCTATTGATACGTAATCAGCATGGTTTCAGAAAACATCGTTCTTGTGCAACGCAGCTAGCTCTTTATTCGCACGAAGTAATGGCCGCTATCGACAGGGGATCTCAAGTTGATTCCGTATTTCTAGATTTCCGGAAAGCTTTTGACACCGTTCCTCACAAGCGACTTCTAATCAAGCTGCAGGCCTATGGGGTATCGTCTCAGTTGTGCGACTGGATTCGTGATTTCCTGTCAGGAAGGTCGCAGTTCGTAGTAATAGACGGCAAATCATCGAGTAAAACTGAAGTGATATCAGGTGTTCCCCAGGGAAGCGTCATGGGACCTCTGCTGTTCCTGATCTATATAAATGACCTGGGTGACAATCTGAGCAGTTCTCTTAGGTTGTTCACAGATGATGCTGTAATTTAACGTCTAGTAAGGTCATCCGAAGACCAGTATCAGTTGCAAAGCGATTTAGAAAAGATTGCTGTATGGTGTGGCAGGTGGCAGTTGACGCTAAATAACGAAAAGTGTGAGGTGATCCACATGAGTTCCAAAAGAAATTCGTTGGAATTCGATTACTTGATAAATAGTACAATTCTCAAGGCTGTCTATTCAACTAAGTACCTGGTTGTTAAAATTACGAACAACTTCAGTTGGAAAGACCACATTGATAATATTGTGGGGAAGGCGAGCCAAAGGTTGCGTTTCATTGGCAGGACACTTAGAAGATGCAACAAGTCTACTAAAGAGACAGCTTACACTACACTCGTTCGTCCTCTGTTAGAATATTGCTGTCGGTGTGGGATCCTTACCAGGTCGGATTGACGGAGGACATCGAAAGGGTGCAAAAAAGGGCAGCTCGTTTTGTATTATCACGTAATAGGGGAGAGAGTGTGGCAGATATACGCGGGTTGGGATGGAAGGCATTAAAGCAAAGACGTTTTTCGTCGCGGCGAGATCTATTTACGAAATTTCAGTCACCAACTTTCTCTTCCGAATGCGAAAATATTTTGTTGAGCCCAACCTACATAGGTAGGAATGATCATCAAAATAAAATAAGAGAAATCAGAGCTCGAACAGAAAGGTTTAGGTGTTCGTTTTTCCCGCGCGCTGTTCGGGAGTGGAATGGTAGAGAAATAGTATGATTGTGGTTCGATGAGCCCTCTGCCAAGCACTTAAATGTGAATTGCAGAGTAATCATGTAGATGTAGCCGCATATTTGGTCTGGTATTTTGTATACAAGTATTTTTTCTACTAGGCGGCGGCGAGCAACTGTATCGAAGGATTTGTTGCACCATTAACTTTCAAATTGGCGTCCGCAGCCTGTGGCTCAGTGAGCAGAAAGCTGTCACCGCATTTCTCGACCAGAAGCTGAAAGGGGCTGACATGGCGACAGTCTCCGCTCTGGTACTGAGCTGACGAGGGCCAGATCGTTGCAGTAGTGACCCCGAGTACACCACGTCTGAGCCTCCCACTGCACTGTTTCTGTGGTCAGAAATGATGTCCTGTCACAACAGGCCGGGTCGAGTTGCCATAAATACCCCTACTGCAGCTATGCAGTATCTGTCATAATTCGCAGCCAGCACTGAGAAATATTACACGCCAGTCATGAACCTGATGTGAGTCATCCTGCCCAACTATGACTATATGCAGCATCCGCCACCTGCATCTCTATGGTCTGCCCTAGTCCTGACGCTGCTAGGACCTGAACTGGTGCCTCTCAGCTGCGTACCATCAGCTGGCTGACTTCAACTGACTTTAAGAGTCGGCCGTTGTGGCCGAGCGGTTGTAGGCGCTTCAGACCGGAACCGCCACAAGTTCGAATCCTGCCTCGGGCATGGATGTGTGTAATGTCCTTAGGTTTGAGTAGTTCTAAGTCTAGAGGACTGACGACCTCAGATGTTAAGTCCCATAGTGCTTAGAGCCATTTGATTTGACTTTAAGAGTGCTTACCCGGCGGTCCATGATTCACAGCCAGTGGTCAGGTTCCACCCGCACCTTGCTAGCTTCCGAGCTGGCGCCTGCCCTGTACATATGCAGGCTTGTGTTCGAGACTCACTGATGCTGCATCCTACGTTGAGAGTCCTTTGCTGACAGTCACATCTGGGTGCTTCCTGCACCGGATCCCCCACAGGCTCTTAGCTGGTCGCGCATTTGTGCCAGTGTGACTAGCTTACTTAGGAGTTTGCTGCCGTGAAGTGCTTGTCGCTTGTCCGGCCTAATCCAGCTCTAGGCACCTGTCGAGCAGCTGACCTGGGCTCTACACAATGGTCTGCCTGTCCGTCATAGGTGTCTGTGTGCTTTGGTCATCTCCTGCTGCCGTGTGCTGAGCCTGGGGTAGCTCCCACCGCAGGGCAGTGACCACAGTAAGACAATGCCTTCGACTGCTGTACGAATTATGATCAAGAAGATTGTTGTTATTTCTCACTGCCTCTATGGTTTCCGATAGCCGACCACCTGCTTTTATGTATCTTCTGCCCTGACAGTCTTCCTGCATTGTCTTTGCGACTTGCAATAAAATCAATAAACACTTGAGTCATCTTGACTCCGCCACAGTTTTCTGAAATTCAGGAAACACGACATGAACTTAAGCTCTGTTATCTACTGCGTTCTGGGCCTCGATAACGAAGAGAACAAGCTGAGATTTTGCAGGGCTGGTGATTCCTACATAAGAGTTTTTCAGCCCAAGAAAGTCATAAGTCATCATACACGAACGCAATATACCCTGAGGAGGTTGTTGATATACTTTCCGGGATGTGAGGTCGTGGTCCAAGAACTTTTCTGCTCCTTACGTTTCGTCCAGGACTGCGCTGGACTTCCTCAGAGGCGCTGCTCCGCTGAGTCTTGCCGCCGAGTCAGCGGAGCAGCGCCTCTGAGGAAGTCCAGCGCAGTCCTGGACGAAACGTAAGGAGCAGAAAAGTTCTTGGACCACGACCTCACATCCCGGAAAGTATATCAACAGCCATGTCAACCGGTCGTGAAAGCCTTCATTCTACATACCCTGAGGAACCATGCCAATTCAGCCACTGCCCACCATGAGACTTATTGCTACTTGGTGGTATCGCGGGCACCTGACGCGGTAAGAAAGTATGCGAAGGAGAGCCCCCCCCCCCGAGGAACCATGCCAATTCAACCACTGTCCACCATAAGACTTATTGCTGCTTGGTGGTATCGCGGGCACCTGACGCGGTAAGAAAGTATGCGAAGGAGAGCATCTTAACGACGATAAAGGCCGCAAACGAGCAAATCCAATAACACAAACAACTTTGACAACGGGCAGATTGTTATGGCCTCGGACCTGGGAACAAACATTTCAGAAACGGCGATAATGGTCGGCTGTTCCCGCCCTACTGCCGTGAAAATATATGGAAAGTTATTGAAGGACGTTGAAGTCATGAGTAGGTAACAAGATGTTGGACGTCCACGGCTCATCATAGACCGTGGAGGTTGGAGCTTCCCCGCTTTGTAAAGCAGGGGTTTGTGAGAGATATGACGACAGAGCAGAACGCTGTTGCACTCCACGTGTCCCTGTGCTGACCCAACGGAAGTTGTCGCTTCTGACTGCAGTCGAGATTAGATCGTGGATCATTGGAAGCGCACGGCCTGGTAGGATGAATCACGTTTCTTGTTACAGCTGTTCGATGCATGTACCACACTACATGATGTAGTGTCGATTACATGAAGACTACTGCGCATCGCCCGAATCCCTTCAGGCCTGATATCTTCTCCGACGTTGATGGCATCTTCCAGCAACATAGTTATCCATGTCACAAGGCCAGAATCACGCTAGAGTAGTTTGTGGAGCATGATAGTGAACCTTTAAAATTCGCCTCGTTTGAACCCGATGGAATACATGTGGGACTATCTCGGTACACACTAACCACTGACCCGTAATTTACGAGAAATGTGTGATGTGTGCATAGACAACTGGTGCCATATATCACCGGAAATCTACCAGCGACTTGTAAAATACATGCCACACAGAATCGCTGCTGTATTGCGTTCCAAAGGTGGACCAAAATGCTTTAACAAGAAATCGACATCAGTGAGATAGGTACACAGTTTTCTGCACCGGTCTCGCGGCCCTCTTATAGATCGGAACGCCCTGCGTGTTTTTCACGCACCGAACAAAGTGGCGCAGTGAAAAGACACAGGACTTGCATTCGGAGGACGGAGGTTCAAATCCCCGCCCGCCCATCCAGCTGAACGTTTCCCGTGGTTCCCTAGATCGCTTGAAGCAAATGCTGGGTGACATTTTTGAAAACGACGTGGCTGAATGTCTTCCCCAACCTTGCTCGTTACGAGCTTGTACTACGTCTTTAATTGTCTAGTCGTCGGTGAGAGATAAACGCTAATTTTCCCTCTTTCTTTCTTTTTCCATTCAAGTGAAACGCCCCGTTCGGCATTCAGACATAAACTGCAATTAACTGCGTATTGCTGCTTTACTTATGTCATGCCATCTGTTCTATACTTAGATAAGTTTCCTCTCTTTCGACTCGTAACTTTGTTAGTCATCGCTATGTTTTAGATTTTCAGCAGCCATTGTACCTGCAGTAACAGCGGGCAACACTTTGAGTGATTATTTACAGAACTTCCAGTAGAGTGGTACTCTGTGCATTTTAATATGCAGCACGAACAGCATAAAAAATGGTTCAAATGGCTCTGAGCACTATGAGACTCAACTTCTAAGGTCATCAGTCCCCTAGAACTTAGAACTACTTGAACCTAACTAACCTAAGGACATCACACACATCCATGCCCGGGGCAGGATTCGAACCTGCGACCGTAGCGGTCGCGCGGTTCCAGACTGTAGCGCCTTTAACCGCTTGGCCACCCCGGCCGGCACGAACAGCATAGAAATGTCTTTCTTCTTTGACACTGTGTGCGGCTCTAGCGGTCAGTGATATTTATGTCACATGCCCTACATAAAGGTGCTTCGTACTCCGAAGTTGAAGCATGCGGGACAGTGCGATTGTAGTTGGTAAAACGTCCTAATTGCTCACAGATCCACCGTGAAATTCTGGCTGTGTGCGGACAATTGTAATGTGTAGAGGAAAATGTTCAAGCAATGTTTTCCGCAAACAGAAAGAAAAACTGTGTGCAATTAGGACGTTTTACCAACTACAATCGCACTGACCCGCATGCTTCAACTTCGGAGTACGTTTCCACCTGGCGCGCCGTTTCAAAAGCACACCGTGAAGCACCAGTTACCCGTGCAGCAGCAGAACTACTCTGATGAGCCAAAACATTATGACGTCTGCCCATCGTGAGGTTGAATGGCTGCTCGTATTGTTGCGGGCACGCGATGCAGTAAGGAAAGAATGTAAGCGGAAGAGAGACGAATGGACAGTCGTTATAGCGAAGATGTGGGCCGCAAATGCTGAAGTCCACTACTACTAGCGGTTTTGACAAAGGCCACACTGTTGTGGCGCTGCGTCTGGAAACGAGAATCTCTGATACGGCGAAGCTGGTCGCCTGTTGACTTACTGATGTCGTGAGTACCTACGGGATAACAGGTGCTTCACGGCGTGCTTTTGAAATGGCGCGCCAGGTGGAAACGTACTCCGAAGTGGAACGAGTAGGCCTATGGTATTGGACGACCACGTCTCATCACAAAACGTGTAGTCCAGAACAGACAGCGATCTGTGACAAATATGACGACAGGGTACAATACTGGTGCAGGCACAAGTGTTTCGGAGCTCACCGTTCAAAGTCCACATCAAACGACCCCCACGTGTTCCTGTGTTGACCCAACAACAACGTCAATTATGATTGCAATGGACACAGCATCAATGAGTTTTCACCGTGGATCGATAGAAACGTATCGCCTGTCGAATGAATTGCATTTCTTGTTACACCAAGTCGATGGTTCGGTCCTTACAAGCCGTCATCCAGGCAAATGGCTGCACGAGACCTGCACCGCGCCACAGATGCAGGTCGGTGAGGGCAGAATTAGGCTATGGGGTAAATTGAGTTGAGCGTCCATGGGATCTGTGGTAGTAATCCAACACATCATGACGGCAGTGAATTACGCGAAAATTATTGCGGACCACCTGCATTGCTCTTCCCTAAGGTGATGACTCTTCCAGCAGGATAACGGTCCGTACTGCAAGGTCGGTATCGTGCTACAGTGGTTTGAGGTGCATTACAGTGAACTCACATTGATGTGTTGGCCAGCAAATGTGCCTGATCTGTATCCACTGGAACACGTATCGGGCGCCAGCTGCTTGCCTTTAAACCACCATGCCGTAATTTGTGGGAATTGCTTTACTTCAAGTAAAACAGAAGCAATATCCGGCGTTCCCTAAGTAAGTATTATAGGCCCCCTATTGTTCCTGATCCATATTAACGACATAGGAGACAATCTGAGTAGCCGTCTTAGATTGTTTGCAGATGATGCTGTCATTTACCATCTTGTAAAGTCATCAGATGATCAAAACAACTTGCAAAATTATTTAGATAAGATATCTGTGTGGTGCGAAAAGTGGATTTGACCCTGAATAAGGAAAAGTGCGAAGTTATTCACACGAGTACTAAAAGAAATCAGCTAAATTTCGATTACGCGATAAGTCACACAAATCTAAAGGCCGTAAATTCAACTACATACTTAGGGATTACAATTACAAATAACCTAAATTGGAACGATGACATAGATAATATTATGGGTAGAGCAAACCAAAGACTGCGATTCATTGGCAGAACACATAGAAGGTGCAACAGGTCTACTAAAGAGACTGATTACACCACGTTTGTCCGCCCTATTCTGGAGTATTGGTGTGCGGCGTGGGATCCGCATCAGGTGGGACTGACAAATGACATCGAAAAAGTACAAAGAAGGGCAGCTCGTTTTGTATTATCGCGAAATAGGGGAGATAGTGTCACAGACATGATACGTGAATTGGAGTGGCAATCATTAAAACAAAGGCGTTTTTCGTTGTGGACGGAGCCTCTCATGAAATTTCAATCACCAGTTTTCTCCTCCGATTGCGAAAACATTCTGTTGGCACCCATCTACGTAGGGAGAAATAATCATCACGATAAAATAAGAGAAATCAGGGCTCCCACAGAAAAATTTAATTGGTCATTTTTCCCGCGTGCCGTTCGAGAGTGGAACGGTAGAGAGACAGCTTGAAGGTGGTTCATCGAACCCTCTGCCAGGCACTTTATTGTGAATAGCAGAGTAATCACGTAGATGTAGATGTAGAGTTGTGGGTAGCTATCTAGCGCCACGTACGTCTGGAATACTGTCAAGGACTTGCAGAATCCATGCCAAGCAGAATCTCTGATGTACTGTGTTTCAAAAGTGGAACAACACGCCATTAAACAGGTGGTTATAACGTTTCTGCCCACCGGTGTATGTCTGCAGTAAGCCCGAAACATTCCTTTCAGACAATGAACCACTCTTGTTGCGTAGTGGTCTTAACGTGGGACCACATGTACAGCTTACTCTGTGAGGTCCCCACGTAAAAGAGCAAATTACATATTTCTATTTAGTTATCTTCTTCCTCTTCCACAAATAAATTAAACGAATTTCAATTTCCGTACCTGCCTCCGGTATTTCAGTTGCAATCCTGTCCCACTCTTTATCTAGAGCGTTCCTGTTACTGTATTCTGTACTGCTGCGATCGTAATTGATGGATAGTTCTCCACAGGACCAACAATAGAATATTGAATGTTGTCTTTCATTTTCTAGGGTACAGAGATAACTTCACAACTAAAGGAGAAGCCTTCGCAAACTGGTACTAGCACACAGATGGCCCGTCAGTCATGCCCTCTGATATTCCTCTATATGGTGAAACCGAACTTCACCGGTACATCTTCGGAGGTTGTTAAGGAATATTTTGTAAGTATTTTGGTATAAGGAACCCGTGGTCTCCGGTGACACGTCCACGAGTAACAATGTAATTATGCTTTATTCTGTTTCTTATCTCAGTTCCCTCTGGGTTTTTTTTTTTTCAAAATGCCTTAACAACAGTGAAATAGTACTGTAAAATAATTAAAATGTACAACATAAAGCCCAGAGTAGTTTAGCGATCCTCAGATGCAGAAGTACCGTGATATAGTTGCGATACGTGTAGGAACAGCTCAGATGAACGTTGTGCCGCTTTTCCACTGCGTTCAACGAACTCATACTCGTGGTGCTAAAAAGCCAACACGTCATCAGTACGGTATCCGTACTGCTGTGTATCATCGTAAACGTACGTCCAACACTGCCGGAAAAATACACCCGAGACAGAATCGACCAGTGTTGAATGCACGCTTGGAGGCGAGGAGTAAATGAGGGCGAGGAGTAAAGTAGGCGTTCCTGTTGTCAACAGCAAGTACCGTGAGTTTGTTTCCAATCAACACACACAGCTCAAGCCGTCAACGTCTGCACCATGATGGAAGTATTTTCAGTACAAAATAGATACAAAGGTGAATGGTGGCAAAGTATGAATGAAAACGCAATACTCTGCTGCCAACCACCGGAAACTATGGATGGCTTTTAACAAAATATCAGAAAATACTTGCATAAAACATCTACCTCTAAATACACACTCCTCAAGCCGCCGTATGGAGGGTATGACGTATTTTCGTTAGCCGTTTCCTTTCCTGTTCCACCCGGAAGTAGAGAGAGAGATAAACGACTATCTATAAGCATCCATACGAGCCCTAGTTTCTCCGATCTTACTTTCGTGGTCCTTACGTGAAATGTACGTTGGCGGCAGTAGAATCGTGGCCGGCCGGTGTGGCCGAGCGGTTCTAGGCGCTTCAGTCTGGAACCGCACGACCGCTACGATCGCAGGTTCGAATCCTGCCTCGGGCATGGATGTGTTTGATGTCCTTAGGTTAGTTAGGTTTAAGTAGTTCTAAGTTATAGGGGACTGATGGCCTCAGTTGTTAAGTCCCATAGTGCTCAGAGCCATTTGAACCAGTAGAATGGTCCTGCAGTCGACCTCAAATGCCGGTTCTGCAAATTTCCTCAATAGTGCCTTGCGTAAAGAGCGTCGTCTTCCTCCACGCATTCCCATTTGAGTTCTCTAAGCATCAACTTCATGTCTGCGTACTGATCGAACTTACCAATAACAAATCTAACCGCACGCCTCTGAACTGCAATGTGAGAATCCCATATACTTGAGCAGTACTCAAGAATGGGTTGCGCCAGTGTTCCATACGCTCTCCCATTCATAGACGAGCTACAGTTTCAAAAAGATCTTCCAATAAAATCAAGTCAACCACTTGCCTTCCCCATTACAATCCATACATGCTCGTTCCATTTCACATCGCTTTGGAACCCAGATAATTAGTCGGTGCGACTGTATGAAGCAGCTCTCTACTAATGCTGTCTTTGTACGTTGCATGATTGTTTTTCCTACTCATTCGCATCAACTTACATTTTTCTACATTTTCTACATCCGTTTATCACACCAACCAGAAATTCTGTCTAAATCATCTTATATCCTCCTACAGTCACTCAGCGACGATACCATCCCCGTAAAACACAGCGTCATCAGCAAACAGCCGTAAACCGCTGCTCACGCATTTATGTATGTTGAGCGGCCCTATCACACTTCCCTGGGGCACTCCTGATGATACCCTTTTTCTGATGAACACTCGTCGTCGAGGACAACGTACTGGTTTCTGCTACTTTAACCATTCTTCGAGCCACTCCCTATTCCGTGTGCTAATATCTTATTAACAGTCTGCATTGGGGCACTGTGCCAAATGCTTTTTGGAATTCTAGAAATATGGAATCTGCCTGTTGCCCTTCATCCATAGTGAGGAAAGGGCAAGTTGCGTTTCACACGGATGATGCTTTTTAGAACCTTGCTGATTTGTGGACAGACGCTTTTTTGTCTAAAATTTGTTATATATGGACACAAAATGTGTTCAAGAATTCTACAGCAAACCGGTGTTAAGTATATTAGTCTGTTATTATGCGGGTCTGTTCTTTTACCTTTTACATTTTCTATACCCGAATAATCTCCGAAATTTTGTCGGTGGAGCTTGGATTCTTGTGGGACAAAAGGTTCTTCCAAATACACTGCCTGACAATTCGTAAGGCACAGGGATATTGTTGGCCAGAAATAAGCCGAGGCAATTATGGACGACATGAAACACAGTACATACGTAATTCAGAGGTGGAGTGGTATTTTTATAGAACGAAAAATGGGACACATTTTACCACATTCGAAAGTAGGACAACAGACATAAATAACGGTCATGTTTGACATAGGTCAGGCTCCCAACATAAAGGTCGTTAACGGTGTCTCAACCGCGGGGGTGGCCGCGCGGTCTCTGGCGTCTTGTCACGGTCCGCACGGCGCCTCCCGTCGGAGGTTCGAGCCGTTCCTCGGGCATGGGTGTGTGTGTGTCGCCCGTAGCGTAAGTTAGTTTGAGTTGGATTAAGTAGTGTGTAAGCTTAGGGACCGATGACTTCGGACATGTTGCATAGGTTTTAGATCCAGGGAGTACTCAGACCATTCCATACATTCAATATCTTGACTTCCGAGAGTGCCCGACACTTCACCGGTCTTGTGTAGGCGGGCGTTGTCGTCAGTAAACAGAAAATCGAGACCCACCACTCCGCTAAACAGACGAACATGATCCAGAATAATTTCCCTGCATACTGCAGAGATTTCAGTGCAAAAATATGCAGCGGTGTTCGGCCCTTGTGCGTCATGCCCGCCCACACCTTAACACTTAGTTCACAACGATGACGTTCATGAACATTGTGTGGTGTGTAAGGTGTTCCCCTCTCTCTGCACACAAGCAGATGGGCAGAATAACTTGCCATAGGGAAGCAGGATTCATCGGAGAACATCATCGGCCTGGGCCACTGTAGCTGACCCCAAGCAACATGCTCCTTACACCATAGAACTCTTTCTCGACGATGGTGTGGTTGAAGTGAGATGCATTTATCAGACTTCTAAGCATAGAAACCAGCTTGAGTTAATCGCCGCGAAATGGTTCTGGCAGAGACACGTGCACCAGTAGCGGCTCCTAAGTATCTAGCGATCAGCCTTGGATTGGGATGTCAGTTCCACTAGTCAGTAACCACTAAGGCTACGTATCGATCCTCTTGAGGTCTGTCATCTGTCTATAGGCATGCTTTCGCGTAACATTTCCACCTTCGGCGGCCTTTTTTTAATCGCGAGATGACGCTTTTGGACATGCTCCTTTATTGTGGCCACAGCAGTGAAGCTTTGACCGGGTTCGAGCCGTCCAACTGCTCGTTCACGGTCGTAAGCACTCAAATGATTTCTTGCAGACATGTTGCGGTACCGCACGGAATGTCGCACATATAGGTTCACAACCACCTTCCTCAAATATCTTACTGCGTGAACCGTCGAAAGCACACAGAGCATTCGTGCGCAGGCTTCGGTGCAGTAAACGTGTCCCGCCTTCTACATTTCCTTGTACTATCATTGGTCGGTGTTCTCATTGGTCAGTGTACCGTAATAATTGCCCGTTATTCCGTTGCAATTGGCAGTTGTTCCTTAGCAAACTTAAATTAAACGATTATATCTTATTTTTTATATCGGCTTTATTCTTACTATTACAGAAGTATACGGGTGATTCGTTGCAAATGTGAGGTTATATCGTTTCAGCTTGATTACTGATACTTTGATTACAAGGACGATATTCCCGCGCGTGAACTTTGTTGCAGTGTTTAAGTCCTGGAGAATTCTGCAGTAACAGTTGCCTGTGATACTGCACCAGCAGTGCTTCAACGCCTACTCCTTATGTCGACAAGTCAGCCTGAAGTCCGAGGGTGTTTCGAGACTGAACCGGTACTCTGTTGCTATTACGAAATGCAGCTGCACCGCAATGCATTCCTGCGTTATCAGCAGCCGCTCTCGGCTGCTGCGTTTACCGCAAATCTGACTCATCAGCGGCGAACCCACGACTGGCCATCGCCGTGGGCAGATATTTATGGCTCACACGCCATCCATATTGTACAGGGAAGACAACGACGTGAAAATCACAAAGCTCGTTATCTGCTTTCTTTCCCTGTTGTAACTACTGTATAATTCAGCATCTGATACGTTTACGTGCTCACAGTTTCTAAACTTTATACACGTTCATTTGCATAAGTACTGCGAACAATGAAGGAAAAGTGTCAAGGCTGTTATGATAAAATGCCTCTGTGCGCCAAATTAACCATCAGCAAGTATTTACGAGCATAGCATCGGTATAGTTACTTATGGAGTCGCATACTGCAGTTTTTCGAGGAACATATTTGAATTCATTATCCTACTGACAGGACAGCCTCTGGAAAACGCTGCCGCTTTCTCAGCCTCACTATTCGATTTACTATTTTTTCTCTCACCATCGCTGATAAATAAACAAGTAAGCATGTCCCTCTGACTTTACGTAACATGAATTAAAGATTCATTTATAAAAGGTAAAATCGCAAAAGGCATCGCACCCACACATAACGGGAACTGAGATGGTGAAGTTGGCGTATTTGCTGTTCTCAGCTCTATTAACAACGAAAAATCAACTTAGGTATTAGATGTTGGTCGTAAAATTTTACGCCAACAAGTGACAGAATGTGTTCTCTAATGATAAGGGCAAAATTTTTTAACGTTACAATAGGAATGTCTACGCCCCTACGGAGGAGGCAGATGAAGATGCAAAGGATATATTTTATTCCAAATTGGAAGAAGAAATTGGTAAAATTCAAAGGCACGATGTGAAAATAATACTTGGAGACCTAAATGCAAAAACAGGGAAAGAAGATGTATATAGAAGTACTATAGGAAAGGAAAGCCTACACAATGACAGTAATGATAATGGGCTCAGACTGATAGACTTCGCCAGTGGGAAGAACATGATAATAAAAAGCACCTATCACCCAAGTAAAGATATTAAGAAATGTACATTGGTATCACCAGATGGTAACACAAGAAACCAAATAGATCACGTACTCATAGACAAAAGACATGCATCAGATATTATGGAAGTTAGCAGCTGCAGAGGGGCAGGTGAGACACGGACCACTACTTAGTACGAAATAGATATAGGCAGAAGATGTATTTGGTAAGAAAACAAAGTAATAAGATAAGGATGAAACACAATATACAAAGACTCCAAACGAAGGAAACACATGAAAAATATCGGAAGAAACTAAAAGAGATATTGGAAGCAGGGAGAAACGCAGGGAATGAAGATAATGTGGAAACTAAATGGAAGTCGTTGAAAACAGCTGTTAGCGTAGCTGTAGTAGAGATACTGGAGAGAGAACAACGCAAAAGGGTGGTTAAGTGGTTTGACGAGGAATGCTTAACGGTAATACACGAGAAAAATGAAGCGAGACGGAGAATGTTGCAAAGGAACACGAGGTCAGCAGCAGAAGATTACAGAGAAAAGAGGAAAAGAGCGGATAAGCTTTGTAGGGTAAAGAAAAGGCAGCATGAAAGGAGAAGGATAGAGCAGCTAGACGAAATGGGAGACAGTAAAGAGATCAGAAGGTTCGATGATAGAACAAGAGATTTGAAGAAAGGTTTCCAACCGCGAGCAGTTTTCTATACGGATATGGACGGAAATCTAATTAGAGATAAAAGTAAATTGCTAGAAAGGTGGCAAAGGTTTTTTTCCCGACCACCTTGACGGGAAAGAAGGGGATAAAGAAGAAGCAACCGTGATTGAGAATTAAAGGGAACAGGACTCAGAATTGGAATCAGAGTTAGATATAGAGGATCGGGAAGAGGAAGTAGTACTAGAGCTAGAGGAAGTGAAGAATGCTATCAAGAGCCTAAAAAATAATAAAGCAGCAGGAGAAGACGGCATAGAGGCCGAATTATTAAAATATGCGGGAAAGAAAATGGAGGAGGCAGTCCATGAATTGATAAAGGAAATATGGATAAAGGAGGTAATGCCTAAGGATTGGAACATAGGAATTATCTGCCCGTTAAATAAAAAAGGCGACAAGTCAGAATGTAGCAATTATCGTGGAATCACTCTTAGCCTCCAGACTTGGAGAGATAATAGAAGGGATATTGGGGGATTATCAGGCTGGATTACAGATCAGATATTTTTATTAAGACAAGTGCTAGAGAAGTTTTATGAGTATGACAAGCAGCTACATCAGTTGTACATTGATTTTAAGCAAGCGTACGACAGCCTACACAGGAAGAAAATTATACAGATCATGAAAGAATTTAAAATCCGATAGCAGAAATGACAATGAAAGCAACAGTATGTGAAGTAAGAATAGAGCAAGAATAGTCTAATGAATTCCAAGTACGTAGGGGGCTACGACAGGGAGATGTGATCTCTACAATGCCATTTAATTTAGTTTTAGAAAAGGTGATGCGGCAAAAGCCGATAAACCCAGGAGGAACAATACTTAATCGATAAACAAAAAGTATATGGTGATGTGGGAGCCCAATATAAACGGACAAAAGAATTCAATATTAGTGAATGAGAAAGACTATGAAACAGTGAAAACATTTTAATATTTAGATTCTGTAATAACGGAGGACAATAAAGTAGCAATAAAAATTCAAGAAAGGATAGAGAGTGGAAATCGTTGCTGTTTTGCCTTGCAGAATGTATTTAGTAGGAATACAAAATCAAAATATACACGACCATATTAAGACCTATAGTAATATATGGATCAGAAGGCTGGGTATTGACATTAAAGGAGGAGAACTGGTTATTGAGATGGGAAAGAAAGATACTGAGAATGATTTTTGGAGCAGTGAGAGACGAAGATGGCTGGAGAGTAAGGACAAATGTAGAACTACAAACACTTTTTGGACAGATGGATATTGTTGTTAAAATTAAGCAGGGATGAATAAGATGGGCAGGACATGTAAAGAGAATGCCAGAAACTCGGAGTGCCAAGAAAGTTTTCATGGGAAAACCTGACGGGAGAAGAAGAGGTAGACCCAGGAAAAGGTAGCTGGACGATATTGAAGAAGATCTAAAGGCGATAGGAATAAGAAATTGGAGAAGGAAGGCAGGTGATACAGGACGCCAAGATTCTTCAAGGACTCTAGAGCCAACCAAGAAGAAGAAGAATTAGATGTTGGCTGAGCCAGCCCTCGCGAGCTTCAGTCCTTGCGAAAAAGTGAAGAGCAAAGTCAACACGTCGTTGTGTGTCCTGTGGTGCAAGCTGCTGTACGATATGGATCTTGTCAGGGGCCATTAGAGAATGGTTCGAAGTACCTTCCGTACAGTGGTCCACGGGACGTTCAACTGTCGTGACAGCACGCGCAATGCCTGACGATCGGGAATTGCGCGCAGCGTTGTCTGCCATAGCCGCAGCGATTTCATCGACCACCTGTGGTGCCACCGGTCGTCTGCCTCTTCCCGGAGCGACGCCCTATTCTCCAGTTGATTCGAACTACTTCATCAGGCTCCGCACAGCAGTTGGGGAAAGAGGACCCTTCCGTAATCCTTTCAGCTGGCGATAGTCTCGAAGTCCAGCTGCAGAATTCTTGTGGTAGTAGAGCTTCACCAATAATACCCTGCTCTTTTTGTCCAAGCTAATGTTGACACGTCAACAAGTGCGCTGCGGCCAGTCAGGTGTGTGAAATTGTGAATCACGATGACTGTCACGGCACCTGGTGGCCATAGTTGGAACTGGATGGTGGCGCTGTGACGCATGGAAATCATGCACCCCATGCTCTGGACATTAAGACTACTAAGTCTGGTACTCGTAGGGCTATTAGTTTCTGTGTTATAACATGTTAAACAGGGAAAGTTTAATTATAAACACACAGCATTTAAGCAGCACCACACAGAAGAGTCGGGCAGTTCCCATTTGAAAAGCGATCTGATAAGACGGTACTTTCTAGGTGTATAGGGCGTGAAGTGTAGAGTGTAGTGTACCTCTATAACTGAAGTTTTATACATCGAAAATGCCTAGGCATGGAAAGAAATAGTGTCACTTTTCGGATGATTGCACAAAAGAGTGGTCTTTTGTCTGGAAAGGACGTACGGATGAAGAAGTGTTGTGTGAGATTTGTAGCTGTTTCATCTTTGTAACACACGGAGGTAAGGCAAATGTGAGGCATCGCATTTCTGCGAAGAGTGATACAAACAGCTTCGCGACAGCACCGATATCAAAGCCTATTTCTACATTCATGATTAAAGAACATACCCAGGAAGAATTGCTCGTTGTTGCTGGAAAACTAACAACATCTTATAAAGTTGTCAAGCATCCTCAATCATTCAGTTCTATTGACTGTACCGTAAAACTGAATGCCGCAATGTATTCTGATCCCAACGTCGCCGCAAAGCACTCTACAGCTAGAACCAAAGCTACAGCAATCGTAAAAAATATTCTCGCACCACACTCCGTGGCCGAATGCATAAAACAATTGCAAGAAGTTTCATTTTACGACATAGGCACCGACGCGTCGAACCACAAGGCTGATAAGATGGTTTCCGTTTGTTGTTCTATACTTTACTGAAACTGACGGAACCCAGCAGAAGCTGTTAAAGGTTGATCTGCAGAGTAACGAAACGTCGGAGACAATTGCAAAATTTGTCTAGACACATTAAGACAACTGCAAATTCCGTTAGATAAATTAATCGCTTTTTGTGGAGACAATATCAACTTCGGCGGGCTTCATCGACACGGCCAACGGAATTTCTTTCGCCAAATTAAAGAAGAACTCGGAAAGAATGTTGAAGGAATTGGATGCCCTGCCCATATTTCCCCCAAAACTATATCTAGCGCTGCTAGAGCCTTAACCATCGATGCTGAAATAATCGTCAGGAAAATATTTTATTATTTTTCAATATACACGGTAAGGACAGAGAAGCTAAAAGAGTACTGCTTATACATTGATTTCAACCACCAGACTCTTCTCTCTCACTCAAAAACAAGATGACTGTCGTTAATGCCGGCGGTTGTGAGATTTCTTACGCATTGGATTCCATTAAAACGATTTTTTGACGCCAGAGACAGGCCACCTAAAGAAATTTCAATTTTTTTCAATAGCGTTTCTGCAGTCAAACTTGGCTGTGTTTGAAAATATGTATAATAAGCGTGAAGAAGAATAAAGTCTCTATAATTGAAATAAGATATGTATTAATCGACACTCAAGAAAGGAAGATTGCCAGTTTCATTGGTATGCAAACCAAGATGAATTTGAACAAATTAAAGAATTTTTTTCGCCGCTCGTGGTCTCGCGGTAGCGTTCTCGCTTCCCGAGCACGGGGTCCCGGGTTCGATTCCCGGCGGAGTCAGGGATTTTCACCTGCCTCGAGATGACTGGGTGTTTGTGTTGTCCTCATCATTTCATCATCATCCAGGAATGTGGCGCAATTGGACTGAGCAAAGATTGGGTAATTGTACGGGCGCTGATAACCACGCTGTTGAGCGCCCCACAAACCAAACATCATCATCACAAATTAAAGAATAACAACCCTAACCAAAAAATAATTAATTAGATTTCGAAATTTGAGAAAGAGACAATGGCTGCCTATATCAAAGTGCGTAATTACTAAGAGAGTTTTTCTATTTCTTTTAATAAATATCAAGTATTTGATTGGATGACGATATCTGATACCCCAGTTTGGCTGATGACTGATACACTTTTATACACCTGACTAAGGCAATTTAAGGCGGCAATTGTTTTCAGGAATATATGTATCCGAAGAGATTTTTAGAAGCTAAGCTTGACTCGGGAGATTGGAAGAAAGGTGGATTTACTTTCTTAAGGAAACTGAAAATCCTGAACGCAAATGCCAACTGCTAAAATTATGCGAGTATTTGTTTTCTATTCCTGTACACAATGCCACTGTGTAAAGAGTATTTTGGACGATGACAGCCCTGTGAACTGACGAAAAAAATCGACTGTTGTCAGGAACTGTGGAATCAATCTTATAGTGCCACTTTAACTTCAAGCTGACTTGCACGGAGTTTTGTAAATACGTAAAAGAGAAAAAAGACTTGCTGAAAAAGGTGAAATCTTCCGAAAAATATGGTGTACCAATACTTCTACCACAACAAGTTGCATGTAATTACGTTCTAAATAAAAAGTAATTACATTAAATAAATTTTTTACTTCATTCCTACACCCCCTCTTCACAGTGGCCCGACGAGGTCCCAGTTAGATATGGTAAGCCTATTCAAAGGAGATTATGGCGAGAAGTAAGGTGAGCTGTTTGCGCAAGAAACATTTTTTTTTACCAGACTCATCAAACCACTCTCACATTTTACAAAAGGCGATCAATTCGTGGCAGTGATCTTCGACAGTGCTTTCATAGCCTACTTTGAACTGCCAGTAAAAGATAGTAGCATCTTTACCGAAAGCCCGTGGAAGAAGAACTAACAGTGCCAGTCGCGCTGCCACATACTCACATGGGAAGAAAACTGCATGTGTCGAAACTACAACAAACAGCTGCTAATCGTTTATGTAAATATGTATAGCCGCACGTGTTTATGAATTTCATCAGTGTTCCGAAGTCCCAGCATATTACTATACTACGTCATGAAACAGACAACATACAAGGAGCATTAGGATAGTGGGAACATGCACGGAAGTTCAGATATATGGCACCTTATACTCAGTAGGTACCCGGATACTACATAAATAGGCGTTTGGGACAGGATGTAAGATACCTGAGTATCAAATCTGAACACCTACGAAATTTCAGGTACATGGTTCGTTGTACTCAACAGGTACCCGGAAACATTGTAAACAGGCATTTGGGATTGGATGCAAAGCGTCTAATTACCAAAAATGAGCGTTTTCTAAGAGCGTTACTACACTTGACAACTACATAAAAATAGTGACACTGTGTGCTCAAAAATAGTTAGGCATAATGAGAGGTGATAGAATACCTACATTAATAATTAACCACGCAAACCGTTGTTCAGATGTCTCTGAATTCTAAATGCGTTATTGCTATATATACGCTCGCTCATAGGATTTGATCCGAAAGGAATTTCCACAGAAGACGGAATATACAATTCGCATTTGGGTAACACTTATTTAACCTCTGTCCAGAAGGGTGTGCGCTATCCTGCTCGTTTTATTTTCAACAGGCTTCCAGCAAAACTGAAAAAAATATGTATAACCCATACTTTTAAATCTTCTCCTTGTAATAATGAACAGGAGTTCGTTGCAGTATTTCAGAACCTTACACTATAACATATTATTTACTGTTTAAAGTACTGAAAATTTTTTGAATTTCTTAATATTGTTTTATTCCACTTTTTTGGTTCTTAGGTTTTTTATTATGTAGTGACTTGTTACATCACAAGCAACTATGGCTCACATGGTGCTATGCAATATGATAAATTAAAATTAAAAAACTGAGTTCCCATAAGTAAAGGGAAGGTTGACCAAAAAAGAGGTGCGAAGATCGACAAAGGTAACGAGAAAGAAGAAGATGTAGTACCTCTATGTGTTATGAACCAGCAGTCGCTGAGATTGAACAGGGAAATTATTAACTAATTACCTACAATAATTAATGTATTTAGCTAATTACCAATCATTAATTTTAAGCTTATGTTGGTAGCTATTTAAAAAATTTAGTCTCACAGTACAGAATAACCTTTTGAAGTTCAGAATGCTTAATTTCGTCATGTTCCTGGTGTGTTGTTTCAATGGCTTGCATCTTTGAGACTTGGAGGATTGGAAGGGCTCTCAGCCACATGAATAGATCCACACAGGGAACCAAATCTGTGGCGAAACCAGAGCTAAGAGGCTGTGGTTCACTGTTCACTGAGCCAACACAAAGGAAGTGAGTTTCTGGTCCGACCTGGTGGTGATTTAGTACCGGGTGCGCACAAAGTCACGACACCATTGCAGAATGTCTGTTCTTCCAAGCCACATGTACCCGAGCGCTGAAGTGCGTGCGTAATATTTCACTGTTTTCGAATCTTTCGTTATCTGAGAACTTTCTTTGTCTGCCTGATGTTTTTGAAGGTATTAAAGACACAGGATGTCAGTATTGTAAGAGAAAACTCAAGATCTAATGCGACTTAACGCAGGACAAATTCACCATAATTAAGCAACGAAATTGTAAATATCGATGTGAAAATCATACTCCCAACTAGTGTGACACGCACTGATGGATATAATGTTAAACAGAAGTATAATACTCATGACTTGTCCCTCCTCCTCGCCACCCTGAGGCTTCTAGAGATATAACAGTCGAAAATGTCCGGAATAATAAACTCTAAGTGCAGTCGTTAGAAGTCGGTTCTTCGCATTCTATGAAGATCACTGACGCAGATTCCAACAGTCCACAAAGCCGAGACATACACTAATAATTATATGCAAAATCCAAATCACTCAAGTCTGTAGCAAGCGACGACGCCCAGCGGTGTGGCTTTTCTATTCCATTGCGAACACTTTGCAAGGTGACACTGTGTAGAGGGGTCGTTTATCCATATATGTAGTACATGTTGTGGGTTCCACACTGTTAGACACACTGCAACCGCACTGCAGATTTTTCCGAAGGAAAATTGACAGTTCTTAATTGCAATTAATATAACTGTTGAGGATTATGAGCACATTGACCGAGCAGAATTTTTAAAGCACCGAAACATTAGGCACTGACGTAAAATTGTGTGTATCTTCGAACGTCTGAAGAATACTTCCGCCGTGAGCCTGTTTTATTAGGAAACTTTTTAAACATTATAAACTGGCACAAAAACTTCATTTACATGCTCTGTTCCACTATAGCCTGCTGTGCATTATTACGAATTTGAGACACAATATTGTCGACAGAGATTATTCTTTACGGTGTTAACAAAGCTTGTTAACAACGCTCGCCCAAAAATCGGGTGTCGAAATACCCTCACGCCAAACGACATGGACGGTCGCTCAGTAAAACTTTCGGACAATTGCAAAGGGCGTTCAAACAGTTTTGCACAGTCGTCTCTAATTTTTCATTTTTTGCAGGAGGAGAATGAAATTTTTTGTGGACATTCTTGGAACATTTAGCTATAAGTTGGTATATGGAAGTATTTTCTTTTATTTACAGGTGAGCCATAATAGACCGTGAAGTAGATGTCAGGTTGCGACAACGGTCGATAATGGAGTTTCTCTTCAAGACCGGCGATCACCCTGCCACATCTATTCACAGGAAGTTGCTCTCTGTTTATGGGGAGGACACAGTGGATCGCAGCAGTATCCAGCGGTGGTTGCAGAGGTTTAAAGAAGGTGATTTCTGAAACTTCCTGGCAGATTAAAACTGTGTGCCCGACCGAGACTCGAACTCGGGACCTTTGCCTTTCGCGGGCAAGTGCTCTACCATCTGAGCTACCGAAGCACGACTCACGCCCGGTACTCACAGCTTTACTTCTGCCAGTACCTCGTCTCCTACCTTCCAAACTTTACAGAAGCTCTCCTGCGAAAGTTTCATATCAGCGCACACTCCGCTGCAGAGTGAAAAATCTCATTCTGGAAGGTGATTTCTCTCTACTGGACAATCCACGATGCGGTAGACCATCGACGACAGTGAGTGATGTGAATAAGGAGACCGTTGATCAAATCATCCAAAATGACAGATGTGTGACGACACGACAGCGTGCTAAAATGACTTGTTTGTCATTGGTTAGTGTGGTATCACTGGTACAGTCGCTAGAGTGCCTAGATTACCGACAAGAGAAATGAAAACGACGAGGAAGAATGTGTTTGAGGGACTCATGAAGACCTTTACTGAAGAGTGGAAACAGTGTTTTGACGACGTCATTACCCAGGATGAAACATGGTTGTTTTTGTCAGAACCTGAGAGCAAAACCCAATCCATGGAGTGGCGTCATCCGGGTTCCCCTCGGAAGAACAGCAGGCCGGAAGATGATGGCCTCCTACTGCTGGGATCAGTGTGGCGTCATTTTCGTTGACTTCCACAATTAACTGGGACCGTTATTTTTTTGTCATTGGACAAGCTGCGACGTGCCATCAAGATCCATGGACCACAGCTTCAGGTTCAGCTCATCAGACTACACCGTGACAATGCCAAACCCCATACAGCCCTTATGACACAGGAAAAAAATCAGGAAAATGGGTTGGAAAATTGTTCCTCATCCTCCCTACAGTCCGAACGTGGCTGCGTATGATTTTTACCTCTCTGGTCGTCTGTAGGCCCACCTGCGCGGTAAAACATTTGATAGTGAGAAAGACTTTATTTCCTGTGTCAAGTGATGGTGTAAAAGTCAGTCCCCAGAATTTTACCAAAGTGCATTTACATCGTGGAAAGAACGTTGGGCCAGATGTGTCACAGTTGATGGAGGCCACATTGAGTAGGATCAATGTATAGCTAAATGTTTCAAGTCTGTTCACAAAAAATTTCATTATCGTCCTGCAAAAAATAAAAAAAAAGAAATAGAGACGACTGTGCAAAACTTTTTGAACGCCCTTTGTAGACTACTCTCAAGTCTGACAGCTATTCGTCTGCATTCGGGTTAGTAATGATCTATCTCATATAATACTGTTTTTGCAATATTTCACACATTTTGCTTTCAGGGAGAAGGTGTCTTTGCAATATCTTTGTCTACGAAGTATCAAAACATTTGTGCAAAAGTTTTCAGGCATGTTTTAGTGAATGCTCGGCTTCGTGCCCCGAGTCACGTGACTCAGATGTTGGTTTCAAAAAATGACGTCATTTGCAGTCTATGTTATCTATGGTCTATGGTTCAACCCTTCATATACACCAGTGTCACCATTCTCTCCCGCCGAATGTTAAAGCGGTGTGTCGCGAAGTTTTATTATGTGGCAGAGAATTGTGGAGCGTATCACATTTCGCTTTTCAACGTGTCTGTAAACATAATATTAACTTGTGGATATCGAAAATTTAAGTACTGATTCTGTATATTAGTTATACAAGGAGACCAATGAAACTTGTATAATTCTAAAGATACTTTGCCGTAGATATGCACATAAAAAAATCTTGCGTGTACTTTGGTGTTTAGAGAGGTAAACGGAAGTAGAGAGACACACACATGTCACTCAAAACTGCTACCAACCACTACGAGCCGGCCGTAGTGGCCGAGCGGTTCTAGGCGCTACAGTCTGGAACCGCGCGACAGCTACGGTCGCAGGTTCGAATCCTGCCTCGGGCATGGATGTGTGTGATGTCCTTAAGTTAGTTCGGTGTAAGTAGTTCTAAGTTCTAGGGGACTGATGACCTCAGCAGTTAAGTCCCATAGTGCTCAGAGCCATTTGAACCATTTGAACCTCTACGCCGAGTACCGATTAGGTGCTGTGGTAAAAATGATACGGAAGTTAACAACGTTTCGCGAAATCTCATTCTACGGACGTTCGTGTTTAAAGGTTGCAGATAGTTAATTTGCAGTAACATACGCACATTGGGCAGTTACAGTGCCGCAACCGCTTGGCCACTGATGTCAGCAGTGAGAAACTGAACACCGTAGTAACGAAGCCGTCGGGGGCCACACAGACTGTACATAACGTTGTTTATTGGCGTAGTTTTTTTTTAGATTACTTTTGTCTAAGAGTGTATGGAACGAACTTTGTCTTGATTTGCCGCCATTACAACAAAATTTAAAGTAAGTTCTAGTTTTCATTGTATTCATTTTGAATAGTAACGACTTCCCTTATTGTAAGGAAACGATAGTTTATTTGTTTTAGCCTATCTCTCGAAACACACTATCGGGTCGAACTGAAACCCAAAGAGCTAGACAGACACCATTTTTGAATAGACAAAGTAAAAGGAATAATGTGGACACTGATTATGATAATTCTAAGGTTGTTTTGAAAGATGTATTTAAATGTACTTACTTACTTACTCCTCGACTCTACAGTCCTTGAAGGGCCTTGGCCTGCATCACAATATGCTGCAACTCTATCCGGTCGATAGCCTTCCGTCTCTATCCTGCGACACGCAGCTTTTTCAGGTCTTCTTCAATTCCGTCTATGTTCCTACGTACATATCTCCTATCTTCTTCTTTTTTTCCCTAGTGTCATCATCAAAATATCTGCCCGGTTTATTCCTATGTTAACATCCGCAACAAGTGGTTTTTACAGGGGAAGATTGTTAATCTCCCGTCCAACCATTTGGGGGGTTGCCCCGAGTAGCTCGCTCCATTTTCAGGGGAACATCTTTGGCCTTTATAGATCCCTCTACTGAGTGCAGGCAGCAGTTGATGGTTGTGGACTCCTCTGCCTTTCTTCCAAGCCACTGGCCCTCATACCTGCTGGTTGTTGTCTGCCCCAACTATTTTATTTCCCTGGTACTCTTCATATCTGGAGAACGTTCCCCTATCCGCTACTTGGGGAGGTGCCTGATGGGGGACCAGCAACCCCACAGGGGATTTAAATGTACATTTAATGTAAATCCAAAATAGCTTTGAGATATATGGTTGCTGTTTGATGAATTTTCAGTGCAGATTTTATAATGCAAAACATTACGCATATGAGTTTGCTGCACGTGATACAACAGCAATCACATTTCGTTGTCAGGAGAGAAAAGTTAATTTGTCGCCGTTATCACAAAATTTATTTCCAACGTACTGTATCAAGGACTCACACACAACTGGTCGAATTTCTACCACAGGCGATACTAGTAATTTATAATCAGTTTCGAAACAGTCTATAGAAACAGCCTCTGATAAGAGTGTATTAGCTCCGCTTGTCGGTCATTCGAACGATGATAAAAGTCTGGAACAGTGACTGCCTTACTCTTCCCTTTTAGTGAAATATGAATAAGAGCAGCTTGTTAGCTTGGTAAGGGTCAAAGTAAATACGGCCTAAGAAGGTAGCAGCCCAAATCTTTGATTTCAGTTTATTATGGAGAGACTTATTATTCACAACAAATGATTTTTTTCTTGGTATGTGAATGAAGCTAATAAGAGACGGCTGTGACGAGTAACTGTATCTTAAGTAATGTTGATTATGTTGCTGGAAAATGATTCAGAAATCAAGATGTATATCTTCTGTTAGTGATTAAAGTCTAGGTATAAATTTTGTTAGTCATCACGCCACTGTTTTTGTCATCATCATCATCATCATTTAAGACTGATTATGCCTTTCAGCGTTCAGTCTGGAGCATAGCCCCCTTATAAAATTCCTCCATGATCCCCTATTCAGTGCTAACATTAGTGCCTCTTCTGGTGTTAAACCTGTTACTTCAAAATCATTCTTAACCGAATCCAGGTACCTTCTCCTTGGTCTGCCCCGACTCCTCCTACCCTCTACTGCTGAGCCCATGAGTCTCTTGGGTAACCTTGCTTCTCCCATGCGTGTAACATGACCCCACCATCTAAGCCTGTTCGCCCTGACTGCTACATCTATAGAGTTCATTCCCAGTTTTTCTTTGATTTCCTCATTGTGGACACCCTCCTGCCATTGTTCCCATCTACTAGTACCTGCAATCATCCTAGCTACTTTCATATCCGTAACCTCAACCTTGTTGATAAGGTAACCTGAATCCACCCAGCTATCGCTCCCATACAACAAAGTTGGTCGAAAGATTGAACGGTGCACAGATAGCTTAGTCTTGGTACTGACTTCCTTCTTGCAGAAGAGAGTAGATCGTAGCTGAGCGCTCACTGCATTAGCTTTGCTACACCTCGCTTCCAGTTCTTTCACTATGTTGCCATCCTGTGAGAATATGCATCCTAAGAACTTGAAACCGTCCACTTGTTCTAACTTTGTTCCTCCTATTTGGCATTCAATCCGTTTATATTTCTTTCCCACTGACATTACTTTCGTTTTGGAGATGCTAATCTTCATACCATAGTCCTTACATTTCTGATCTAGCTCTGAAATATTACTTTGCAAACTTTCAATGGAATCTGCCATCACAACTAAGTCATCCGCATATGCAAGACTGCTTATTTTGTGTTCACATATCTTAATCTCTCCCAGCCAGTCTATTGTTTTCAACATATGATCCATAAATAATATGAACAACAGTGGAGACAGGTTGCAGCCTTGTCTTACCCCTGAAATTACTCTGAACCATGAACTCAATTTACCGTCAACTCTAACTGCTGCCTGACTATCCATGTAAAGACCTTTAATTGCTTGCAAAAGATTGCCTCCTATTCCATAATCTCGTAGAACAGACAATAACTTCCTCCTAGGAACCCGGTCATATGCCTTTTCTAGATCTATAAAGCATAGATACAATTCCCTGTTCCACTCATAACACTTCTCCATTATTTGCCGCAAGCTAAAGATCTGGTCCTGACAACCTCTAAGAGGCCTAATCCCACACTGATTTTCATCCAATTGGTCCTCAACAAATACTCGCACTTTCCTTTCAACAATACCTGAGAAGATTTTACCCACAGCGCTGATTAAAGAGATACCTCTGTAGTTGTTACAATCTTTTCTGTTTCCATGTTTAAAGATTGGTGTGATTACTGCTTTCGTCCAGTCTGATGGAACCTGTCCCGACTCCCAGGCCATTTCAATTATCCTGTGTAGCCATTTAAGACCTGACATTCCACTGTATTTGATAAGTTCCGACCTAATTTCATCCACCCCAGCTGCTTTATTGCACTGCAATCTATTGACCATTTTCTCCACTTCCTCAAATGTGATCCTATTTCCATCATCATTCCTATCCCATTGTACATCTATATCTGAAACCTTACTGATCGTATTTTCACCTACATTGAGCAACTCTTCAAAATATTCCCTGCATATGCCCAAGGCATCAACAAGATTCACCAGCAGTTTTCCTGACCTGTCCAAAATACTTGTCATTTCCTTCTTACCTCCCTTTCGAAGACTGCTAATTACACTCCAGAATGGTTTTCCAGCAGCTTGACCCATAGTCTCCAACCTGTTTCCAAAGTCTTCCCAAGATTTCTTCTTGGATGCTGCAATTATCTGTTTGGCTTTGTTTCTTTCTTCAACATAACTTTCTCTGTCTACCTGAGTTCTAGTATGTAGCCATTTTTGATACGCCTTGTTTTTCCTTTTACAGGCTGCCTTGACTATGTCATTCCACCAAGCTGTTTGCTTCATCCTACTTTTACACACTACTGTTCCAAGACATTCTTTAGCCACGTCTAATACTGTGTCCCTGTACCTTGTCCATTCCTTTTCCAATGACTGTAATTGACTACATTCAACTAACTGGTACCTTTCTGAGATCGCTGTTATGTACTTGTGCCTGATTTCCTTATTCTGAAGTTTCTCCACTCTTATCCTCCTACATATGGACCTGACCTCCTGCACTTTCGGCCTCACAATCCCAATTTCACTGCAGATTAAATAATGATCAGTGTCATCAAAGAATCCCCTGAATACACGTGTGTCCCTCACAGCCTTCCTGAATTCCTGATCTGTTATTATATAGTCAATGACAGATCTGGTTCCCCTGCCTTCCCAACTATACCGGTGAATGTTCTTATGTTTAAAAAAGGAGTTTGTGATTACTAAGCCCATACTGGCACAGAAATCCAAGAGTTGTTTCCCGTTCCTGTTGGCCTCCATATCCTCTCCAAATTTACCCATAACCTTTTCATACCCTTCTGTTCGATTTCCAATCCTGGCATTAAAATCACCCATGAGCAGAACACTGTCCTTGTCCTTTACTCTAACAACTACATCACTGAGTGCCTCATAAAAACTATCCATCTTATCTTGATCTGTCCCTTCACAATCCTAATTTTCTTGCTAGACACTGTCAAATCTATCCACATCAGTCGTTCGTTTACATACCCTATTGCAACTACGCTGGGTTCCATTTCTTTCCTGATGTAAAGCCCTACACCCCATTGTGCTATTTCTGCTTTGACTCCTGACAGGTAGACCTTGTATTCTCCCACTTCCTCTTCTTTCTCACCCCTTACCCGAATGTCACTAACAGCTAAAACGTCCAGCCCCCTATTACTTGCAGCCTCTGCCAGCTCTACCTTCTTCCCAGAGTAGCCCCCATTGATATTAATAGCTCCCCATCTCATTACCATTTGTTTTCCAAGTCGTATCTTAGGAGTCCCTGGTTTGTCAGTTAGAGATGGGACTCCGTCACCTCCAAAGGTTCGAGGCATTTTGCTCTGATTGTTGCCAGCATCATATTTAAAGTACCAGGGAAGCAGGTTGCTAGCCTTACTTGCCCCGAGTCCCATTGAGTTTTACCCCTGACGGTTGAGGGACTAACCGGTGGATTTGGTAGTCTTCGCCGTATGAGCACAAAGGTGACCACGACTCAGAATATGTCCGAGATGCCCAGCCTTATTCCAAAGTAACTGGTATCCCGACTGTCGGGACCACTTACTTGGCCACTCATACGTTGCCCGTGGTTCATGAACTAGGACATGACTACAGGAACCCACACCATGAACCACCACTGTTTTTGTAAAAGTAAAAAACTAAAAAATAAATATATGTGCACATATTGTTCAGTTGGGAAAACTGGCGCTGTCTTTTTAGGTCAGTTACCATTATTATAACTGAACTGGAGATTGGAAATAAGTCACGACACTCTCGAAAGAACTCATATAGTTCAGTAAATTATGCATACTGTGGCTTCATTTAGGACAGGTAGCTACGACTTTTTTTTTTTTTTTTTAGCAAAGGACGTTCCTGCAAACAAAATCTTTGATGAAGACTGAAATCGCACCATTGGAACCAATGTGAAGAATAGAATTTTCTGCTGACTTTAAAGCCAGGCACATATCACACTATCATGAGCTTCACTGTGATCCTATATAAAGGATAATTCATCTACAACTATAGTTCATGATTTTCCAAAGCTTAAGATCAGCTTTACTGACTGCAGCAAAGTTCCCATTCGTAGTGTGATTGCTCGTAAAGAGAAGCGAAAGAGGAGAACGAAGCGAAATATGCATGTAACAGGACAAAAAAAATCCAATACTATTACATTGCAGTATCAGTAATTCCTCGAACAAATATGTGGACACGATCTTGGAAAGCGATAGGAAATGAAACATACGCATGTGTTGATTAAATGTAGACGAGAGGAAGACTGGTTTGATGTGGAGATTTCTATATTTGAGCAGCACGTCTTTAGAGGGGAGAATGGACAATAACACCCATGCATTGTTCTTCCATTTGGGTTAGTATCTCATCAAGCCAGAGAGGATAAAGAGTCCAAAGATAAAACTGGAAGTTGCTCACGTCGTCAGCGTTTTTGATTCACTCAATAAGCCAGTGTAATTCAAATGCTTCTCACAAAATACTCCTGAATAAACTGAATGAGCAAGTATTCCAGGTGCACAACAAAACGAATCAGTCAACTTCCTGCGCTTATTTGTTCTGAGGACTTTACGGAAATGTATGAAGCTGCACACACAAGCGCAAAAATAGCTGTTTCTCTAAAGCACTGTACAGAGCGCCACAGACTGTATAGGTAGCTAGTAGGAACTTTTGAACACAAGAATAGCAACGTGATTCTAGAAACGCGACGTTCCGTGAAATTCAAGAGCCACTCTCTGTACAGGGGTTAAGCAAAAATGCGGTAACACCGCGAAAAATGCATGCTTCAACACAAATGCAGACGCTGGGAAGCTGGCAGATTGCGCTTTTGTATTTGATCACGAATGGCAATGTCCTCAATACGTTGCAAGTGCCGGTCATGGTCAGAACAGTGTTCTGTGTAGTTGTGAGTGCATTATGTCGGAGCTAAGCGACCTCGAACGTGGGCAAATGTTGGTTCTCATATGGTGGGCGCTTCCGTAACCAAGGTAACCGAAGTTTTTGGTGTTTCAAGAAGGCATCGTATAGAAGATTTATACCCCGTATAGGGGAGGCAGAAAAACTTCATCTACATTTATACTCCGCAAGCCACCCAACGGTGTGTGGCGGAGGGCACTTTACGTGCCACTGTCATTACCTCCCTTTCCTGTTCCAGTCGCGTATGGTTCGCGGGAAGAACGACTGCCGGAAAGCCTCCGTGCGCACTCGAATCTCTCTAATTTTACATTCGAGCTCTCCTCGGGAGTTATAAGTAGAGAGAAGCAATATATTCGATACCTCATCCAGAAAAGCACCCTCTCGAAACCTGGACAGCAAGCTACACCGCGATGCAGAGTGCCTCTCTTGCAGAGTCTGCCACTTGAGTTTGCCAAATATCTCCGTAACGCTATCACGCTTACCAAATAACCCTGTGACGAAACGCGCCGCTCTTCTTTGGATCCTCTCTATCTCCTCTGTCAACCCGACCTGGTACGGATCCCACACTGATGAGCAATACTCAAGTATAGGTCGAACGAGTGTTTTGTAAGCCACCTCCTTTGTTGATGGACTACATTTTCTAAGGACTCTTCCAATGAATCTCAACTTGGCACCCGCTTACCAACAATTAATTGTATATGATCATTTCACTTCAAATCTTCCGTACTTATACTCCCAGTTATTTTACAGAAGTGACTACTACCAGTGTTTGTTCCGCTATCATATAATCATACAATAAAGGATCCTTCTTTCTATGTATTCGCAATACATTACATATGTCTATGTTAAGGGTCAGTTGCCACTCCCTGCACCACAGCATCATCCGCGAAAATCCGCATGGAACTTCCGACACTATCTACTAGGTCTTTATATGTATTGTGAAAAGCAATGGTCCCATAACACTCCCCTGTGGCACGCCAGAGGTTACTTTAACGTCTGTAGACGTCTCTCCATTGAGAACAACGTGCTGTGTTCTGTTTGCTAAAAACTCTTCAATCCAGCCACACAGCTGGTCTGATATTCGTAGGCTCTTACTTTGTTTATCGGCGACAGTGCGGAACTGTATAGAACGCCTTCCGGAAGTCAAGGAAAATGGCATCTACCTGGGAGTCTGTATCTAATATTTTCTGGGTCTCATGAACAAATAAAGCGAGTTGGGTCTCACGATTGCTGTTTCCGGAATCCATGTTGATTCCTACAGAGTAGATTCTGGGTTTCTAGAAATGATATGATACGCGAGCAAAAAACATGTTCTAAAATTTTACAACAGATAGATGTCAGAGATATAGGCCTATAGTTTTGCGCATCTGCTCGACGACCGTTCTTGAAAGCTGGAACTCCCTGTGCTCTTTTCCAATCCTTTGGAACCTTCTGTTCCTCTAGAGACTTGCGGTACACGGCTGTTAGAAAGGGGGCAAGTTCTTTCGCGTACTATGTGTAGAATCGAATTGGTATACCATCAGGTCCAGTGGACTTTCCTCTATTGAGTGATTTCAGTTGCTTTTCTATTCCTTGGACATTTATTTCGATGTCAGCCATTTTTTCGTTCGTGCGAGGATTTAGAGAAGTCACAACACGGGTTGAGTGATCGTGACAGACGGTCACTGCAGAGGACTATGACGAAAACTAAGAAGACGACAGCTGGAAAAGTCATTGCAGAACTGAATATCACACTCGCGAACGTTGCCAGAACCAAAACAACACGAAAGGGGCTCCATAAACGGAGTATTTCAGAGCGAACTGAAATTCCAAAGCTACTCGTTAGCCCCTGACAGAAAAACATGATGCCGAGCCGCAAAATCTGGGCTAGGGAACAATCGAAGAAAGTCATTTGGTCGGACGACTCTTGCTGCACACTCTTCCCAACTTCTGGCCGAATTTACGTTCCAAGAGTGAGACTGGGCGGGGTATTGGTGATGATCTGGGCAGCCATATCGTGATATTCCACGGCCCCCATGGTACTCTGTAAGGTCGCATTACCGCGAAGGATTATGTGACAATTTTGACAAATCAGGACCATCCCATGGTACAATGTCTGCCCTCCAAGCGTGATGCTGTGTTCCTGGACTATAGGGCTCCTGTTTGATGAATCGTCGCATCTCGCCTGGTCACCACACTTACCATACCTCAACATTGTACAGCCTTTGTGGTCTACTCTGGAGAGAAGGGAGAGGTAACGCTGTCCACCTCTATCTTCGTTACATGAAGTGGCCACTATTTTGCAGGAAGAATAGTGTAAGATTCCCTTGAAAACATTACACGAACTGTATTTATCCATTTCGAGAAGAAGGGAAGCCGTTTTGAACGCTCCTGCTTCCAAAACGACCGCATGCAACCTTCAATAATAGTTGTAGTATTTTCATTGAAAATTAAAAGTGCTCCATAGAATCGTAGTGCTTTATTTTCTACAAAAAACTGGAGGATATTGTGAATTTTATGTATACAATAAAATTTCTTTTTGACGGTTTGATATCTTTAGGATCTTTAGGTGCGCACCTTTTTTCTTAGGGTAAATTTAAGCTCATCGAGAAGATACTGCAAATTTTTGCCTCTAATTGCAAAAAGGCATGCTTCTTTATCCCTTTTTTTGGAACCTTTATACCTCCCCCCCCCCCCCCTCCCCGCCCCAATCATGCCCGTAATTTCCTTTTTCATTTTTGTATAGCTTTCCAGTTATCTTCTTGAGTACATGGCTACGAAGTCTTTCGCGACGTATGTCTTGAATAAAAATCTCGGTGTACATGCCGAGTTCCATTTTGTAAATGGCTTCGAAGCAATATAAAATATTTAACTTCCAGCGAGCATCTCAACGTGAAGTGAACATGCGAGTAAGCCTGCCTGCTTCAGTAAACACTGAACAGGAAGCATACTTGCAACAATGAAAAATAGCCTCTTTCTGTCGCTTTACCGCTGTAGATAGTCCGCAACAATGCAAATGACAATGAGTTTATTTTATTCTGTCCTGTTAATCTCGACAGAATCAATAGCTTGTTGTTCACGAATGTAAGTTTGTTACTAAGCGAGTATATTACTAGATTTTACCATGCCGAAGATTTCCAGTGCCAAACTTTTTGTTCTGACTCAGACATTAAAAAAAATTCCATAGAAACTGACGGAACTGCTATGTGATGTACTGTTCGCAATTCAGAGTTTTATTAGATGAAAAACACCAGCTAGATCAAATCAGACAACATACAGTCGGCTCTAACAATAAGCAACGGAAGGACAAGACTCTTCAAAGAAACAAATCACGGCAACCTCTATTACGAAACGCGTTTGAACACTGTTCTTCAAAAAATCAAAATTTCGAGGACTTCAACACTTTGTGTGCAGCTCTTAACACAAACGAGTATTCTACTCCATAAGGTGACTCATCCAGCCTTCAAGGGATGTCTTCAACAATACATAAAAATGTCAATGCCCGATGAGAGTAATTTAAGAAGAAAACTACATGGAGCCTGTTTACCAACAAACAATCCACAAAATCACGGAGGAAGTGTCTTATTGCAATGTGGGGATCATTGTCGATGAAAAAATCGATTCAATGGAACAATATGTCTTGAACATTTTAGTTGTTTCCGTAGCAGGGGAGACAATTATAAGCCCATGTTGTTAAAAATGTATGAGCTGCATAAAGCCAATGCCGGTACAGTAATGCAACCAATCATGGTTTTCTGTCTAAACTGTAGCCTTGTGGTATCGAGTTTGAAAAAGTTGTCTGGCGGCTACAGAGTAAGCTGCATACATGGTTTGAGCTGTTAACCAATTGAAACCTTTGTTCCCTAACTTGAAACATGTGACATGCCTGGTCCATGTCCTTCACGGGGTCTATGAATCCGTAACGAACGAACACGACGTTCACCTCTGTCCTGAAGAAGATTGTGCAGAAAACTCCGAGAGGTGTTGTTGCCTACAGGGAAATCACTGGCCTGGTCCTTCCAAATTTCTTGGTCACTACTCGCTGGGAATTTTGGATTGATGTGCTGCTATGTGGGGGGAAAATTTTAGGAAGATTGAAGAGTTTGAAAGAGTTTGTGCTTTCTTTGGATCCAGCCGATACAGCAGAAATTTCCAAAGCACAGCCAACTTTTGCTACCAGAGGAAATCCATACTTTCCCGACAGAACTACTTCGTACCCATAGTCACAAATACCAGATACCTATTAATTGATCAGAAGAGCAATATCTCGAAAAGGAGAAATAGTAGGATATTTGTGCTTACGTGAGGGAGCAGTTAAGATGGTATTGCCAAAGAAAAATTGCGTGTAGTCTTCAGAAGAATCCAGGCCCTGAGGAATTTGAAACATCTGTAGAGTTACCATTCGTAGTGAATAAAAAGCTACGCCCACTAGTTTCTGTAGATGTTGAAAGAAGGTTTACCATTTACAAAGATATTCTATCTCCTAGTAGAAACAGACTTTTTTTTTGAAGAAGTATAACAGCTTCATGTCTTTTCCTTCTTCTGATGAATGGTGATTTTGTGTACTCATTTGTAACTCAATGAACTAGAATAGGAGAAAGAGAATATGTTGAATTAATTGAGTAAATCAGCACTATTTGTCCCGTTTTTTACCTAACTTTAGCACCTTTACCCTTCCTTTTGTTGTCTGAAATTTGCACCTAAGAACTCTACCCCGGTAATGAAGGTTTTTTTTTTCAGTACTCAACTGAAGCTCTTGTGAGATACATGTGTATCTCACGTGTCATAATTTTGTGTCTATTTATTGCATAATGTTCCTATATATGTGAGATTTCGATCAGTTTTCTAAATTATATACCGTTGTGTAGCTTTAATCCTCGCAAACCAATGTATTCTCAATGACGTGTATTACCGAGAGAGGAGGTGAGCAAGGGGAGTACTTTATGTCCACCCTAAAAAAAATCTTTAAAAAATTGTTAGTTGGCGTATTTTAAGAACAGATATTCTAAGGAAGGATCCAGAACTTGAAAATATCTTTTAGCATACTCTTAGAAATACCAAGACACTTTCAATAATGCATAGTACCATGGGGGAGGGGGTACTTCGTGGCTACCATAATTCTTTTTTAAAAAAATACAGATTTCGTTAACGCCAACTTTTACTCACGATATCCTTTTTAATGGGACGTTGGTGTGTGAGTAAGGGTTTGAACCTGAAAATATTGAATATGGCATTCATTGGAAAAGTCATCTCCTACACTCAGACTTAAATTTATTGGTTTTGAATCTGGCAGAAAACTTCATAAAACAATAAATGTTTTTTTCTGTTTTTTAAAGAATAACGCACCTGACTAGATTACAGTATTTTCAAAAGATGGGCACAAAGTACCCCCCCCCCCCCCTCCTTGGTATTCCGAAAATTAGGAGTACATTACCGTTTGTTTCTGGCGTCAACAAAGACATGGTTTGGCGCGCGCCAGCATGCAGCGAGCGCTGTGCGTGAGGGCGAGACGCTGCGTGCGCTTACGCCTGGGAGGTCGTTCGCGCTTGGAAGCCGGCCGCACTGCTCTGGTGCGCTTATTGTCTGGTATGATTTTTAGCGCGTGTAGAGCTGTCAGTGTGTTAGTGGCGCATGGCCTTTAATAGCTGCCTCGATGGTTTTTTATGGAAACGAGACGGAAGCGATAAAATGAATGTAGTTTTTTTCCGTATTTGGCGACTTGCGTGTTAACCTGCAACTTTCACTGACCTTTTCAGAACATAAAATTACAGGATTCTACTATCAATTAAAGCGTGTGAGGTCACCCCTTACGCAACCGGTGCGTTGAAAAGAGGACCAGAATTATAAATACAAAATCAAATAGGGGTAATGCAGGAGTAGGTTTAATAATGAATAGGAAAACAGGAGTGCGGATAAGCTACTACGAATAGCATAATGATCGCATCATTGTAGCCAACATAGACACGAAGCCCACGCCTACCACAATAGTACAAGTTTATATGCCAACTAGCTCTCCAGATGATGAAGAGATTGAAGAAATGTATGACGCGATAAAAGAAATTATTCAGACAGTTAAGGGTGACGAAAATTTAATAGTTATTGGGGATCGGAATTCGATGGTAAGAAAAAGAAGAGAAGGAAAAGTAGGAGGTGAATATGGAATGGGGATAAGGAATAAAAGAGGAAGCTGCCTGGTAGACTGGAAGAGGACGCTGCCTGGTAGAATTTTGCACAGAGCATAACTTCATCTTAGCTAACACTTGGTTTAAGGATCATTAAAAAAGATTGTATACGTAGAAGAGGCATGGATACACTGGAAAGTTTCAGGTAGATTATATAATGGTAAGACAGAGATTTAGGAGCCAGGTTTTATACTGTAAGACATTTCCAGGGGCAGATGTGGACTCTGACCACAATTTATTGGTTATGAAACTGAAAAACTAAAGAAACTGCAAAAAGGTAGGAATTTAAGGAGATGGGACCTGGATAAACTGAGAGAACCAGAGGTTATAGAGAGTTTCAGAGATAGCATTAGGGAGCGATTGCAATAACAGGAGAATCAACTACAGTAGAAGAATAATGGGTAGCTTTGAGAGATGAAATAGTGAAGGCAGCGGAGCATCAAGTAGGTAAAAAGACGAGGGCTAGCAGAAGTCCTTGGGTAACACAAGAGATGTGGTGTCACCGCCAGACACCACACTTGCTAGGTGGTAGCCTTTAAATCGGCCGCGGTCCGTTAGTATACGTCGGACCCGCGTGTCGCCACTATCAGTGATTGCAGACCGAGCTCCGCCACACGGCAGGTCTAGAGAGACTTCCTAGCACTCGCCCCAGTTGTACAACCGACTTTGCTAGCGATGGTTCACTGACAAAATACGCTCTCATTTGCCGAGACGATAGTTAGCATAGCCTTCAGCTACGTCATTTGCTACGACCTAGCAAGGCGCCATTACCAGTTACTATTGATACTGTGAATAATGTACCGTCAAGAGCGACGTTCACCATTAATGGATTTAAGTTAAGTATTCCACCGGTCCGCAGCTCGTGGTCGTGCGGTAGCGTTCTCGCTTCCCATGCCCGGGTTCCCGGGTTCGATTCCCGGCGGGGTAAGGGATTTTCTCTGCCTCGTGATGACTGGGTGTTGTGTGCTGTCCTTAGGTTAGTTAGGTTTAAGTAGTTCTAAGTTCTAGGGGACTGATGACCATAGCTGTTAAGTCCCATAGTGCTCAGAGCCATTTGAACCAAGCCAAGTATTCCACCAGCTACGTCCGTTTTTTCTAAATTCTAATTTCCTTGTGCTGTTCCAGACCTCACGCCAGCCTGCGTGAGCTAAAACGCGTTGCCTTTCGGCTTCCTCTAGTAACACGGTGTTGGCTCTCCTGCCAACCACAACAAGAGATATTGAAATTAATTGGTGAAAGGAGAAAATATAAAAATGTAGTAACTGAAGCAGGCGAAAAGGAGTACAAACGTTTCAAAAATGAGATCGACAGGAAGTGCAAAATGGCTGAACAGGGATGGCTAGAGGACAAATTTAAGTATGTAGAGGCATATACTACTAGTAGGGGTAAGACAGATACTGCTTACAGGAAAGTTACTGAGACCTTTGGAGAAAGAGAACCACCTGTATGAATATCAAGAACTCAGATGGAAAACCAGTCCTGAGCAAAGAAGGGAAGGCAGAGAGGTGGAAGAGGTCTATGCAATGGCGATGTACTTGAAGGAAATATTATGGAAATGGAAGAGGACGTAGATGAAGATGAAATGGGGGATACGATACTGCATGAAGAATTTGACAGAGCACTGAAAGGCCTAAGCTGAAACGAGGCGCCAGAAGTAGACAGCATTCCATTAGAAGTGCTGATAGCCTTGGGAGAGCCAGCCCTGACAGAACTATTCCATCTGGTGAGCAAGATGTATGAGACAGGCGAAATACCCTCAGACTTCAAGAAGAAGATAATAATTCCAACCCCAAAGAAAGCAGATGTTGACATATGTGAAACTTAACCGAACTATCAGTTCAATAAGCCACGATTGCAAAATACTAACACGAATTCTTTACAGACGAATCGAAAAACTGGTAGGAGCCGACCTCGAGGAAGATCAGTTTGTATTCCATATAAATGTTGGAACACGCGAGTCAATACTGACCCTACGGCAATACCGACTCTACGACTTATCTTAGAAGATAGATTAAGGAAAGGCAAACTACGTTTCTAGCATTTGTAGACTTAGAGAAAGCTTTTGACAAAGTTGACTGGAATACTCTCTTTCAAATTCTGATGTAGGCAGGGGTAAAATACAGAGAGCGAAAGGCTACTTACATTTTGTGCAGAAACGTGATGGCAGTTTTCAGAATTGAAGGGCGTGAAAGGGAAGCAGTGGTTGAGAAGGGAGCGAGACAGGTTTGTAGCCTAAACTCGATGTTATTCAAACTGTATATTGAGCAAGCAGTCAAGGAAACAAAAGAAAATTTTGGAGCAGGAATTAAAATCCATGGAGAAGAAATAAAAACTTTGAGGTTTGCCAATGACATTGTAATTCTGTCAGAGACAGCAAAAGTCCTGGAAGAGCAGTTGACTGGAATGGACACTGTCTTGAAAAGATTATATAAGATGAACATCAACAAAAGTAAAACGAGGATAATGGAATGTAATCGAATTAAAACAGGTGATACTGAGGGAATTAGACTAGGAAATGAGAGACTTAAGGTAGTAGATGAGCTTCGCTATTTGGGGAGCAAAATAACTGATGATGCTCGAATTAGAGAAGATGTAAAATGTAGACTGGCTATGGCAAGGAAAACTTTTCTGAAGAAGAGAAATTTGTTAACATCGAATATAGATTTAAGTGTCAGAAATTCGTTTCTGAAAGTATTTGTATGGAGTGTAGCCATGTATGGAAGTGAAACATGGACGATAAATAGTTTAGACAAGAAGAGAATAGAAGCTTTCTAAATGTGGTACTACAGAAGAATGCTGAAGATTAGTTGGGTACATCACGTAACTGATGAGGAGGTACTGAAGAAAATTGGGAAGAAGGGGAATTTGTGGCACTACTTGACTAGAAGAAGAGATCGATTGGTACGACACATTCTGAGGCATCAAGGGATCACCAAATTAGCACTGGAGGGAAGCGTGGAGAGTAAAAATCGTAGAGGGAGACCAAGAGATGAATACACCAAGCAGATTCAGATATAACTCACAGATGGAGAATTTTGCACAGGATAAGTAGCATGGAGAGCTGCATCAAACCAGTCTCTGGCTTGAAGACCACAACCACAACAACAAAGTAATGAACACATAAAAGCAGGGAAACATTTGTGATAAACGTAGGCAACACTGCAGATTTAACTTTCAAGAACACATGGTTTATTCAGTAAGGGCCAAACCCCTACCAATGGTGGTCCCACAAGCAGTTTTACGCATCAATAAAGTTAACTGCTGAAATATACCGCAGACTTCAAATTATCTAGTGAGACGCGAAAGATGACAGAATCCCCACTCAGATCAGGCCACTACGTATATTCAACACGTAAGGTTCTTCACCTGCATTCGTAGATGCCCGCAACTTAGATGCGATCAGCGATCGGAAGTGTCTCTACGTATACTCAATCACACCACTGTGCCGTACTCCCTGATGCTGAGAAACTAGCGTCGAAACTAGCATCTCTCTTTCTCGATTGGTATTCCGAACTGTTGCCCCGTCTCTTCGTCCATCCTGCGCCCAAGAGTACCTGTTTCACCACCAAGATCCCCCAACGTCAAGGCCCTTCAGACAATGAGAGCTCCGCACCAAGTTACGCTCTTCATACAACATTTGACTTATATGCAAATGGACCACCATGCCTACACAAATGATTCTTTAACTTAAATACATATTCTAATTAACAGATGATGTCAAGACGTGTCTCCTGACACCAATTCCTATCAGTTTTAATTACCTTATTAACATTGACATATTTGTGCTTATAGCGCACCTTCATTCACATTATAATCAGCATTGATCATGAATTAATAAATCGATTCACTGATAACTACGTACTGCTTCACTGTAACAGTGTAATTGCGGAGAACGGTCTGGTTCAACACCTTTAAACATAGTAATTTAATGTTACTGAATATTTAATAATGTAATGCGCGTTGTTTGTCGCCATTATTGCCATTATTGGACATATGGTTTATTGTGTGTCATAAAATTATTTATCCCTCATTAAGTGTAAACATTTGTGGTGAAATGAATTATTTAATTGTAAGTATGTTTATGACTGCAGTGGGTTTTTGTAGGAGGTGTGGCATTCCGATGATTGACTTAGTGCGCTTGGATTTACTGTCTCAGTCTTCCCCGCCTCATTTCAAGTGAACCGACAATGAGTGCTATGTACGTTGTTAGCCAGCCATATACACTACTTAGGGTCCAACTACCTGCGGCGCAGCATGGCTGACCTGCGGCCTCCTGTAAATGCCATACCAGAAAAACCCTGTCGGTCGCTCGCGCTGATGCTCTCATTGTCCGCAGGCGTTGTCAATACACGCTCAACGGAAATCATTTCCAACACTTGCCTACTCTTTGACAGCAGTCACAGATCTAAACCAGTTTACTTCAACTTAAAACTTCGATGCAACAGCACCGTAGTGAGACCTTCAGTACAGTGTGCTGAAAGCCCGACCGGAAACAGACAACTCAGGAAAATAGAATTAAAGGACAGAAACACCGAGGAAAATCATCGACCCTTAATGAAAGTAGTACATGCAGAACCGTACACAGCAAGACACTATCAGCATCTATAGTATATGTGAGAAAGGAACCTTATCTCCTATGATCATGTGGCCTTGATGAATAACTGGAAACTCGCATCTAAGATTTTCAGCAATGTCTCTGCAGGGTAAAAGTTAGTGACTAATGCCAAGTGGACAAGACTAAATTTGGAAATTTGTGATAAGCTCCAATGGGACCAAACTGCTGAAGTCATTGGTCTCTAGGCTTCTAGGCTTACACACTACTTAATCTAACTTAAACTAACTTACGCAAAGGACAACGCACACACTCATGCCCGAGGGGGGACTCGAACCTCCAACGGGGGTAGCGGCCCCAATCGTGACAAGGTACCTCAGACCGCGAGGCTACCCCGCGCGGCGGGCAAGACTAGTTAGGGAATATATAAGCAACTAGAAATTGACCATAACAATGTCGACGACAGGGATCAGTACAGAATGCTTATTAGAACTTCAGATTCTCTCCAGTCGCCAACAGCCAATAAAAGCGCGTCCGGGAACTAGAGTGAGGCAGATTCAGGAGCAGATCAACATTCGGAGCGTCAGGATGAGAGAGTACTGTGCTAAGAGGAATTACGAACTACCTGTCCAGGGTACTCCTAAATGAAACATAACAATAAACAATGAATCGAAGAAAAAACAGAATGTCTGGATACACATTACAATACCAGTCAGTGCTGAATAACGTAGTTGAAGTGGTGAAGGAAGGAAAGAGCCACAAGAACGCGATTAGGTATGGGTATATAAGGCAGATTCGAAAGTACAGGATGCAGCAGTTATGCTGAAATGGAGAAGAAAGATTGCAAGCACCAGGATAGGGGATCTGCAGCAATCCAACTTTAGTGTTCATGAACGAAACAACAATAACTGTGATTCAATCCACTCGATGATACAGGCATACAGAATTTCTAATTAGTGTGATGAATGGCGAACACTAATGCGACCCACTCTTGGATCCTGCTGAGTGTCTGGTGTCCCCTCCAGATCGAATCAATTCAGATATGTGCTGCTAGATTTGTTAGCAGTAGGATCGATCAGCATACGAATCTTACGGAAATGTTCCGTGAACTGAAATCGGAATGCCTGAAGGATAGAAAGTTTCAAGTATATCCATTTGTGAAAGACTGCAGAACTGCCACCGACAAACGTTTCGTGTAAGGACCGCGACGACTAGGTAAGAGAAATCAGGGCTCATACGGAAGCACAAAGACAGTCATTTCTCGCTCGCTGCATCTGCGACTGGAAAAGGAAAGGGTATGGCTATCAGTGGTACGAGGTATCCTCCTCCATGTTCCGTGCGGTGCATTGCGGAGTATGTAGATAAAACTACGAAACGAGTGGTTAAATTTTAACACAAAAGTGATTGCTTACCGGTCTCCGTAAACTTCAGCTGATATGGTAACATCTAAATTTTAATTTTTCTAGCAATACGAAAGGGTATGGTTGAGTGCACCTTCATACGCTACTGGTGCGAATGAAAAACGATCGGCAACGTCTCCTCGTGTTAGTCCAAACTTATCTAATCCTACTTTCCTGGCTTTACATTAGATGTTTGTGGGAGGATGTTCAAGTCTTTTAGGGCGTCAACATGCGAAGTTGTATGAGTATTCTTGCGATGTACCATATTTTATTTGTCTTTCTAGTTGTTTGAACTTTCTACGACGTTCCGGAGTTTATTAATCAATCCTTGTTTGTCGGACATTTCTTCTGCGGGTCGTCTATAACTTTCGCCAAACCAACGAATTAAAGAACACAGGTTGGCGCAGGATTCTCAAGGCTCGGTCAGACAAGATTTTTTATGAGCCACTTACAAAGCGCGTCGATTGCATTTCCGTAGTATTTTGCCACTGAATCTCAGCCGTCATTCCTTAATCTAAATTCTTCAGTTGGATATCCTAGCTCAAGTAGTGCAGTGAATACGTGAGTAACGGGCAGGTGGAGTTCTGAGTCCACGTACGTCCTAGTTTACATTTTACAGTCCTGGTTCTCTGTTATGATCATCACTCAAAGGCTAACTACTTATCTTTTCTTTCATGGTGTTCCAGTTGTACAAGCAGTTGAGAATTACCTGTCATCTTGGTAGTCATCACTATAAGTTGCAATGATATTTAATCTGATCCTTGTGGTACTGCTTTTGCTATATTCAGTTGTGAGTAGTATCTTACATGCCTCTGATTATTTGGTGAAATTTCAAGGGACCATTGAGGCAGTTTTTAATTTCAGGATTTTCCGACGCTGCAGTGGACTGAATGCTCGAATTTATTCACCTCCTAAGTGCCTTTTGTGACATTTAAACAACTGTGTTTGGGAAGATTTTATTTAGCCCTGAAAGACTGATCTGTACGCTTCCTGCCTCCCTATATAGTATGAGTAACAATCCTTTCCCCTGATGTTATGTATTGCTCGTGCATGTAGGAGATCACGGTGAGAAAGATAGGGAATTTGTTTTATTGTGATTTTGATGTAGCTACCAACGTTACTTTACCCTGAGCAAGCATCTTCATCTTCTAATAACTACTGCACTTCACATCAAACCTGCTTGTTGTATTTGTCTTTTGGTCTTCATCTACAATTTTACCCCCCACACTTCCTTCCAATAGAAAATTTATGGTTCCTTGTTGTCCCTCCTTTTCGTCAAGTTGTGCTATATACAGAGTGCATCGCGGGAACTTCCTTGTTTGAAACGCGCTCCACACAGCGACCGTCATTCATTACTGTGTGCGGCTCAGCGCATCGAAAGGGCGGGAATCAACTTTTTTTTTAGGTTAGTTTAGTAGCTGACGAGAGAGGAGTGCGCGTTCGCCTTGGCGACTTACTTTTCCAATGGTTGTTCGGTCATAGCTACCCAGCGTGCATTCAGGGAACAGTTTAATATCATGGCTGTAGGTCATGTTACTGATCGAAAACTGTTATGAGGATGGACACGATTATGGGTATAGGCAGTGTGCAGAAAAAGAAACCAGGACCTTCAAAAAAAAGTCGAGATAGTAAGGTTGTCGATTTTAAATTCCACAAGCGATCTGCACGCAAACATGCACCTACTCTGTCAGTTTTTGATCGCACGGTGAGACGAATTCTTCATGAGGACTTCATGACACTTACTCGAACACTTCCCCGACCGTCCCATCGCTTAGAGGGGCGGTCTTCTGTGGTCAGCGCGCTCGACAGATTTAGCCCCCTGCGACTTTTTCTCACGGGGTTGTCTTAAATCCTTGGTGTATAATACATCAATCGTCCACGGACTGTAGGTGATCCGTGGAACAATATTCGTGCTACCATTGCCAACATAGACAAAGATATGCTGGACGAAGTGGAGCGAAACTTCCCCGACTCTTCAAATGTATTGAGCATAACGGAGGCCACTTTCAGGATAACATTTTCAAAACCTTACAAATTAAACTTTAAATGTACATCAATGTAAAGATGAGAGAACTGAATTGATATCTTCAGTACTTTCTGTTTTATGATTGTTTTAAATAAGGAAGTTTTTGGGCTGCACTCCGTTTTTCTTTTTACCCCGGTCCAGTTTTGTACCTCCTAATTAGTTAATTTAACTATCTGAACTTCAGATTTCTTCCGTAGCACCACATTTAGAAAGCTTCTGTTCTCTCCTTGTCCGATCTGCTTATCGTCAACGATTCCCTTCCGTACAAGGCTACACTCCCGACAAATACCTTTAGAAAAAACTTCCTATTCAGTGTTAACAAATGTCTCTTGTTCAGAAAAGCTTTTCTTGCCAGTGCAAGTCTACATTTTATACCCTCTCTACTATCTAATTCTCTCGGTATCGCATTATTAAATTCGACTACATTCCGTTACTCTTGTTTTACCTTCGTTGGTGTCCTAATAATCTCTTTTCAAGATACTACTAATTTCGTTCAACTACCCTAACAAGTCCTCCGCCGTCTCTGTCAGAATTACAGTGTCACTGGCAAACCTCAAAAGTTTTACAACTTCTCCTAACCTTCAGTTGCTTTCTAAAATTTTTCTTTAGTTTCCATTACCTCTGCTTCAATGTACGGATTGGAAACGTCGGAGATAGGCTACAACCCTGTATCATACCCTTCCGTATCACTACTTCATTTTCATGCCCTGCAGCTGATAACTGCCGTCTAGTTTCTACACAAGTCGTGTATAACCTTTTGCTCCCTGTATTTTACTCCTGTTACTTTTAGAATTTCAAAGGGTGTGTTGCAGTCAACTCTGTGTGAAAAGCTTTTCCTGGGCGTACAAATGCTATGGAAGCACGATTGCCTTTCTTTAATCTATCTTTATGGTTAAGTGGTTGGCTCATTACTGCCGAGCGCATTTTACATTTCTCCAGAATCCAAACTGATCCTACCTGCAGTCGGATCAGTCCCCTAGAACTTAGAACTACTTAAGCCTAACTAACCTAAGGACATCACACACATCCATGCCCGAGGCAGGATTCGAACCTGCGACCGTAGCGGTCGCGCTGTTCCAGAATGTAGCGCCTTGAACCGCTCGGCCACTGTGGCCGGCCCTCGGGCATGGATGCGTGTTGTACTTAGCTTAAGTTAGTTTAAGTAATGTGTAAATCTAGGGACTGATGACCTCAGCAGTTTGGTCCCTTAGGAATTCACACACATTTGAAAATTTTCTGCAGACTTGCATTTGTCCGCTAGCCATTCTTGCTTAGCCTTATTACACTTTCTGCCAGTCACATTTTTAGACATCTGTATTCCCTTTCGCCTATTTAAGTTGCCGGCAGACACTCGAAGGAAGCTGTCGTACATCTAGGGAGGAGTAGCTTAGGATCGTGTTTCAGAATGGAAATAACGGTTTCATTCCCCTGCGTATCTATCCCGCGAAGATTGTGCAGATAAAATTAACCAAACAACGGCTTGCAGAGAGGCTTGAAAACAGTCATTCTTTTCACGGTCCTCGCTTAAACGGAATAGGAAGAGACAATGAAAACTATCCTCTGCCACGCACTCCATAATGATCAGCGGAGGACGTATGTTGATCTACTTAAAAAAAAAGTATACGTTGAAGATGCAGACTCCTTGCTCTTATACAGAGCAGGTTCGTATTAAGGCGGTCACCTATCTAACTACTGCAAGCTTGACAAATACCTATGACTAAGCACCCCACCCAAACATGCCCTTATCCTCTTCGACTCTACATGATTTAAGTGTGCTTGTAGAATAATCAGTTTGTGCTTGTAATATGTACAGTTTGGACGACAGCGATTTGCGTGTTTTAACCGGCTTTGGTGTTGTGGTGCGGAAAAGAAACAAAAGAAGAAATGTGGCGAATGGTGTAAAAAACATATTAATGAAACGATAAACGTATTCTCAAAGGAAGTAACTCTTTGTTGAAGGTGTATCCGCTGTTTGGTATGAGTATTTCATGTCCAGTATAGAAAAATATTACAACCTCGAGTTAGTCGCAACACCTTTGATTAAAATGCCGGATACAGTCATCAGGAAAATTCTAACAGTAGCCATCACGGAAGACTGACAATAAAACTGCGGTTTCTTCAGTGCCGAACGGGCTGTGAAGATTTTACATGCACGTCTGTAAACTTATGTAGTGCTAGAGTGTCGATTTATGTAGTTCGACACTTCCTGATGCTGAAGATTAGATGGGTAGATCACATAACTAATGAGGAGGTATAGAATAGAACTGGGGAGAAGAGGAGTTTGTGGCACAACTTGACTAGAAGAAGGGATCGGTTGGTAGGACACGTTCTGAGACATCGAGGGATCACCAATTTACACTCCTGGAAATTGAAATAAGAACACCGTGAATTCATTGTCCCAGGAAGGGGAAACTTTATTGACACATTCCTGGGGTCAGATACATCACATGATCACACTGACAGAACCACAGGCACATAGACACAGGCAACAGAGCATGCACAATGTCGGCACTAGTACAGTGTATATCCACCTTTTGCAGCAATGCAGGCTGCTATTCTCCCATGGAAACGATCATAGAGATGCTGGATGTAGTCCTGTGGAACGGCTTGCCATGCCATTTCCACCTGGCGCCTCAGTTGGACCAGCGTTCGTGCTGGACGTGCAGACCGCGTGAGACGACGCTTCATCCAGTCCCAAACATGCTCAATGGGGGACAGATCCGGAGATCTTGCTGGCCAGGGTAGTTGACTTACACCTTCTAGAGCACGTTGGGTGGCACGGGATACATGCGGACGTGCATTGTCCTGTTGGAACAGCAAGTTCCCTTGCCGGTCTAGGAATGGTAGAACGATGGGTTCGATGACGGTTTGGATGTACCGTGCACTATTCAGTGTCCCCTCGACGATCACCAGTGGTGTACGGCCAGTGTAGGAGATCGCTCCCCACACCATGATGCCGGGTGTTGGCCCTGTGTGCCTCGGTCGTATGCAGTCCTGATTGTGGCGCTCACCTGCACGGCGCCAAACACGCATACGACCATCATTGGCACCAAGGCAGAAGCGACTCTCATCGCTGAAGACGACACGTCTCCATTCGTCCCTCCATTCACGCCTGTCGCGACACCACTGGAGGCGGGCTGCACGATGTTGGGGCGTGAGCGGAAGACGGCCTAACGGTGTGCGGGACCGTAGCCCAGCTTCATGGAGACGCTTGCGAATGGTCTTCGCCGATACCCCAGGAGCAACAGTGTCCCTAATTTGCTGGGAAGTGGCGGTGCGGTCCCCTACGGCACTGCGTAGGATCCTACGGTCTTGGCGTGCATCCGTGCGTCGCTGCGGTCCGGTCCCAGGTCGACGGGCACGTGCACCTTCCGCCGACCACTGGCGACAACATCGATGTACTGTGGAGACCTCACGCCCCACGTGTTGAGCAATTCGCCGGTACGTCCACCCGGCCTCCCGCATGCCCACTATACGCCGTCGCTCAAAGTCCGTCAACTGCACATACGGTTCACGTCCACGCTGTCGCGGCATGCTACCAGTTTTGGATGGAGACTGCGATGGAGCTCCGTATGCCACGGCAAACTGGCTGACACTGACGGCGGCGGTGCACAAATGCTGCGCAGCTAGCGCCATTCGACGGCCAACACCGCGGTTCGTTCCTGGTGTGTCCGCTGTGCCGTGGCGTGTGATCATTGCTTGTACAGCCCTCTCGCAGTGTCCGGAGCAAGTATGGTGGGTCTGACACACCGGTGTCAATGTGTTCTTTTTTCCATTTCCAGGAGTGTAGTATTGGAGGGCAGCTTGGAGGGTAAAAATCGAAGAGGGATACCAAGAGATGAATACACTAAGATGATTCAGAAGGATGTAGGCTGCAGTAGGTACTGGGAGATGAAGAAGCTTGCACAGGATAGAGTAGCATGGAGAGCTGCATCAAACCAGTCTCAGGACTGAAGAACATAACAACAACAACAACAACAACAACACTTCCTACCCAATACCCTCCATTTTTTTTAAATTTTTCTTTCTTGTAGTTAGTTCTGGGATAATTTATATTTTCGATAACGACATGTTTGTTTTCGACACAACCATTCTCTTTGTATGTGTTAAACCTACACTGTCCAGTCGCATTAATGTGACCTACCCTTAAAAGCCCGAATAACCACCTTCTGCAGTGCGGGCGCTGCGAGACGTTCAGGAAGAGAACCAGTGAGGTCTGGAAGATGTGACAGGGATGTGGAGCCATGCCGACTCCAGCGCCGTGGTCAGCTGTGCTAGATTCGCAGCTGAAGATCAACGGCGTGAACAGACGATCGAGATGGTCCCACAGACTCTTGACTGGGTTTTAATCTAGGGCATTTGGTGGCCAGGAGAGTATGGTAAACGCATCCTGGTGCTCTTCGAATTACGTACGTACACAGCCAGCTTGTGTGACACGTGGAATTGCACTGCTGGAAAATGCCACCGTGCCGAGGTTCAAATAGCACTGATCACTATGACACTTAACATCTGAGGTCATCAGTCCCCTAGACTTAGAACTACTTAAACGTAACTAACCTAAGGACGTCACACACATCCATGCCCGAGGCAGGATTCGAACCTGCGACCGTAGCGGTCGCGCGGTTCCAGACTGAAGTGCCTAGAACCGCTTTGTCACAGCGGCCGGCCAGTGCTGAGGAATACCAAATTGGAAGTACGGGTGGACGCGGTCACCAAGGATAGATGCATACTTGTGTTGATCCACTGTGCCTTCCAGAATGACGAGACAATCCAGGGAATGCCACGAAAACATTCCCCAGATCATAACGCTCCTCTTCCGGCCCGGAACGTCCGACGATTGTTGCAAGGTGTTGCTTACACGCGTGTCACGCGTGGAGCATAAAACGTGATACATCTGAAATTGCCACCTGTCGCCACTCTGTGAACGTCCAGCTGCATTACTAGCGAGCCGATTTCAGCGTTCGTCGTCGATGAGCAGCAGTCAGTTTGGCTGCACCTGCTGCGGAGGCCCTCACGCAACAACACTCACTGAACGCTCGTTGAGGAGACACTGTTCGGTAGCCCTTTTTCCATATGTGCGGTCAGTTGCTCAACAGTTGCAGGACTATTCGCCTGTACACATCTCGGCAGCCGTCGCTCATACCTATCACGTATGGCCCGTAGCGCATCACAGCTGCCTCAGCGCCAGTTTGGGATAGCACCATTTTGCCATGCACGGTATACTTTAACCACCACGGCACCCGAACAGTTTACAAACTAAGTCGTTTCGGAAATGCTTCCGCCCTTGGCCCGAGAGCTAACGATCTCAGGTAAATCGTCCCGTTTCTTCATTACGACAACGGCTGCACTTTTTCCAATGTCGTTGTGCCAATTGGGTTTGATAACCCCTATGATCCTAAAGCTCCGAGACTGTCAGTAGCTCATGCCTTCTGCCTGAAGTGGGGGAAAACGAAACTGATAGGCTTACGATGCATTAAGTGTTATTACGTTGTGTTTCTATATAATAATTCTTAGAGTGACTTTAGAAGATGAATTGCCTTGTAATGGTCATCTTCGTAAATTTTTTGGTGACATCTGGTATAATGCGAGTGTGTTGGTAAGGGGAATTGTGAGCTTTGTTGGAAGATTATTCTCATTTTCTTTTGATGAGCTCGGTGATTTGCGGGAAATTTGTTTGCACGTAGAGATCCCTGTTAGACAGGTAACGGGGTGCATTAATTGCTAAGTGCAGAAACTTGCTTTGGGCTGATCGAACTTTCTTAATATTAGTCTCACTAGCTAGTGACCAGCGTCTCGACCTGTAAGTATTTCGACCTGTAAGTATGGTAAGTATTCCCACCGACAGTCTGTGTATACCCTCTGCTTCTAGTGTTGCCACCTGACGTCTATGAGTGATTATTGAACGTTGGCGTTGAACATAGGCGGTTGTCACATTAATGTGCCTGAACCGTGTGTAACATTTACAGGGCGATTATAATTAAACTTTCGAAGCCCTGTAGAAATAACACCACTGTTCAGAATGACGTCAAATAGCGACGGAATATTATCGGAGAAGGAGAAAAGAAAAATAAATAGTTACAAAATGTAGCAATAGATGGCGCTGTAAGCATTAGAATTTAATACTGGTCAGCTACAAATGACAAACGAATCATACAACAATGCCTGAGATGTACGTTTTACGTTAAACAAACTGTACTACTCAGTGAGCAGGGGTGTACAGGTGTAATACGGTTAGTTATGTAAGCCCATCCACCACGGCAAGGTCACATCGGATGGGAAAAATAGGTTTGTAATTGTCCTGAGGCCAAAAACCGCATAAAAAGCATCAATCAAAATCAAATCGGATTATTAATTTACGTATGACTGGCACAAAACATGTTCAATATGCTGTCCACCGTTTTCTACAACAAGTTGAAATCGAGAAACAGCACGTTCCACAGCTGATCGTAGTGTTTCGGGGGTCACGTTCAGAATGTGTTGCACAACGTGTGCCTTCAATGCAGCTAAGTTTCCAGTCGGAACACTGAACACAACGTCTTACAGATAGCCCCACAGCCAGAAGTCACACGGATTACTATCAGATGATCGGGACGGCCAGGCTGTAGGGAAATGACGGCTGATAATTCTAACACTTCCGAAATGGCGCTTCAGCAGCTGCTTAAAAAAAAAAAAAAAAAAAAAAAAAAAACACTCATAGCGCTTACCAGTGAAGGTACTGGTAACAGGACCAGAAGGACCTGTCTCTTCAAAAAAATATGACCCTATGATAAATGATGCCGTAAACCCGCATCACACAGTGTCCTTCTCAGGATGAAGTGGTAGTGGTTGATTTTCGTGTGGATTTTCCGTTGCTCATATTCGACAATTCTCTGTATTGACATATCCTGTCAGCTGGAAGTAGGCTCCGTCTGTCCACAAAATCTTCCACGGCCAATCACTGACCGGCCTGACTGGCCGAGCGGTTCTAGGCGCTACAGTCTGGAACCGCGCGACCGCTACGGTCGCAGGTTCGAATCCTGCCTCGGGCATGGATGTGTGTGATGTTCTTAGGTTAGTTAGGTTTAAGTAGTTCTAAGTTCTAGGGGACTGATGACCTCAGAAGTTAAGTCCCATAGTGCTCAGAGCCATTTAAACCATTTTTTCAGCCAATCATTGTCCACTTCCATGCAAGGAAGAAGTTCCAGAGCAAAGGTCTCTCTTGCTGGCTGGTCAACAGGAAGCAACTCGTACACATGGGTAATTTTGAATGTATAGCAAAGAAGTATGTTTCGTAGGATTTTACTCACCGTGCTCACGGATATGTCCAATGTTCGTGCAATTCTCCGTGCACTACACGTTTGCACACCATCATCACTCGTCTCCTCCTGCATTGTTGTGGCCACTGCTTCCACTGACGTCGAATCAATTCGTTTCCTCCCTTTACCATGTTGCACATCAAAAGAACCCCTATTTTCGAATTTCCAAATCATTTTCATCAGACCCACGGCAGTCATGGGACCAACACCTATTCTCAAACCCTTCTGTGTCCGGAACTCCTGCAGAGCGACGTGTGCACAGTCATCATTCGTGTTATATAGCTTTACAAGCAGAGCGCGATACTGCATTGAGATAGTCTTGGCGGACATCGCACACGCGAATGGAGGAAAAGCCGTGTACTCGGCTTGTCGATGGGTCGTGCGCGTCGCAGTTGTTTTCATTTACGTATTCTGACTCATACGACGCCATCTATTGATCAATTTTCACACTATTTTTTTTCTTCTGATTACGTTTTCCCTCTTCTCCGATAATATTCCGTTGCAATTTAACATCTTTCTGGCCAGTGGTGTTATTTATACAGCGTTTTGATAGTTTAATTATAATCATACTGTACAACATCCGTCGTTGTCTCAACTCGATACGCTCCCGATATCATGCTCATGTAACAAGGTTGTCTTTCATGCGCTTGAAGAAAACGTTTCCAGCAGTTTGCGACTGATTCGCTCCATGCCGCTCCGTCTGTGAAGATTGCCTCACAATGGACGTTTGCTTGTACAAGTCTCCACAATTGTTCATAGGCCCAAGCATGTGTGCTTTTTGGAATGCACAAAATTTCATGACAGAAAATGAACAAAATCTCAAACTGTTTGAACGGTCCGAATGCACGCGTTGAATTAGTCCACCGATGATCGAGTATGCTTGATCAGTCTTCGAGCAAAGGGTCTAGGTTACAGAAATCTCTGTATATGCGAAAATTTCTTTTAGAGAGACACCGATAGAATGTTTTTTTGACTCAGTAAAGTTTATGTGTTTCTGATATTTTGAGAATGCAAAGGTGAGTTCATGGGAAGAATTTGTAAGACATTGTTCTCAAGGGGTGCTAAATGATAAATAAAATGCATTGTCAGCAAAATGGGGAAACTGGTCTAAGGACGTTTCGGGGCGGGGGTTTAAACGACAATAATAGAATTAGTGTACTCTACGTAGAGGCTTTATGTCAAAGAGTAATCACTGTAGATGATATGTATATGTCATTTGCTCTAAAACATAGTTTCTAACTAACAATTTGGCTGTAATAATAACTTCAGTTTCACGTTTGTTATTTAGCAACAGAGGTAAGGCCTCAAATACCACTAGACCTTAGAAAGAAACATAAAATTGCATTTTATTCCATATGCTAATATATTCTGTTATGATACAAAAACGGCTTACAATTGATACTACATACTTCATTTTAAAATGGAGAGTTATTATCTGCGTAAGAAGCGATAAAATCACTCGTGTTTTTTTGATTTTGGTTAATTGAACAATTGTGCATCACCATTTACGCAGCAATGTTCGTTAAAAGAATAGACCGTGGTTGCGTTTATTTCGATAACAATAGTGTAGCGTTAAAAAACTTACGTTATTTACCTACCATATTTTGCATGTAGCATGATATTAATGTTTACAAGTTTCGGGTGGATACATCTCTTGGTTTCCAAACGCAGCGCGACGTTTACTTTGAATGCTGGCCGACAGATGTCACAGCCAATGCATGGTGCGCTCGCTACGATCACGTGATATGCGCAGTGGCTGTGCGCAGAGGTTCGGCGGGCCCTGTTCAAGGGGCATGGCGCTCGCTAGGCCAGTCGTGCGACCGTCGCGGGAGGGGAAGGTTGTGCGCACTATCGGCGCGGCAGGGAGGGATGAGCACGAGTACGCCGCAGCCGAACAAAGGAAAGCAGCGCAGAGCCCTGTCGAGGGCTGACTCGTGAGAACGCAGAGATTCACAGCCGACCCCGTTCACCTCCCGCCGCCACGCTGCAGCCGAGCAACTCCACCCGTATCGAGCAAGAAGATCTCGATATGGATCAGGACATAAACTTCGCGGCACAATGCCTAATAGCTATGTCTAATTCTAAATTCAACGGTAACGGAGGTAACTGGAATGCCTCGTCAGTGCCTCTGGACTTGTCTCCACATCGTGGAGCTGCCGTCATTGTGGACAAGGTACCCGGTTCTGGACTGTGGGAACCGGAGGCGGCTGTCGCAACGGCTGGGGCTGCGTCGCCCAGCTCGGCGGGGTCCGCCCCCGAGTTGTATATGGTAGCGCGGATTCTGACGGATTTAACAAGTATCAAACAGGAACCTGTGCCCAACGTTCCCAGTGACGATGACGGGGGTAGCAGCGCAGCCGACGAATTGATGATCGATGAAGAAGAGGAGGAAGTTGTGTGCGAGGTGGATATGAACGATGCCGCGTCATCTTCGTCGTCTGCGCGCACAAAGCGTCCGGCCGGTAACGGCGGTAGTGGCCGGCAGGGGGCGGGTCGCAAAGCCCCCAGCAGCGGCGGCGGTAGCAGGCCCAGCAGCCGGGCCGCCAACACCGCAGCTGCCCTCGCCCGGAAGGTCCACAGATGCGACTTCGACGGCTGCGACAAAGTATACGGAAAGAGTTCGCATCTGAAGGCCCATCTTCGAACACATACAGGTGAGTTCTGAGAATTAATTGCGCTCTACTTAGCTCTAGATCGTAGACGCTTGTACCAGGTATTACCTCGGAAGTATCGGTACTGTTTTAAGTGTAGTTCTAATGAAACTTAACGCTTGGAATGTGTTTGTTATCCAAAAACAAAATTTTACAATTATAATGATGATCTGTTTAGCGTCAGATTTATATTGTACACGGCGATCTCCGTAGTGAGGCTCCACATTTGTTGCTGATATGCTTCATGGTTTCTCAGTAGCTAAACTTAATTATTTCGACCATCACTGTTAGCATCTTTTCGGTTTCCTTTACAATATAATAATCATCGCAATTTCAGCATTAATCCACAAAATTCTCGAGGGTGTTGGGTGACTCGTCAGTATCCGTCTTCTGCCCAGAAACTCCTTCAGAAGCAGTTTTCGGGGCAGGGAGTTGATTATGTGATGGTCGAAAAGAGACCGTGAGAGCAGGACTGCAACGCATTTAGGCAGCCCGCCACATGCGTTAAGCTCGTGGGAGGGGCTGGCGTGGGCGTTGCTGGGGGGCGTGTTCGATAAGCCGCTGGTTATTACACACACGCCGCGTAGCAGTCAAAAATGTACCTCCACATCCAGATTCGATGCCTATCTAGGCTGAAGCGTTTTACATGTAACACTTAATGAATTTTGTATTCGTAATATTAGGTAGTCGCTTATTATCTCGCGTAGCATTAGACATCTAAACCATTTTTACGTTCACGTTCTTTTTACATGGCTAGATTTAAATGCAGAAAACATGCCTTTAGCAATAATAGCGCTCTATTGCCCTATGTGGTTGGTTTCACTGCCAGTGTAATTTAAAATATGAAACGCTAAAGAGCAACACAAGAGCAGATAATCTGTTGGGCTCGTGTCTACCATAAGTGTCGGTCCAAGTCGTGTAGAAAGTGTTTGTTTCGTCTACTCGACTTTTTCTTCGTGATAGGCAGGAGAATACTTCTCTTGCTATTCTAATATAAAAAAAATTTGGCGCTGACTGCGTATAACCTGTGTACAATCGGGCTCACTCGTAGGATAGTCTGTACGCATGGGGGGAATTATTGTTGCTCCAACATTATTGAAGCAATTATGTCTGATTTTTAACCGTTCTGTTGCCCCACAGTTTCATGTGCTTTGTTGCGTACGCATGAGTCGTTTTTCTTTTTTCTCGCCCGTTGCTCAGCAAATGTTTCCAAGGAAACAGTCGACTGATGATTGGATTTAAGTTAAATTTTTGAGTTAAAATTTTAAATATTAATATTGGTCAGGTAAAATATGTCTACGTGAGAAGAGTCTGCGTGGCTGCAGAGGTAATTGTGTTCCTCTATGGCTTTTTTTTTTTTTTTTTAATCTAACATGGAAGATTGTTTTTGTCTTGGAAGGAAATTTACGCACAGTTCTTACCTCCGCAGCTACATGTCAACTGATGGGGGCGAGGCGTAATATATTGACGTTAGAAGCAAATTAAATGTGCGGTGTTTCTGATGCATGCCTGTTAACCGACAGTTGGAAACTGGTCGGAAACAATAACCAAAATGTTAAAATTACTTGAGTCGTTTGCTGTATCGTAGAGGTCCCAGATATTAGTGCTACGTGATGTCTCCTTGCGAACTATGCACTTTTTTTACCTTAACAACTCCACTGAATGATAGGCGTAAAACGATTAATATCAGTTATTTCTATTCCTCGGCTAATATTCACGAAAGCGCGTAAAATAGCACTACGAAAAATTTGTTGACAATAAGTGCTCCACTCGAGTCACAGACAATATTTTAAAATGTTTTAAAAAGCAGGACAAAGTGCCTGTTTTTACACCTCGCCCAAGGCTCTACAGTGCTAGTTTCCCAAGAAAGTATTGAATAGGCTATTTTAATGTAACACCGGCCGAATTGACTTACTTGGACTGCATTTCGTAAATGGTTGCCACATTCCAATCTTTTTACACACACAAGTAGCGTAATAGCTGAGGTTTTGTCAGGCGCCTTCTCAATGGGGACGAACAAGGTTGTTCATTGCATCAGACTCGTTTTCCGCTTTCAAAGATTTTTACATAACTTCTGTAAAATTCGGGACTAAGTTTCAGTTATGAAGTCATCGTGACGATACAGTAAAAGTATTTTAGAAAAGATGTTAATGGTCTTCGACGAAGATTTTTAGTAATATAAATGCCCAAGGGACTGGCCTCGTGTTCAATTCCTATCCAGCCACCTTTACATTACTGTTGAATAATCAGTTATGCGCAATTTCCATTTGGTTCCTTAGAGAGTAACCTTGGTTTATTTAAATGTGCTCACGGCCTATTATTTATCCCATCTGTGTCAGCACTAGCTATTGCTAATGGCCTCCTCTTGTTGAATATTTGGAGAGATGGTTTGTTGATTGGAATATTTGGAGAGAAGGTTTGTTGATTGCGCGTGGTGTTTAGATTCTCTCTCTCTTGTGGTTCAAATCAAATGGCTCTGAGCGCTATGGGACTTAACTTCTCAGGTCATCAGTCCCCTAGAACTTAGAACTACTTAAACCTAACTAACCTAAGGACAACACAAAGATCCATGCCCGAGGCAGGATTCGAACCTGCGACCGTAGCGGTCGCGCGGTTCCAGACTGCAGTGCCTAAAACCGCTCGGCCACTCCGGCCGGCCTTTCTTGTGGAATGGGATCTGTGTTGGATGCTAGAATGAGATACAGGAAAATTATTGGTTCCATATGTCATATAATTCGTTCCATACAAGAATCCATTTGTTTGGACTTCTGTGGTAGTTCGAGGATTGCTTTACAAAAGATATATGTACCAAGTCAACGTAAATCGTTCTGGAGCAACGTGATCACCATATTTCTCTACCACAGTTAAAACTGCGCCTTTCGCAATGATCATGCTTTGACAACGGATTAATCTATTTTTCCACGATGATCTGATTTCATTCATCGTATTGGTCTCTGGTATGGATTTTTGTTATTTTTGTTTTTGTCCTGTTAAGTTTCTTGAGCGTCTCACCTGGCAATGTGGCAGCGGACCCTTGGAATTTACTTGGCTCACTACGGTCTGTAAGAGCTTTCCGACCTGAGTCTCTTTAACACGAATGTAGCAGTCGTTCCTTTTTCCGTCCGTGGTATATATGATATAGCATCGATTCGTATGTCGCTAGCTTGGCTTGTCGATACTTCGCAGCTGTAAATATATACCGTCAGTAGTTCGTTCCACAGACGTTTTTCTCACTTTCGAACCTTCCAGTCAGATTATACTGGATTAAGTTTTTTAAAGTTCAGATAATTGCCAGTATAGGTGTTGTAAAAACTAATTGTGTTGTACATTCACAACTCATTCTCACTACGAGCAGCACCTTTTTTTTTCTTCCAAAACTTGGTTAGGAACATAAACACTTCTTAGCCTTTCGCAGTCGGTGCCCGTATCCGCTGATCAGTCCTGGCATTCCTCCGCCCTCCTTGCCAGCCCTAGTCGAAATGCCTATGTGTCTCAAAGTCCCTACATTATAAACTATGTGCTATTGCTGGCAGAAAGGCAGTGACTAAAACAGTTTCGCCATGTAGCAAGTGTTTCCGACAGGATGTTAGTTGACCCTGCAATGGAGTGCAACATGCTGTACAACTTCCAGGTTGAAATTGTCTAGGACTGTCTCAAACACTGACGGTTGCGTTAATCGGCAGGCCTATCCAGGCAGTACCTCTGACAGTCGAGTCGACCTCGTGTGCGCCCTGTGGCTTTTGTAGGTAGTGTGAGGTTTTGATAACGAGTTGTCGCTGCGGCGCCGAGCAGTTGGCTATTTAACTGTGTGGTAAGTATTGGCTTTGGACAAAGGAGCGTTTTAAAAGCTGGCGCATGCGCGGTGCGGCAGGTGTGGGTGACCTTGGCGGTGGGCGGCGCCGGCAGGGTTCATTGCCGGGCAGGGCCCGCGGCGCGCCGGTTCCATGCTAATGGATCGCTCACCTTGGAGTTCCAGCCACGGCCCGCAGCCGCTGGACCCCAATCCGAGGCACCGTCATTCACGCCGCCTCTGCTTGTCAACTTGGTTTCAGGGGCTCAGTGCGAGCATCCACCTATGGCGTCATCCGAAGCCATTCATTGGGGGCGGTTGTGGTAATGGACTGTTGTCGCCGCAACTGCCTCTCCATCTCAATAGACGGTTTTGTCGATCTTCCCAAGCCCCCGCTTGTAGTCCTCCAGTTCCCGTGGCTCAGCACTCCAGTTCTCTTTACGATGTCCTCATTTAATTGGCGGATTCGACAATCTGTAAGAATTCCGCTGCACGAGACATTACTCTCCACTTGAGCACGTCAGCAAATGCTCCATCTTCAGTCTGATTTGCTTTATTTCTTGTGCAGCTCCTTCTCAGAGACGACAGAGGACTTGGAATAGCGGTTGAACGAAGTGGATGGTGTCCGGAAAAGAGGTTATAAGAAGGGCATGAACAAAACTAAAGCTAGGGTAGTGGAAACTACTCGAATTAGATGAGATGGTGCTGACAGAATTAGATGCGGGAAATGAGCCACTTTAAAGCACACAGATGAGATACTATCTGGGCAGAAAAATAGCTCATGGCCGAAGTCAAGAAGATATCAAATGCAGACAGATAATAGCAGAGAAAGCATGTCTGAGAAAGAAATTTGCTAATCTCGAAGCCAGGAAGTCTTACTTGGAGGTGTTTATATGGAGTGAGCTTGGTACGGAACTGAACCGTGACGATCATCAGAAAAGACGAGAGGAGGATAGCTGAGCTACAGAAGTTTGTTGAAAATAGATGTTAGATCGAATAACTAATGGAGAGACACTGAACCGAATTGGAGGAAAAAAATTGTGGCACATGTTGACGAAGAGAAGGATCAGTTGGCCGAGGCATGATGAATCGTCGATTTAGTAGAGAAGGGGGTAGGGGTGGGGGTGTTAGAAAGAGGCAAAGGATCGAATACAGTAAGTAGGTTCAGAGGGATGTAAGTTACTGTAGTTCTTCAGAGATGAAAAGAATTTCATAAGACTAACATGGAGAGTTGCATCAAGCCAGTGTTCTAAATGAAGGCGGTAACAATAACGCAATGTCAACGGTATAATTCTTTCGGTTCATATATATATATATATATATATATATATATATATATATATATATATATATATAAAGGAATTTGCTTAACATGTCTTAATGATATAAGAAATTTTTTCTTTAATTCTCTCTCATGTCAATGCAGTTCGTGTTATATTTATGTCTTGATTTGCTTTATTCACTCCTTTCTTGATTACTACGCAACGCATGCAATATTAGGGTTTTAGGTTCGTGGACGTCGTATCATTTGCTCGACTCGTTAACACAAAAATTTACACAGCATAATTGATTACATCCCTGATACTTTCGATACAAAAACAACATTTGTTGCGTTTGAGGGTTCTGATCGTAAAATTTACCTGGCTGGACAAGTTCAGATCCATTTTATGGAGGTTGTGATCAAATTGTACAGTCAGGATGTGTTGAAAGGTCGCTCACAAGCTGCCTGTACTACAGACACTGGTCATGAATCTGTTGCAGGTTCTTGTCACTCTTACAGTGTGCATCCCTGCATAAAATATATGCAGTCAGCATCACATTTCTATTGTTGTTGTTTTATTTTTATTCGTGTTCATGATTTCCCCTCTCTGCCTCACTCGTACATTTTCAGCTATTGTTTTATGGTCATCTCTTGGTGTTCTTAGTAATTTTTACTCCACTGCATGCTATTTAGTGATTTGATTCCCTGCATTAGAACTCCTAGAAAAGGATTCTTAGGAACGACTTCGTCATAGCCTAGGGATTGTTTTCGGCATGAATCTTCCACTGAACAGCGGAGTGAAAGCTTCTTGCGCACCAACACCAAAATTGCAGATGTCTAGGCGAGTCTGTTACAAAATTCGGGAATATTTTTACGGCTATCGGGGAGGCGTAAATTCTCGCAGCAAGTACTTTACGAAACTCAGCTCGCTTTGTCTGTCCGCGAGGCGCAGACAACGGTGCACACCTTGACATTATTTCCTGAACTTTCGAAAGTCGTTAGGTGAAGTTCCACATTGTCTCGTAATATTTCGAACGTACAGAATCTGACGAGCTATCAGCAAATAGAATAATGCTTCTCATTCTTACTGGAGACAAATATACAGACGTAAAAGTAGCATCGTATGTACATCAAGGGTGTATTATATTGCGAACAGTAATGGTCCTATAAATAAAAGACCGAGTAGGTAGTGTTTGGTGCTCCACGAAGCCATTGCACACAGAAGTGGCAACGCAAGAAAATTACAATGAAATGCAGGAAAATGAGCATAGGACTGACGCTTGGTGTAGGGATTCGCTGTTCTCCCTCACCGTATACTAATGGAACATATTCCGTATACATACGTCGAAAGAACCGTCCTTTTATATTACACGATTGGAGATCATCAACGGAAGCGGGCGCACGGGCTGACTTAAGGCGGAAAGGACGTACAAATCAAATCGTAGTAAAGTCATGTCAGATCGAGATTCATTGGAAAAATCTTCAGCGAGTGTAGTCCACCTGCGGTGGAGGTAGCTTACAAAACCCACGTTCGCCTAGTCCTTGAAAATTGTTCTCGTCAGTTTGAAACCCGTACCAGATAAGGTTTTCTTGTATCTTTGTCCCGCGTCGGTGGAGGTTCGGCGTGGAATTAACGGATTTGGCATGGTTAGTTTAATGGGTGGCCAGATGCCATTCCTGTCAACACCCAGCTACCCCCGGGACGTAATGTGTGTACCCCAACTGTCTGCATGTAGTGTTATTCATGCGAAAGTGAACGAAAGCCGTGGTTTGCGAACAGTGTAACTGAGGCGTGACATGGGTACCAGTCCGGTGTCACATCAAAGCTGGCCGACACGCCGCGTCTCGTCGTTAATCCTCTGGGCGCATTCGTTCCGGGGCCGGCCCATCTCCTGCCGGAAGCGGCGTTTCAGCACGCACAGATGTCCGGGCGGGTAACCCGCGGCACATAGGATTGAGAGGGAACAGGAAAGGTCTAAAGGAAAGCAGTGCAATTTGACACAGGTTAATTCAGTGAATGCAAAAGTCTTACGAAGCAGCTCACCGAACTCAAGTTACACTAAAAGAGGTGTGCTGTATACATCATGATGTGGTTTACTGTTAAAAATTCCTAGAGCGTCCACTCTAAGAAGAGTGAACAACAGACATATTGCTTTCTCCTGCATAAGTTGACAAGACGAAGTTAAAATTAGATATTATAACTCACGCCCTAGATTACCAACTCTTGTTCTTTCCACACTCGGTTCACGACGAACAGGGTAATGTGAATGTGGAACACGAAGTACTTCCACTTACACACAATGAGGCGGCGTGGGGATTGTAGGTGTAGTGGCTTGTTTTACTGGTCTTGTTGGCGAAACTGATAAACGGATGAACTTAGGGCAGAACGTGCACCTTTGGAGGTAGACATTTATCAAATTAAAACTCCTCCGTATTCTTATTGCTTCCTACAAGATACACGCGAAGGAAAAATTGGAGGTCTTAAGGCTTGACAACACTCCTTCTTCCCGCTTACCATTTGCGACTGGAACAGGAAAGGCCGAAAATTACACACTGCTACACGTTGTACTCTCCGCCGCACACTATAAGAGGGCAAGCGAAGTATAGATGTAGAATAGGAGTATGAGAAGATGGACATTGGCTGACGCTCTTTCGAAGCAGAGCTTTGGCCAAAGACCAGATTAATTAAAGGAGAAACTAGCCTCCTAGACAGCGCTGTGGTGTCGGATGAGCCCAGCTGGGCCGGTCGCTAATCCTACCTGTTCGGCGCCCCTGCCGCCGGTGCGCGGACAGAGGCGTGGCTGCGCTGGCAACGCAGGACGCTGCAGCTGCTGAGTCGGCACTCGACGCCTCACCACGTCGCGCGCGCGTGGCCCTGCCTCCCACGGCGGCAGCTGCCGGCGCGCACCGACTTCGTATGCTCGTACACTACTCGGGTAACGGAACTATTCTTAACCGGACCCAAGTCACAGACGAAGGCTGCGCCACACCTTTAACTGGAGGCACAATTTACACAATCATAATTTCTACACTACTGGCCATTAAAATTGCTACACCAAGAAGAAATGCAGATGATTAACGGGTATTCATTGGACAGATATATTATACTAGAACTGACATGTGATTACATTTTCACGCAATTTGGGTGCATAGATACTGAGAAATCAGTACCCAGAACAACCACCTCTGGCCGTAATAACGGCATTGATATGCTTGGGCATTGAGTCAAGCAGAGCTTGGATGGCGTGTACGGGTACAGCTGCCCATGCAGCTTCAACACGATACCACAGTTCAAGAGTGGTGACTGGTGTATTGTGACGAGGCAGTTGCTCTCGGCCACCACTGACCAGACGTTTTCAGTTGGTGAGAGATCTGGAGAAGGTGCTGGCCAGGGCAGCAGTGGAACATTTTCTGTATCCAGAAAAGCCCGTACATGACCTGCAACATGCGGTCGTGCATTATCCTGCTGAAATGTAGGGTTTCGCAGGGATCGAATTAGGGTAGAGCCACGGGTCGTAACACATCTGAAATGTAACGTCCACTGTTCAAAGTGCCGACCGAGACGTGTAACCAATGGCACCCCATACCATCACGCCGGGTGATACGACACTATGGCGATGACGAATACATGATTCCAATGTGCGTTACCGCGATGTCGCCAAACACGGATGCGACCATCATGATGCTGTAAACAGAACCTGGATTCATCCGAAAAAATGACGTTTTACCATTCGTGCACCCAGGTTCGTCGTTGAGTACACCATCGCAGGCGCTCCTGTCCGTGATGCAGCGTCAAGGGTAACCGCAGGCATGGTCTCAGAGCTGATAGTCCATGCTGCTGCAAACGTCGTCTAACTGTTCGTGCAGATGGCTGTTGTCTTGCAAACGTCCCCATCTGTTGACTCAGGTATCGAGAGGTGGCTGCACGATCCGTTACAGCCATGCGGATAAGATGCCCGTCATCTCGACTGCTAGTGATACGAGGCCGTTGGGATCCAGCACGGCGTTCCGTATTACCCTCCTGAACCCACCGATTCCATATTCTGCCAACAGTCATTGAATCTCGACCAACGCGAGCAGCAATGTCGCGATACGATAAACCGCAATCGCGATAGGCCACGATCCGACCTTTATCAAAGTCGGAAACGTGATGGTACGCATTTCTCCTCCTTACAGAAGGCATCACAACAACGTTTCACCAGGCAACGCCGGTCAACTGCTGTTTGTGTATGAGAAATCGGTTGTAAACTTTCCTCATGTCAGCACGTTGTAGGTGTCGCCACCGGCGACAACCTCGTGTGAATGCTCTGAAAAGCTAATCATTTGCATATCACAGCATCTTCTTCCTGGCGGTTAAATTTCGCTTCTGTAGCACGTCATCTTCGTGGTGTAGCAATTTTAATGGCCAGTAGTGTAAATAACGGCACCGGTAAAGAACTTAGTTTATACCCTGAACAGATAGGTCTTATCCTGAATACTTGATTTACTAGTGTAAAATATCATGAAAATACTTGTACTGAAAACACAGGGCGTCGCAGGAGGAATGTTAAATATTCGGGGATATGACACGAATGATCATTCGAAGCAAAAAGCCTACTAAACGTGGGCTCTAATATATATACCTTAATAGCTAAGAGTTTTTTTTCAGTAGAAGAGATGTTTCACAGTAGCGAGGATGAAGTACTCATAGTTCTTAAGGTGTGCACGTCAGTTCATGTTTACTAAGCAGACTATTTTGATTCGAACGATTGTTCCTGTCATATCTTTTAATGTTTGAAATTCCTCCTGGGCCACTCTGAATAAACTAACATCCCCTTAACTTATGGTTGGGCATAAAAAAAATGCTTTAAGCGTAAATGAGGGATCACAAAATCAAATGGGAGTCTGGAATGCCAACCATTTTACAAACTATAACTTTATTCAGAGTTCGAAATATCCAGCTGGAGATAGGGAGGCAGCTGCCCCCAACGCCTGTAAAAAAAGTCTGCTCGAAACGTCCTGTCATTCTGCCCCGCCGGACAGTGTATGGAATCCGGTGCTAGTTTGAAGAAAGCAGAACAGGTAATGCATATTGACTAGGGGCGAGTGACCCAGAGCTATTTGTCGAGAAATACGTTATTTCCTCATTAAATGAGAAAGTAAGGCACGTTGGACGTGAAACGTGGACAATGAACGGTTCAGATAAGAGAATAGAAGCTTCGGAAGTATGCTGAAGTTTATAGACGGGTGATTTGGATAGCTAATGAAGCGGTACTGAAGAATGGAACTGGGGAAGAAATAAACTTTTCGCTCAATTTGACTAAAAGAAGGTATCAGTTCACAGGGCGCATCCTGAAGCATTTGGAGATCTGTTACATAGGGATGGGTGGTCAGGGGAGGGGGGGGGGGGTGCGAAAAACTGTAGAGCTGTAGAGGGAGACAGGATAGAATGCGATAAGAACGTTCAGATATAGGTTGCAGTGATTACGCAGAGATGAAGAGGCTTGCAAGAATAGACCAGCATAGAGCTGCACCAGTCTTCAAACTGAAAACTACAACAAGAAGACAAGTACATAAAGGAAGGCAGCCGCTGTGGCCGAGCGGTTCTAGGCGCTTCAGTCCGGAACCGCGCTGCTGCTGCGGTCACTTTATTAATGAGTCGGACCCCAATTTGCCCTTAATACAGTTTCAATTCTTCTTTGAATACTGGCATGTAGTGATTGTATAGTCTCCGTTGGAATGTTATGCCACTCTTCGATCAGAATCTCTTCTAACTCCTGTATGACGGGGGATGCGGAATCTATCCCGGAGTCTGCGCTCCAATACCGCCAACAAGGGTTCGATAATGTTAAAGGCCGGGGAATGTGCTGGCCAGGGAAGAAGCTGCAGTTCAGTTGCATGCTCCTCATGCCGCGATTGTACTGTCCTGGCTGTATGAATGGGTGCTTTTGGTCCTGAAATATCGCATTCATTTTTGGGAACAACATTTGAATCATGGGCAGCACCTAATCACCTAAAATGTTCACATAATCATTGGCTGTAACACGGCCTTTGAGAGTAATGATGGGACCAGCAGAATACCAGGATATGGCTGTCCATACCATTTACGCTTCCACCTCCATGCTTAATCGTTGGAATCAAACAATCAAGATTGTAGGCTTCTTTTGGCGTTCTTCAGACGTAAACGTGGCCCGATGTTAGAAATTTCGAAAACGATGAGTCTTCCGACCATATGACGTAATTCCACGGATCAGCCGTCCAGGATTTATGCTCCTCACACCATGTTTTACGCTTCTTTAAATTGGTTGTCGTCATTAATGGTTTCGGTATAGCAGCTCGTCCTCGAATATTCGCTTTATGGAGTTCTCGGCGGACAGTGTTGATAGATAGCGGGTCTTGAAGATGACTATTGATGTCTGCAGTTACCTTAGCCGTCGTAGTTTTGTTTTGAATTGACAATTCGTGTTAGCGTACGATGATCTGTCATTTAGTTTCGATTTGCCCCTACTATTACGTTTAAACTATGTCTTCCCGTGTGTTTTGTAGGCTGTCATGATCGTTGACAGTCGCTCTTGAAACATTCAATAAGTTGGCTGTGTTGGTTACTGATGCTCCAGCTAATCGAGCCCCCACAATCTGCCCTCTTTGGAACTCTGTTAGGTCTTTCACTGCACGTCGGCCTCGCCCTCTGAATGCGAGTATGAAGTGTGAACTACTCGTAAAGAATCTGCGCTGATGCCTAGTCCGTACTGAACACGCACAGTCCAGCGTGGCACGTGCCTTAGCTGCGTTGTTGACCGTCACACACAACCATCCCATTACCACCACTGTTCGCATTATTTTGTCTATCCCCTGTACATAGAGCAAGCAGTAAAGGAAACCAAAGAAAAACTTGGAGAAGGATTTAAAGTTCAGATAGGAGAAATAAAAACATTGAGGTTTGCCGATGACATAAATTCCGTATGACACCAAAAGACTTGGAAGAGCAGCTGAACGGGATGGATAGTGTCTTGAAAGGACGATATTAGATAAACATCGACAAAGCCAAAAAAGGGTAATGGAATGGAGACGAATTAAATCAGGCGATTCTGAAAGAGTTATATTAGTAAAACACACTAAAAGCAGTAGATAAGTATTCCTATTTACGAAGCAGAATAACTGATGATAGCCGAAGTAGAGAGGATACAAACTGTATCTGGCAATGGCAAGACAAGCGTTTCTGAAGAAGAGTCATTTAACATCGAATGTAGATTGTCAGGAAGTCTTTTTTGAAGACATTTATTTGGCGTCTAGGCTTATATGGAAGTGAGACGTGCGCGATAAATAGTTTAGACAAGAAGAGGAAAGGAGCTTTCGAAATGTGGCGCTACAGAAGAACGCAGGGTGATGACTGAGACAAGATCGATCTGCAATTAGTAGAGTATTGGGGAACAGAGCGCGAGGTATTGCGAGGGCGTGTGGCTTACGGAGAGTCGGTGAAGCGACGTGAGAAGGCAGCAGCGGCGGGCGTGGCCGCAGCGCGTTTTCCCGCCAAGTCTGCGCGCGTGCGGCGCGGCCTTCGCCCGTGGAGGCCGTCGGGCCGGCGGCTGGGCCTCCGCCTCTCAAGGGAGCAGCCGCTCACTCACTCGCCTTGGCTTTCGCTCCTTGGCCGTCTGGCGCGCCGCGCCGCAACGCGACGTCTTCGGCCACACAAACAACGCCTACGTCTATGCGCCGCATCTCTGTTGATTTGACCCGAACCAGAGAGAGAGAAATTATTGATCTAACACATTATGTTTTATTGTTAACTAGCGAACTCTGCGGTGCTTCTTCACATTTGCTAAATATTTTGGAACTGCGCGGCCGCTACGGTCGCAGGTTCGAATCCTGCCTCGGGCATGGATGTGTGTGATGTCCTTAGGATAGTTAGGTTTAAGTTGTTGTAAGTTCTTGGGGACTAATGACCTCGGAAGTCTCATAGTGCTCAGAGCCGTTTATTTACTTTTCTAGATCTGTTACAGTATTCAGCATAGTTGTGAACGGTTAGGATAAGTTTCAGAGCACTCAGATTCCCTTGTAGTATTCCAATCATAAGCCGATGGAGCATAAATACAGTTGTCTTTTTTTCTGTTTAAACTGAATGCGAGGAAGAAAACAAAACAGCATTTTGTTGTGCACGCAAAAAAAAAAAAAAAAAAAAAAATGTTCATATGTGTGTGTGAAATCTTATGGGACTTAACTGCTTAGGTCATCAGTACCTAACCTAACACACTACTTAACCTAAATTATCCTAAGGACAAACACACACACCCCCGAGGGAGGACTCGAACCTCCGCCGGGACCAGCCGCACAGTACATGACTGTAGCGCCTTAAACCGCTCGAGTAATCCCGCGCGGCTGTTGTGTATGCAATTTTTCTTTAAAGTTATAGTTTAGGATGAATAAATATGGGAGAAACTGTTTATCTAATGTCTTACATGCCCCGCTATCGTATTTAAAAGTGACTGCGGGAAAGAAAACGAAAACATTGGCGCGCGGAAAACGCACAGTCACAGCAAAGCACATTTTCTTCTTCGCAGTCGGTTTTAATAGAAAATCTGTACATTTTTGTTGAAAAATTATACCCCGAGGTGACAAGTCATGGGGTAACAATATGCACGTACACAGATGGCGGTAAGTTATAAAAGGGTAGTGGATCGGCGAAGCTGTCACTTGTACTAAGGTGATTAATAAGAAAAGGTTTCCGACGTGGTCGCACGGCGGGAATTAACACACTTTGAACACGAAATGCTAGTTGGAGCCTGACGCTTGGGACACTCCATGTCGGAAATCATTACGGAATTAAATATTCAGAAACCCACAGCGTCAACTGTGTGCTGAGAATACCAAATTTCAGGCTTCACCCGTCACCACTGACAGTGCAGTGGCCGACGACCTTCATTTAATGACCGAGAGTAGCGGCGTTCGCGTAGATCTGTCTTTGCTAACAGTCAAACAACACTGCGTGGAATAACCGCAGAAATCAATGTGCAACGTACGGCGAACGTATCCGTTAGCACGGTGCGGCGAAAATTGGCGTTAATGGGCTTTGGCAGCAACGACCGACGCGCAAGCGTTTGCTAACACATCGCCTGCAGCGTCTCTTCCGGGCTTGGTTGGAGACTAGACGACTGGAAAATCGTGTCCTAGTCACATCAATCCCTATTTCAGTTGTTCAGAGCTGTTGGTAGGGTTAGTGTTGCGCGGAACCCACGAAGCAACGGAGCCAAGTTAACAAGGCGTTGTGCCAGCTGATAGTGACTCCGTAATGGTGTGGACTGTGTTTACGTGCGTCCTCTGGTCCAGTTGAACCGATCATTGACTGGAAATGCTTGTTTGGCAACTTTGAGACCATTTGCAGCCGTCCACGTACATTATTTTTACAAAGAACGTTGTCATGTCACTGCGCGACTGGTTTGAAGAACATTCTGAACAATTCGGGCGAATAATTTGGCAACCCAGATCGCCCGACATTAATCCCATCGAACATTTTGGGACATAATGTAAAGGTCAATTCGTGCACAACATCCTGCACCGGCAACACTCTCGCAGTTATGGTCGGCCGGACGCGATGGCCGAGTGGTTCTAGGCGCTTCAGTCTGGAACTGCGCGACTGCTACGGTCGCAGTTTCGAATCCTGCCTCGGGCAGGGATGTATGTGACGTCCTTAGGTTAGTTAGGTTTAAGTAGTTCTAAGTTCTAGGGGACTGATGACCTCAGATGTTAAGTCCCATACTGCTCACAGCCATTTGAACCCTTTTTGAATTATGGTCGTCTATAGAGGCAGCATGGCTTATAATTTCTGCAGGGCACCACGTTAAGCTGCTGCACTACGGAGGGAAAAAGAAGGTCCAGCACGATATTAGAAGGTATCCCGTGACTTCTGCCCTCTGCGGTCCCGTTCTCGCTTTCCGACCACGGGGTCCCGGGTTCGATTCCCGGCGGGGTCAGGGATTTTCACCTGCCTCGAGATGACTGGGTGTTTGTGTTGTCCTCATCATTAATGAAAAGTGGCGCCGGCCGGGATGGTCTAGCGGTTCTGGCGCTACAGTCCGGAACCGCAGGACTGCTACGGTCGCAGGTTCGAATCCTGCCTCGGGCATGGGTGTGTGTGATGTCCTTAGGTTAGTTAGGTTTAAGTAGTTCTAAGTTCTAGGGGACTTACAACCTAAGATGTTGAGTCCCATAGTGCTCAGAGCCATTTGAACCATTTTTTTGAAAAGTGGCGAGATTGGACTGAGTAAAGGTTGGGAATTTGTACGGGCGCTGATAACCGCGCGTTTGAGCGCCCCACAAAGCAAAACATCATCACATCCGTGTATAGGCTATACCCGTCCGAATGTTTGTTGGCGCGTCGTGTAAAACTTCGAAGAAAATCAATCAAGAACTTTGAGACTTTTGGAAACAACGTTGTCATACAGTAACAGAGAAGAAGAATTAATCATTACAAGAAAACTTGCAAGGAATATAAATCAAATTAAACAAAGGTAGACGAAAACTAATAAACCGTTACTTTGCAGATTTGCAGCTTTCTGATTCGTTCAAAGGGTTTTATGGCGCCGGACAAACTATTAGTCACCTTCTTAAAAGAACTGGCTGGTCGCCGTCGTGTAGAACGTGTACCAGGCGGTCATGTAACACTCCACCGCTGACGTAAGGCATATAGCATTGATGTGTCAGTCGGTTCTATGGATTCTTCGCAGTAAGGCGTGGAGACGCGACAGAATGGCAGAAAGGAGACACTACGTACCCTTAACGATGATCTAGTACAGTTCTCAAAAATTAATAAGTAGTTGATAACTGCCGAAAGATAAAAATGCTCTTCCCGCATCCACTACGTGACGTCACGTCGGCCTACTCAAAGGTTGCGTTCACCAAGCTACAATAACTTCCGAGCCACGTAGGCACTCCAGGAAATGAACATGCCGACCGTCTGGCTGTAGACACCACTGCAGGAGATCAACTAGACGTCGATTACGACCTCTACGCGATATTTTGAGTCTCTGGGATTGGCGTGGCTGGCTACAACGACCGAAAACAAGTTACAGGCGATTAAGGGGACCGCTAAGTTGTGGCATACATCTTTCCGGGCCTCTCGGAAAGATGCCATTGTGCTGTGCCAACTACGCACTACCTGTAAGAGACTCACCCAAGAATTCCTTTTGCGTCGTGAGGAGCCTCCTCACTGCAGCTGCGGCAGCTACTCGTACCGGCAGTAGGGCGTGTTCTTGTCGAGTGCGCCCTGCTGGCCGACCTGCGGCACGCTCTCTGCTTGCCTACCTCAGTATGTCAGATGCAGGCGGATGGCGAGACACCCACTGCCCCAGTGTTGAATTCCAGAGGGGAAAACAGATTTTGCACTAAACTGTTAATACTCCTCAACTTTCAGGAGCAGAGCCCCCCCCTGCGGCGGGTACCACCCATGCGACCGCAGGTTAACCGTCTCCCCCCCCCCCCACCACCTTGTTGTGCACGACGCTGCCTGGTTTATCGCAATTTTCTTTTACCTATCATGCGACAATTACTGTCACGCCCCTTTTAAAAATTCTTTGGCTCATATAGTTCGAGCAGGCAAGTGCCCACTGTAACATTTTACGCGTTTCTCTCATGAAATGCAGGGACCGATGAACCAGTAGTATGGTGCCGTTAAAAACATAATCACAACCATTCTACTAGAACTTCAAAGAAAGTGACTCCCATCGTGTGTCGAAACATGAAGTGGCCCCATACTGTACAAAGCGTCTACAAGGAATGGTATACCACTCGTAACCATATTAAAAGATCGCAAACAAATCATAGTAGACAGTGGAGTGGAGACGAGACCAGTGTCATGTCTAGTCAGTGACACTCGGTTTCAGACCTGACAAGAATTCCTTCCGTCATTGAATGCAATCTAGCTCAAACGAGCTTCCGACTATCTGTTCCCATATTCCTTTCCATTTAGTGTGGGATCCTGCCCACTCGTGTAATATAGGGTGCCTAGGGAGCTGTTTCCTCGGATAGCTAGACAACATAAAAGCCAATCGTATGAATGGAGTTTATTACAGTAACTAAACTGACAATACTTAACTTTCGTTTCTACATGATGGGTCGCAATCAGTGTGCGACATGTAAATAATCAGTGTCCTTCGATGTATACCATTTCCACGCAAGCTAATCACACAAGTCACTGCTATCGTTAATGTCACTGCTAGTCTTCTAGTACGGCACTTCCATCGCCCGTCTTGTAGTGCCTCTCTTAAAGTGCGGCCGAGGCTGGCAGGAGCGGCGCTTATATTCTCTTCGGATAGAGGGCGCTCCTGTCGTGGTTCGGTCCTAGTCAGCGTTCTATTGGCTGACGTCGTCTCGCAGCCTTCTCTGCGGTTACGTTCCATGTGGACGTGCTGGCGCTTGATGTTACGCCGGAACATTTAGCTGGACCTTTGTCTGACACTAAGCTCTCCTTTCAATTCAGACAATACACTAAGTTATGGGATACCTCCCAATATCGTGTCGGACCTCCTTTCGTCTGGCGTAGTGCAGCAACTCGACGTGGCACGGGCTCGACAAGCTGCTGGAAGTCCCCTGCAGAAATATTGAGCCATGCAGACTGCACTGCCATCCGTAATTGCGAAAGTGTCGCCGGTGCAGATTTTTGTGCACGAAGTGACATCTTCAAGTCCCATAAGTGTTAGATAGGATTCGTTTCGGGAGACCTGGGTCGCCAAATGATTAGCTCGAATTACCCAGAATGTTCTTCAAACCAACCGCGAACAATTGTGGCCCGGTGACATGGCACATTGTCGTCCACAAACATTCTACCGTTGTTCGGGAACGTATGAAGCATATGAATGGCTGCAAATGGCCTCAAAGGAACCTCACACAACCATTTCCAGTCAATGGTCGTTTCAGTTAAACCAGATGACTCAGTCCAGTCCTTGTAAACACAGCCACACCATTATGGAGCTACCATCAGCTTGCGCAGTGGCTTGTTGATAACCTGAGTCCCCGGCGTCATGGGGTCTGCGCCACACTCCAACCCTACCATCAGTTCTTAACAACTGAAATCGGGATTCATCTGACCAGGCCACGGTTTTCCCCCCGACATAGTCACAAGCCCAGGAGAGGCGCTGCAGGCGATGTCGTGCTGTTGGCAAAGACACTCGCGTTGGTCGTCTGCTGCCACAGTCACTTAGCGTCAAATTTTGCTGCTCTGTCGTAAAGGATACGAGCGTCTACGTCGCACATTTATTTCTGCGGTTATTTCACGCAGTGTTGCTTGTCTGCTGCGTAATGGGCACTACCTTTTTAGCCATCGACATTTGATAACTGGCACTACCCCACCACTTTGTACACATTGCGCCCGAGTTTTAACTGTCCGCCACTTTCTGATGGAATGAATGACCATTTTTAAGCGTTGACGTACCCGCTTGGGTTTGCCCTCTGAGTTATCGGCCGTTTTAGCAAATGACGCGCGGGCTGTGGACCGCGTTTTACTTTTTATCTGCCAAAGCAATATGGCGAACGCAGTTTAATTTTTAGTTTTGGACCTCTATTTCTGCATGGTACGCCTTTTCAACGTGCCTGTTTTTATCTGTCATCTATTATGCCAGTTGGGACTGACGTATAGTCGTTTTTAACTTCTCTCTGTCTTCGTGTTCTATAGTCTTGACTTGGTCGCGTATGACCCCAATTGTCTTTTGCGCCCTAAAGCAAAGCAAAACAAAACAAAACCTATCGGCATACTCTTCACACTGCGGAGCTCGGAAATTGAATTCCCAAACGATTTCCGAAATGGAATGTCCCATGCGTCTATCTAAAACCACCATTCCGCGTTAAAAGTGTCTAAATTCCCGTCGTGCGACCCGTAATCACTATGGAAACCTTTTCGCTTGTATCACCTGTGAAGAAATGACGGTTCCGCCAATGCACTGCCCTTCTATATCTTGTGTACGCCATAGGCCTACTACCGCAATCTGTGTATGTGAACATAGCTATTCCATGAGGCCATGACTTTTGTCACCTCAGTATATACGTTTATTACGCGTGGAAGTGCCAAATCACACTCGTTAAATTATGCTCCCCACCTCTTCAAGTGAATGCTGCATTTAACTTGATCTCATGTGGGTGGATGACGTCTGCGTAACCACTCTACTAAATCTGTCGTAATATGGCATATGGGTTGGTTTATCGGATTTCGTTTCATTGCAGACTTGCAGAATCCAACACTCTATTTTTATACGTTGCGAACTACGTACTGTGTGACAGTCAACATCGTCATGGAACGTGATTGTTGCTTTTGTGACCAAAAACCATTCCATGCCACTACGGCGCCGTAATTGTTCTTTGCAGTGTGTGATATCGGTCAGGCGTGTTTTATACTAAACTCTAGCTACAGGTATCGGACTGTTCTAACATTCTGTTTTTCCGTCAAATTTGTTTTGATTGCTGGCCAAGACGCTATAAAGGAGATTTCTGACTTTTAGGAACAGTAAAAGGAAATTTCAGGGTGTCTCGGGGGAGTAATGTGAAGATTTCCTTTGGAATGGCAGCTAATGGACATGGCGAAGAGCCTTTAACTTGTGTGATTTGTCAGTGTAGAACTGAGAGCCTATTGCCGCAGGCTGCGGCGGACTCGGGAAAGCTTGCTGGCCCTTCTCAGTAGGACAACGTCCCGCTTACTGCAGCACGGCCACACGGCCAGTGCGTTTCTCTCGCGTGCGAAAACACCGGCAAACTAGTGACACTGTTTCACTCACCAATAATATACAAGAAGTCCGAAAAGATCCTTTGCAACTTCATTATCGTTACTCGACTTGTAGTTAAGTTAGAGAAAAAGTTGTTTGTAGGAAGCAACAACTCAATTTTTCTCATTCTTTAATCAAGCTCTACATGATGCGTACGTTATGTTTATTAACGTTTCTTACATACATAAGTTGAGTCATCCGAAAATGCATTGTGCCTCAGCTCTATCTACACGTGCAATAATGTCCCGAGTAAATTCAGCACGCTTTGGCTTTTTGTGGTGTGATTTCTTGTAACAGTTGCTGTGTGTGCGGAAACAGGTGTAGAGGCGTTAGGAGTACACGGTGAACTGACGTACAAGGGATCCGCGATTCTTTTGGTGCCTCACTAACGGACTAGTCAAAGGCGTTTTGAGTTGGTGATGAGACAAACTTTAGTTTTATTCTCTAAGTTAATTAAAAATAGTTTCGACGAAGTTGTCATGTACCTTTCGGCCTTTCGGGACGCCCTGTACATCGCGTCCGCGTCTATCGTTGCACATTTCGAAAGTTCATATGGTAGAATAATGGGACTTCGTCGGCAGTTGCAAACTGCAAACTCACGTTTTGGTAAGGTTTTTCTTCGCCCCCCCCCCCTCCTTGAGGGACAATTAAATTGTGATTTCTTTGTAAACTTTTTATTGCAACAATTATCATATATTAGGAAAGAAAGCAAGAAGAAACTCAGTAGAGTATCATTAACGATGTTTATAAACAAATCAGATGGCCTCTATATTCTCTGAATACGCTCACTGACAACTGTTGCAAGTTTCACACCGTTGTCTGTTAGAGGAACATTATATTGTCTCTTTGATACACTGCTTCTAATAGTTCCTCGTGTTGATGACATTGTAAACTTTGTCACTCCACCTTAATTTACATCTACATGTATGCTCGGAAAATCACTGAAGTGCATAGCAGAATCTACTGCCTAGTGTGTCGTTATTGGCTTTTATTTTATTTTTTTTTTTTTTCGCGTATGTGGCGTGCATAAAAGGACTGCTTAATACCTTAATGTGCCTTGTAATTTCCCTAATCTTTTTTTCGCGGCCCATACTGGAGAGATACGTAGGAGTCCGTGTCCCGATACGTCACGTAAGACTGGTTCTTGAAGCTTTGTAAGAAGGATTTCGCGAGATAGCCGACTGCTACAGGTTCAGGTTTTTCAACATGTCCGTGACACTTTTCCATTAATCAATCCTGTGACCATTTTTATACTTTCACATTCGCTGTTAGTCCTGTTTTCACTAGTCTACGTATGTGAGAAATATTCTAGGAAGGGTCGAACTAGGGTTTTGTAGGCGGACTGCATTTTCTCAGTATGTTACCAATAAGTCAAAATCTACCACATGCTTTTATGAATTGGCAGAGTCCAACTCGGTCCCGTGTTCGTAATGTGAATGCGTGTCAAGTTAAAATTATTTACCGATCTAATATTCGAACTCTGTTGCCTGAATTTTGCTGGCAGTTAAAAATGATTCCGTCTGAGGACATCCAACGGAGAAGTCAAAGCTTGAAACTGAGCGAGGTGGCACACTGGTTAACACAATACACCCGCATTTGATGGAACTGGGGCAGAATTCCCCGTCCGATCACACATTTAGATTTTACATAATTTCCCTAAAAAGCAAAAGGTCAGTGCTGGGATGGTTCCTTTGAAGCACACTGCCTGTAGTCTTCCCCAATGCGAGATTCCGGTTATTCGGCAATAAAGTCGACATCGTGGTTACGAGGTTAAGTCATAATCGTCCACCTTCCTTTCGTTCAAAGCTTCAGCTTTTCGCGGATTGTCATATTGCTTTACCTCTTCGGAAAAGAACATACAGGTATCAATATATTCCCAATTGCTGTTTCCGCAGCATTTATCAACGCGTAAATTCCAGTCGAGACGGGACAGGACATGAACACCTGCAAATATCCAAGTGCTGGCTTCATTTGATTGGCCTCATCCAGATTTCAAATAGCTTTGGCAAAATTTACGTGAATTGTGTCCAACAGCAGTCGGCCAGAAAATGGCCAAGGGCTCCCTCATTGAACCCACTCAATCTTGGGTTTGAGGTGCTGCGGCTGCAAGATAGAGCACATTGTAGGCTAAATACGTAAGGAGCGTCGGCGGGTCGTAAACTGGTCGTGCAGACGGCGATAAACCATAAGCACTTGACACAGAACCGGTGTGGCAGGGGTAAATGAGCTAGCTAGGGGTTGGGCTTAATTTATTTCCGTGTCATGACGGCGCGTGTTCGCAGCGCTTTGATTATCTTGTAGACGCACCATTTGTTAGCTGTTAGGAACTAGTCAGGATCTGGTGGTGTGCTATACGATTTGTGCTAAACATGCTCTTAAGGATTTTCTTCAGTCATAGGTCTGAATGTGATTAGCGTGCTTCACATTCGGGACATGACATTCAGCGGAAAGTATCTCGCCAGCAGAAAGGAATCTTGCGATTATCACGGCGGCTCCTTTATTTGACCACAATGATTGCCCTTATTATAGCCTAACGTTATATTTCCGCTGTTGTGTTTAACGTGCGCAGTGCCCTCGTTCTGAGTACTGCGACGTAGCTTTAAAGGTCATCTAGTGATTGTGTGTAGATCACGCGTGTACTGTGCAAGGGGACGGAATAACACTGCCTTCGCAGTCCCAGCGATGAAATGAACTGCAGTCCATGTTGAGATTACAGTTTCTGACCTGCACGTAATAGAGATCATAATTGTGTAGAAATCTGCGCACGCCTAATATTATGGCAGTCATGTCTTCCTTTTCATCAGCATTTGTTTTTATGGCATGACTCTCTAATTTAGGCAGTGTGTTTACAGGATTATTCGGGAAGAGAGGTACATACTTTTAGGGCTGATAGTATTTGTGATTCTAACGGAAAAACGTCACATGAGCGTATGTCCTCTTCTTAAGTTTCCGGGGCAACTAATGAAATTATTGGGAACGGGACTGACGCTGGTGATAGCAAATGAAACTGGGGTATAATGTTTTAATTGTGTACATTTCTTAAAAAAATATGTCCAGTGTCAACTGCAATGAATTTTGCAGCTCTTGTTGACAGCTGCTTTCTTGTTGATCTGAGCTCACTCGTGTGATCCTTTACTTCAGTAGAGGCGTTTAAAATACGAGAAGTAGTTCCAAGTGAAGTGCACATTGATATGGCTTGTAAAGACGACACTACATATTACGTAAATTGGGGTTGCAGGGCACAGATAGGGACGGGAACTGTTGTCGTCAGCACGGGACTTTTTGCAGAATCAGCGACGACGAGTGAAAATGTCTGCCGGACCGCGATTCGATCCCGGGATCTCCTGCTTACTAGCCAGTCGCGTTAACCGCTGCGTCATCGGGACGCAGTGTTTATCGCAATTGCTCGGACTATCTCGGCATGCCTCCCATCTAGCGCCACCTATCCGCAGTCCCTGTTCACTCCCTCCAGGGTCGAAAATTCCAGGTTCCCTCTGGACGTCGAACATAATGTACATTCCCCCTAAAGGTGGTGGATTCCTTGCCCCGGTTCATTTATATGAATGCGTGGTGTGTGTCCTTTCGGGCATGTATGCCAGAAAGAACAAACACGACGCATTCAAAATGGTTCAAATGGCTCTGAGCACTATGGGACTTAACAGCTGTGGTCATCAGTCCCCTAGAACTTAGAACTACTTAAACCTAACTAACCTAAGGACATCAAACACATCCATGTCCGAGGCAGGATTCGAACCTGCGACCGTAGCAGTCGCGCGGTTCCGGACTGCGCGCCTAGAACCGCGAGACCACCGCGGCCGGCCACGACGCATTCGTCCAACACTACGTAGCCTAGTGTCACTTTAGTTGCGTTAGGATGTGAGTGCTGGTGGAGGCGATGTGACTGACGCCTGTGGTTTTCAAACAGTGCATGTCGGATACTGTTAAGAAAGGGGCAAATTTCATTTGAAGTTTTTTGTTCAGAATCACCAGTCCCCCTCAAAGCATGCACCTCTCCTCCCGACTCACCCTTTACGTTCATAGATCGTTTTACCAATCACGCCTTTTTTTATAAAAGCTTTTTTCAGTTGTTTGCGCCAGTTGCCTGGTAAGGAGAATGTAGAGTTCACACTTTGCTCGTGGAGCCAAGTAGGAGTAGGGAATTTTGAAGATATTCAAATAACAGCACGAATACTCAAAAGGTTTGTTTGATTCGCCGAAGAGCATTAGGAAATATTAAAAGGAAATTAGTTTGCAAATGCTCGAATATGGACGTCAACTCTCAAGCGACACCATGCTTAGAAAGTCTCGAGAACCAGCACTGAGGAATCCAGAAATATACAGTAGCCTGCGTACGTATGTCTGCCGCATTGGTCAGATAAAGACTAATAACAGCGTTCACAGAGCCATTTAAGGAGTTACTCGTCCCGAGCTGCATATGCGCGTGTAACGGAAAGAAACCCAGATTAGTGGTGCAGTGGGAGTTACCCTCCGCCATGCACTTTAGTCCTGTGGATGGTGTGGTGCGCAAGCGTGGATACTAGCCCGAACGCGCTTGTTACAGTCACGTGAAATGTTCTCAGGGCTGGAACTGAAGGTTGTGGGTGCGAGTTGTGAATGCCTCGTGTGAGTGCAAGCCGTGTTGCTAGTAGTGCGTAACGGAGCGGCGGGCGCAGCGGCAGAGAGACGGACGCGCGCTGCCGTCCCGCCACTGACATCCTGTTTACGAGGCCAGGCGGCGGCTGCAGCGGCAGCGGCACGCCTCCTGCCGGCGGATTACACTGCGCTGTGGCCATGTCTACCCACATAAGCGGGGTAGTCACAAAGTCTTAATTACTGCCCCGAAAACAAGCTGCTGCCATTATGCGTGGTGATGGTATTTGTACTTCACTTAACTATTGCCAGGTTCAAAAATATAGGGGTACTGCTCAAGTTCGTCGCGTTTCCCATAAGTTTAATAAACACAACAGACACACATAACAGGCACTATAGTCATCAGTAATATATTCTTCTTCGCTATTTACAACCGTCTGCCTACGCTGGGGAAACTTTCCGACTCCCCAGCTGTAGAAAAATCGTGGTTTTGAGGCGGAGAAATCTTGGGCCATTTTCGCAGTGTATTTTCATCTGGAAAGGAAGATTCTTGAACGCTGTTAGACTGAGAGCGAAATAGGTGAAAATGTGACGGCGCAAGGTCGGGTGAATCAGGTGTCAGTCTAGCAGAAAGCGGGCAGGCGTCATCGTGGAGCGGCATTACTTGACGCCGCAGTCTTACTGGTCGCTGTTCTTGGATTGAGTCTGCAAGGTGTCTCAGTTGCTGACGACAAATTCTGCAGTGACGGTTACATCTAGGGGAAGAAATTCGTAGTACATCACACTGTCGCTGGTCCACCAGATGCATAACATTATTTTTCGAAGATGCGCTCAGGTCTTGTACGACGAGTTGTTGCTTTGTTTGCGCTCAACGAAGCAGTGCTATCTAAAACTAACTGCAACAGTATTTCAGCTATCTTGAAGCAGAGACGACTCCGCTGGCTGGGACACGTCCACCGTATGGATCCTGACAGATTACCACGTGAGGTGATGCTTGGAGAGATCTCTGTAGCCAAAAGACCTGTAAGACGTCCTGTATTGAGGTTCAAGGACTCCTGTAAACGAGATATGGAGAGCTTTGGAATCGACACAAACAGATGGGAGGCACGGGCTAGCATGAGACCATAGTGCCGTGATGATTTATCATCTAGAATGTCGAAGCATGATGAACGCTTCTTAGACAGATAAAAGGCAGAAAAAGCTTCGCAATGCTACCACTGCTCCTGCCTCATCAGCCAGATGCCGTGCTGCCATTGGCTTGACAAGTCATATGAAAAAATGCAACCCATAAACACACTGACACTGCAACAATCATCTACCAAGATGTCGTGGCCATTTCTCGTCACCAGTAACAATACAGCATAGGAATAGTTGGTGTTGTTAATGAGTTGGCTTCTGCCGAGCAAGCTGATATGAACGTATGGCTCCCTAGATTTTTTGTGATTTTGGTTTAGAGCATGCGGTACCCATACATCCGATTTTTGAACCTTCTCCATTGCATATAAAAGTCTTCCGACAGTTGAATGTTCAGTTCATCACATTTATCGGTTATCGAGTACACTGGCGTAGATAATTGTGGATTAATGCGTTTAAACGATCTTCGTCAAACCCCGAAGGTCTTCCTGAACGCGGAGATTCACTGTCAAAACGCTCCTTAAAGCAAGAAGACTATTTTCTTGCTGTGCTCTGTTCAGTGGCATTATCCCCGTACCCAGCGCAAATGTTTCTGGCTGTCCCAGCTGCTGTCACTTCTGTACTGAACTGATACAGGAAAATATGTCGGAAATGTTCACACGTCTCCAGTTGGTACTCCATTTTCCCAGCGTCCACAGCTCCACTCTCAGCCTCCAGATGACAATATGAAACTCAAATAGCAAAAGCGAGCTACAAATGAAAAATAAAAATCGATTGACGAACCTATAGCAACCGCAATACGTACGTGCAAAACAAAAACGCTACGAACTTATGCACCAAGAAGCCGGACCCGTTGCATTTGGCCGGAAATCTCGCCCTAAAAGCAGGACTGCCTATTGTAAATAGAAATAGCCTGTTAGGTGTTTTCAACAGCTAATAATAAACAGTTAGCAGCTTTTGCGAGGTCAACTTTAAATGTGATTAAACTAAAAGTACAGTCAGTTATCAGCCTTATAAATAGCAAATTTTTCTAGCAACTACATGCCCACCGAGCGGGGTGGCGCAGTGGTTAGACACTGGACTCGCATTCGGGAGGACGACGGTTCAATCCCGCGTCCGGCCATCCTGATTTAGGTTTTCCGTGATTTCCCTAAATCACTCCAGGCAAATGCCGGGATGGTTCCTCTGAAAGGGCACGGCCGACTTCCTTCCCAATCCTTCCCTAATCCGATGAGACCGATGACCACGCTGTCTGGTCTTCTTCCCCAAACAAACCAACCAACCAACCAACCAACTACATGCCAAGTCTTCTTCCTAAGATAACCTTATGCCAAATTAAAATGAAAGTTCTTTGTTCATAAGCTTGAACAGGCCTTAGTTACGCGTTCTCTCCTTCATCGCCTAAAATTCGTAGAAAAAGCTGGACAGGCCGTACTTGCGTATATTTGGACGGAAACCTGACACTTATATGCAGTCAACCTTTAGTGCGACACGTTTTACCTTAGGACGGTCGTAGAAGCCTGCACTTTAGCTGTTCAGGAAAGATTCCCCACGAGAAACACTTTGTCTCCGTTCTGGAAATGACTGCAACGCACCCCTTTCTTCGTCCAAGGAAAGACAACGAAGTTGCTGGATGCCATGACAAGAGAATACGGAATTGAAGGAACAGTTGGCAGTCTGAAGGAAAGGCATACCGGACTGTCCTGTAGAGAATAGCGAGAGTGTTGTCGTTCAGCAAAAATACACCTTTGGATAGTTTCTCACTACAAATGGTTCAAATGGCTCTGAGCACTTTGGGACTCAACTGCTGTGGTCATAAGTCCCCTAGAACTTAGAACTACTTAAACCTAACTAACCTAAGGACAGCACACAACACCCAGCCATCACGAGGCAGAGAAAATCCCTGACCCCGCCGGGAATCGAACCCTGGAACCCGGGCGTGGGAAGCGAGAACGTTACCGCACGACCACGAGATGCGGGCTTCTCACTACAGTAACCTTGTGAGGAGACTTCTGTAGTACGCTTCTGTGACGGTTTGCCCGTGTCTACACTGCTTGACATTTGCTAAGGAAAAACAATTGCTTATGAACACCCGACCAATGGCAGTAAAGGGAAATGTAGAGGGCAGGTCTGTTAACTGCAGCGAAGCCTGTGCACGAACGCGCTGTAAGCATTAGACAGTTCATGCAGTATGGCGTCGGAGCAAGGTAGTTGTGAAACCTATTAGTGCGACATTTCGTTTGATACGGCAACGTGTCTGCAAGACATCGTTTTGAGCGCTTACGATCGTGGAGGAGGAGTTGGACCGCTAGAATACGGTCCAGTGTTACTAGTGTGGTCACAGTAGTGTCATCTCACGATTAAAAAAGGTGGACATGCTATGCATTAGCATGCCGGTAGTCATAGATGGACGACCACCATACCGCAAAAGGATCGATACGTAGCCTTAGTGGTGAAAAGAAACACACATTTCACACCTAGGAAGATCGCTGCAGACCTTGCAACCGCTACAGGCACAGGTGTCTGTGTCTGAACTATTCCGCGGCTATTAAATTACGCGGGTTTGTATGCTCGGAAGCCTGTTAAATCTGTTCCATTTCATCCAGAGTTCGTTGGCGTAGAGGGCATGTTGCGTGGGGTCAGCAACTGTAGTCCAGAGTGATGTTCTTAGAATGCCGCTTCACTGTGGCAAGTGATTCTGGCCACCAACTATTGTGGAGAGTGGAACATGTTACATACCACAGAATGTTCATGAACGTCGTTGGTATGGCCTAGGCGCTATGGTATGGGCAGGCATTATTATCAATGGCCCAGCACCGCTGCATAGAGGTGCGCGAGGTACTGTTATAGCACAGCAGTATTGCAGGGAAATTGTTCCGGATCATTTTCGTCTGTTTACTGGTTGTGGTCGGAACCGACTTGACGTTTATGGACGACGTCGCCTGACTACACAAGACTACTGTTTCTCAATTATCGCACCCCCCCCCCCCCCTACACTAACCTTGGAAGAACTGAAAACCGCCTTTAGAGAGGAGTGAGATGATACCCTCCTAGGACGCAAAAATTTGGAAGCCAACATGAAAAATGTGCAGTAGTGCCCGAGGAGGGTATGTATCTTACTCAGTCCGGTATCAACCTTTATGTTGGGGATCTGATCTCCGTCAAAATTTGAACGTTATTTGTGTCTATCTTGCTTTCTCATTTGGTGAGATCTGTACCATTTTCCGTTATAAATGTACCACTCCACCTTTGTTACGTATGTACTGTGTTCCATGTCGTCCATTATTATTGCCTGTGAATATTCCTGTTCAGCGATGTACGTGTTCCTTAGCAACTGTCAAAACAGTGCAGCATAATCTGTTGGCACCACAACATGTCAGGCCCAATGATGTTACGTCTTCACCTTTTTGGATAATGGTGTATTCCGTGCGGGTCTAGGCGCTGCAGTCTGGAGCCGCGCGACCGCTACGGTCGCAGGTTCGAATCCTGCCTCGGGCATGGATGTGTGTGATGTCCTTAGGTTAGTTAGGTTTAATTAGTTTTAAGTTCTAGGCACTGATGACCTCAGAAGTTAAGTCGCATAATGCTCAGAGCCATTTGAACCATTTGATAATGGTGTATCCACGTACCCACTGCTCGTTTTGATCCATTGTCTCAGGGTCACAGTGATAACGATTAGCTGGTTAAAGAAGTCAAGGAGTGACATGAAACAGCTGCAACATTTTCGTTACTGCCTCGGGATACTTGAATGGATGAAATCAGTCGCAGAACCCAACGGGCCGCGACCTTTGTCTTGTTCAAATTGACTGATGCTCTAGATTGTGATTCGCCGGTCGGAAAGCACCAAATCCTCTTTCCATTACCAGTCCTTTACTTCGCTCTTCATAATTCCGACCTATTTCAGAACATAGCGTCCGGTCCATATAGCCAATGTGTCATATGACGGTACCCTTCTACAAACCTCTGGATTTTTGCAATGTTTATCCTTCATTAAATGCAGAGAGAATTGCCACAAGATACACTACATTATTGATAGACTACGCCATTTCGTTTCGGCTGTTCCAGCGGCGTACTAAGACACTGCCGCAGGGTTTTCGCTGTATTCCAGGACTCGAGACTCAAGACTACCTCTCGTACAGGTTGTAACATAGCATTCCCGATCCTGTAGAAACGACTGTTCTCAAGAACAATGAATCCACTCAGATTTTAATTAGGGCAATGCACGGCACAGATTGACTGGAAAAAGGAATCGGTTCATAGCACATAATAAGTAGCGTGGAGAATTCTATCGAAAGTGTCTTCGAAATGAAGGCCACAATAGCAACCATATGAAATTCGGCATAGTTACGCGAAACCAGTAATGACACTGAAAGCTAGCGATCTCTCTCTCTCTCTCTCTCTCTCTCTCTCTCTCTTTCCTGAACTGGAAGACACCTGCAGAGGAACTGGTCGTGGCCTTAGTTGAGAATGCTGGCGCGGCGGCAACGGGAGCCGGGCGGTGGGAAATGGCACGAGAGGGCGGCTGCTCCCGTCAGGTGCTGGCGGTCCCGAGTTCAACGCCCGGCGGGTCGCGTGGGCGAGCCGCGACCGCGCACCGCGAGCCGGTGGGTTTTTCGCCGCGGGCTGACGGCGGCAGGCGCGCTGTTGCCGCGCGGCCGGTCTTTGCTCCGAGGCGGCGCCCGCTGCACCACCCTCTGCTACCAGATACCTTTGTCTTCCGGGCTTGCGGCAGTCTCATCGCGCTCCTTTCTGCTAGACATTGGTATCTTACTTTTGCAGATGTTCCGGGTAGTGAAAAAGACAGATATTTTGTTGTAACCTGCCCCCCAAAAACGTATTGCATCCTCACGATTTGCTTTGTTTTCTTTGCACCGGAAGCTTCGTACGAAATACGCTTTTGAACATAGTGCAACCATCAGTGCAGTGAAAGTTAACTTGCATTCTCAGTGCAGTTCAGTGGACCGCAAGTCCCTCACCAATCGTAGATGGGACAACGTAGCTTGTGTATGCGTCTATTGCTGCCGCAGCCCACAGTCTAATGCTAAATTTCTGTGATTTGTCTGAATTATTTCTGACATGTCCCCTTATGTACTCTTTTCTGTTTTAGCCAGCAATTAAGGGAGTTATGGAATTGTTATTTTCACTTGCGTCATATTAATCAGATAGAGCCACAACTGCAATGATAATTGGTTATTAGAATTAACGACGGAAATGAGACACGAACTATAGATTCAGACATCACCTGATTTAATCTATCACGTGTGGTGGTGGTGGTGGTGGTGGTGGTGGTGGTGGTGGTGGTACGCACACAGTTGAATTAATGCCACAAGGGCGCTCTCTGTGCCGAAAAAGGTACTGATTTTTGTATCCCGCCTGGAAGGCGGCGCGTGGGTCTGCTCCTGTAAACTGAAGGGTAGACCGAATGTAGGAAGTGAGTAGGAGCAGAAAAAGGTGAAAGTCTCTCGGTACTGCTCGTAGAAATGGTTTTACTATATCACAATATTAACTGAATACATAATAACATGAATATATACAGAGACATACATAACTTTGTACGTAGGTGCGAAGCCTTAGACCCGTCGTAAGTAGTACATAGTCTCAGTAGCAAGCTGAGGTTGAAGCGATGTTTCCAGGCCGTCTGCTCTTGATGAAATGGGCAGAATCTGCAGCGGAGCTCGTAGATCTGCACAGCGCCTGCTAGAGGGCGCTATCGTCGGTGTCGATCGTAGTGCCAACTTAAGTACTTGCACCTACGCCGTGGCTATCGATACCACACCTATTATTCACGAGCAAAAGCGCAACGGTTTACATTACGGAACTTGACGAGTAAATTTACGACGATGGGGAGGGATATAACAACACATATTCTAATTTTAACAATTAAAAGCTACAAGTTATTTTAAGACACATTATTGTCTCACTACGCTTCAAACTGCTGGAAGTCATTTATAGAAGACACAAAGAAAATAGAATGTGTCTCAACTTTGATAGATACATGGCGTTTGTTTTCGTGTGAATACGCAGTTAAACTTATAGAACTCGTTAGTTGGGCGGCAGCTCCCGTCTCTACTGCTGCAACAGTCTACTATCTAGTCTATAATACTGCCGTTTTTGGTATGGAGAGGGACTGTGATTGCTGTATTCAAATGAGAGCTTAGTTGGCGACCCTTCGCTCACAGCTCCAGGCAGTGCTACCTACGATCAGCTTGAAGACTGTTACCATTGGTCATCACTGGGCGGAGACTAGACGTGTTGGATCCAAGATAACGTCCAACACGCCCCACGTATCCCTCGATCGGTCCACTACTATGACCGCCCCGGTTACTGTCGCATTGAGGGTGACCGCTCACCTGTGGTCGAGTGGGACATGGTGTCAAGGTGTGACAGGCAGCGAAATACGTTTCGGGGGCCCAATCGAAAGACCTCCCTATTCGTCTGACAAAAAGGATTCGGGCGCTATCTGTGACTGACGAAGATGCTGAGCCAGGTTCCAGAGGAAGCATCTCGGCCAGCGAGATCTGGTCGTTGCTGGAAGTTCGGGGCTACATTGTTAGGCGCATAATGGAGTCCCTTAGGGATGTGGCTGCCAATGATTAGTAGTCTAGTGTGGGAGGGAGAAGTCATCCAGGTGTGGAACGGGTGCTACGGGATGCCGTTAAGAGCGCAGGTTGCACCCAACTGCAGGTGGTGGCTTATGTCGATACTAATGACGTGTGTCGCTTTGCGTCGGACTAAATTCTCTCTGGTGTCGGCGGCTAACTGCAGTGGTGAAGACAGCCAGTCTTGTTTGCGAGATAAAGGCAGCCCTCACCATCTGTAGCATCGTCGACAGAATCGACCTCGGCTCTTTGGTTCAGAGCCGAGTGGAGGGTCTGAATCAGACGCTCAGGCAGTCCTGTAATCCTGTCGGCTGCAGAGTCCTCGACTTGCACCATAGTGTGGTGATTTTCGGGTTCCGCTTTATAGGTCAGGGTCTACTACACACAGGAAGCGGGGGCTGTGTGGAATGTGCTCGGCGTTTTTTTTTTTTATATTAGAGGGCCTCTGGAAAGTACCGAAAGGGCTTCAGTCTCAAAGGGCCAGAACAAACCCAGGGCAAGGGTAGGACATAGCAACAATTAGTATTTTAATTTTAAGTGAAACAATAGGAGTGCTAGTAGAAAGCACCAAAACTCAAATCGTTATAGATACCGAAAGACAGATTAAAAAATCTGACGAATTAAAGAGCAATATTACTGAAATAGATTCCCAGTAGGATTTTGGAACATATACTGTTATCGAACATTATGAATTATCTCGAAGGTAATGGTCTATTGACACACAGTCAGCACGGATTCAGAAAATATCCTCTTCTGAAACACAATTAGCTTTTTATTAGCACGGAGCTATGAGTGCTATCCGCAGGGAGTCTGAGATTGATTCCATACAGAAGGCTTTTGACACCCTTCCTCATAAGCGACATGTAATCAAATGGCGTGCCTACTGACTATCTTCCCAGTTGTGCGACTGGATTCGTGATTTCCTGTCTGAAGGTCATAGTTCTTAGTAATTGACGGAAAGTCATCGAGCAAGATAAAATTAATATCTATGTTATAGGCTCTCTGCTGTTCCTTATGTATGTAAACGATTTAGGAGGCAATCTAATCAGAACTCTTAGGCTGACGGCAGATGATGCTGTCATTTACGTGTAATAAAGTCATCAGAAGATCAAAACCAATCGTAAAATTACTTGGACACGACGTATGTATGGTGAGAAAAGTGGCAATTGACTCTGAATAAGGAAAAGCGTGAAGTCTTCTTCAACATCAGTATTAAAAGATATACGTAAATTTTGATTACATGATAAATCACAAATCTAAAGGCTGTCAGTTCACCTAAATGAGTATCAATTACAGTTACGAACAACTTAAATTGGAGCGATCGTATAGATAATGTTGTGGGGAAGGTAAACCTGAGACTGCGTTTTATGGGCAGAATACTTAGAAAATGCAACAGGTGTCCTAGAGACTGCCTGCACTACGTTTGTCCTTCCTATGCTAGAAGACATCGAAAGAGTCCAGAGAAGGACAGTCCGTCTAGTATTATCATGAAATAGGGGAGAATCACGGATATGATAAGCGAGTTGGGGTGGCGGTCGTCAAAACAGAGGCGTTTCTCATTGCTGCGAGATCTTTTCGCGAAATTTCGACTACTAACTTTCTCTTCTGAATGCGTAAATAGTACGTCTATTGTGAAGTCATCGTACAGCTGTCTCATGGATGACACTTGATAACGGGATAGCATAGTCCCTAAACATGTTGTGGTAAAAATATCGCGCTTGTGTCTACTGGTGGCAACGGTATATTTTACTGTCTCCTAGCTACGCAGGGAGAAATGATCATCGTAATACGAGAAATCAGAGCTACTACGGAGAGATTACTGCTAATTTCCCCCCCCCCCCCCCCCCGCGCCGTTAGTGTGGAAAGGAAGAGAAATAATCTGAAGATGGCTCGAAGTACTCTGTGCCAGGCACTTAAATGATTTGTAGAGTAGTCATGTACTTGGATGTAGATAAGCTATGTATTCATCATAATCTTCTGTGCAAACCGCTCCATCTTGCACGGCACTTCCTCAATTGTTTGGGGAAAAAAAATAAATATTGGAGATTTGTGGTAAGTTCTATGGGACCAAACCGCTGAGGTCATCGGTCCCTAGGCGTTTACACTACTTAATCTAGCTCACGCTAAGGACAAAACACACACACACACACACACACACACACACACACACACACACACACACACACACACAAGGTAGGACTCAAACCTCAATTGTTTGTTGGATACATTCCAGTCTCTGTCTTCCTCTACAGTTTTTAGCCGCTACAGCTCCGATAAGTACCATGAAAATTATTTCTTGATGTAGGGGTGTTCTGGAATATCACATTGTGTCACGTGTTATATTTCGTCACGGGAACTAAGACTGCTGATAGCCTTCATGGCTAGCACCAATGTAATCTCCGGTGGCAGTGGTCACTGCTAAGTCGTTTGAATGTGTGTAATTCAGTTACTTCTTGGACAGTTCGTTGCTTTCCTGTCGAAGATAATATTATATATTGTCGGGAATTAACGCGGCAATGAACCAAGAAATGTCAACATTCTACTACCAATATAAACTGAACTTCTTATGATTTGTTTTCACTGTTCAGCACAATTATTTTTACGCGTTGTATCCGTACTAGGTATGACCTCTTATAAAATGCGTCATGATTAAAATTTAAAATGCCTAGTTATTGTAAGACAGGGCCTTCTGACCCTAATATTGCCTAGATACTGCCACTCCCTGCTTTAGGACTCATGTTGGTTGCAGATCGGCAGTCTATTCCTATGGCGACCGCACTGAATCCAGTGCCTGACTCGGTCATGAAGGTGTAAAACAGCGCGGAACTTATAGATCTAAGTTTGCCCATTGTCAGAGTAACGTAAAACTATACATCAGAATTTATGAAACCTCAGAAGTCCATCGTATGCAGCAACTGCCCCAGTGCTGTCGAAGATTCCCCTGGTGGTGTTAAGGGCACGCCCAGGGTTCCGCGCCGTTGCCGCTGACGGCCGTATCGGCGACAGCCGCCACACATTTCCGTTCCAGATGCGACACGACACATTTTCCGGGAACGGAGCTGCCATCTGGGGCCTAGTCAGCATGCGGCCACAGTCAGTGTCCCCACCTCCTCTTCTCACTGTGCATTCGTAGCGGCTGGGGACGCAGGATTTCTCATGTAACCTGAACGTCAAAACTTACTGGTGGGAAGTGAAACGTTCCGTGTTCAGTTCATGATCTTTGGAGCCCGCATAGATAAAGCCTTGCGTTCTTGGAAGGGGCTGTTGAAACGGTTTACCTTTGCCTTTCTTTGATCAGTCATGTATAAAACGTGCAGACTTGTGTAGATGACTTAAGGAATGTTTCGACATCCTTAATTGACTTTGACGCTTAAGATCTCGGTCGAATTAGCTACTGCGATAGGCATTTTGTCTCTAATGGTTTTGGTTTTAATAACCCAACTTACAGCGGTCTTGATGTGAACTACAAAATCTTGATTCGTTCTGTTTTGTGAAGCGAAATTTCAGAATTTCACAGTTCCATTACTTCATTGTCGTATATCTTCAGAATCTGAAAACATTGTGTCGCCAAGGCAAAGCTGTCCCCATTCTGTCGTCAAAACCTAATTGCAGATGTTTTCTTTCCCATTTTCGAATAATGTCGTCATCGTGTAAATTAAATAAAATCGGCGACAAAGAGCAGCCTTGTCGTGCGCTGTTATGTATTTTTAGCTGAATTCTCGTAACATCTTCTTGACATGTCTTTTCAGAGGTTAATTGCATGGACTTTTCCCCTCTGTCCATATATTATAGCTTGTTCCTTTGTATTCTGTCAGAGACATTGACATTGTGTAGTCAGTCTTTCTTTAGATTCCTCAGATGCGTATCGAAATACTCCAATATTAAGGTTTTCTGTTCCAGTGTTCCCCTGTTCCTATTTTCATTTAGCATAGCCTGTAATTCTCCACAATCAGTATCTATACTCCTGGAAATTGAAATAAGAACACCGTGAATTCATTGTCCCAGGAAGGGGAAACTTTATTGACACATTCCTGGGGTCAGATACATCACACTGACAGAACCACAGGCACATAGACACAGGCAACAGAGCATGCACAATGTCGGCACTAGTACTGTGTACATCCACCTTTCGCAGCAATGCAGGCTGCTATTCTCCCATGGAGACGATCGTAGAGATGCTGGATGTAGTCCTGTGGAACGGCTTGCCATGCCATTTCCACCTGGCGCCTCAGTTGGACCAGCGTTCGTGCTGGACGTGCAGACCGCGTGAGACGACGCTTCATCCAGTCCCAAACATGCTCAATGGGGGACAGATCCGGAGATCTTGCTGGCCAGGGTAGTTGACTTACACCTTCTAGAGCACGTTGGGTGGCACGGGATACATGCGGACGTGCATTGTCCTGTTGGAACAGCAAGTTCCCTTGCCGGTCTAGGAATGGTAGAACGATGGGTTCGATGACGGTTTGGATGTACCGTGCACTATTCAGTGTCCCCTCGACGATCACCAGTGGTGTACGGCCAGTGTAGGAGATCGCTCCCCACACCATGATGCCGGGTGTTGGCCCTGTGTGCCTCGGTCGTATGCAGTCCTGATTGTGGCGCTCACCTGCACGGCGCCAAACACGCATACGACCATCATTGGCACCAAGGCAGAAGCGACTCTCATCGCTGAAGACGACACGTCTCCATTCGTCCCTCCATTCACGCCTGTCGCGACACCACTGGAGGCGGGCTGCACGATGTTGGGGCGTGACAAGACGGCCTAACGGCGTGCGGGACCGTAGCCCAGCTTCATGGAGACGGTTGCGAATGGTCCTCGCCGATACCCCAGGAGCAACAGTGTCCCTAATTTGCTGGGAAGTGGCGGTGCGGTCCCCTACGGCACTGCGTAGGATCCTACGGTCTTGGCGTGCACCTTCCGCCGACTACTGGCGACAACATCGATGTACTGTGGAGACCTCACGCCCCACGTGTTGAGCAATTCGGCGGTACGTCCACCCGGCCTCCCGCATGCCCACTATACGCCCTCGCTCAAAGTCCGTCAACTGCACATACGGTTCACGTCCACGCTGTCGCGGCATGCTACCAGTGTTAAAGACTGCGATGGAGCTCCGTATGCCACGGCAAACTGGCTGACACTGACGGCGGCGGTGCACAAATGCTGCGCAGCTAGCGCCATTCGACGGCCAACACCGCGGTTCCTGGTGTGTCCGCTGTGCCGTGCGTGTGATCATTGCTTGTACAGCCCTCTCGCAGTGTCCGGAGCAAGTATGGTGGGTCTGACACACCGGTGTCAATGTGTTCTTTTTTCCATTTCCAGGAGTGTAATTAACTACACAGATATTGGCCTTCTGAATTCTGGATATAAGTTTCGTACGAGAAACTCAAATCTCATCTTCGCCCATTCTTACAGTAGTCTTACCAGAATAATAACAAAAATGCCCATCAGATTTGTGCTCACCACTGTGAACTAGTCACTCGAAAAGCAAACTTGCCGTGACACATCGAAATACGGAAAGGTCCAGATGGGAACTAGACTTACTCTTGAGCAGTGCATGTTACATGCTAATTTGTTGACACACCCATACACACACCAACGATACGTGCTGAGAGAGATTAAAACTGGGTAGTTCAAACCAGGTATCGCGAGACAACTTTTCTAAATTATGCGCTAGAAGTTGAAATAATGCAGCACTTAAAATCACAATCTTAAATAATGTTAATTTTTCGACCCTACGTTCGTCCACGGGTCATAGGTCTGTCTGCCAGAGCTCTGCAGAGCCGCCCTGTGGAAAGAATATACCTTTTATTATGCGGTCGCTGACTCTTTAGCGTGTCTGGGAGGCTACTTAGCAAGGCAAAATCTGAGGAGCTAGCATAAGTTGCGTGGTTTTACTTGGACTTGGATCTTTCTGCGCGGAAGGCTGACCTTGGAAACATAGGGCAGTGACCTTACAAGTGATAGAAGCGGGACCCTGAGGCAGTCCCTAATCCGGCATCACCCTCCTGCTCCTTTTCGTGGCGTAGGACGAGGGGGGGGGGGGGCGGGGGGGAATTCGTTACAGACACACGTCGCATACTAGGTATCGACTCGCTACTCCAATATTCAGTCTGATGTTACGTACCAAATTCTCAGCTGTAGATGCAATACACGGAAGTTCTACAGCTGTCAGGCCGCAGTTGTAGTTACTTCCAATCGTACAAACTCTGGCACACCAGAGACGCGTGGTCTCGCTTTCCTCCTCCAGAAATATTAACGGCACTGTACCTCTTCAAGAATTTACGACTCCATCTGCGACTCATCACTCTTGAACCTTGTGTATTGGGCTTAGAGCTAAGACTCTGCTGCAATATTCTCACTTGTCATTACTTACTGATAAGAGCTGCATTGGGTAAAGAATGGTTCGCAATTCACGAGTCGACCACTCAGACGATGATTCGCCACAGAGGTACGAATGCACAAGGTTGTTGCCCATTGTCATTCAGGCTTTGTTATTTTAAGGACAAAATTTGTATACCTTTTGTAGCTCTGACGATACCTCTGTCTAGTAATATTTGTCTCTGGCATATTTTTTAATCTTCTCAAACACTTGCCTTAAAAATTCGCAATCTTCTGTCATAAACTACTAGATAGTGAAAATAACTAATTTAATTACACGGCCCTTATATCCATTAAAGTAAAGTTTGTGCATAAAGCTGTCGTTTAAGAATTTAATGACAACCGTAAAATTTAATGGGGACGGAGATAATATTTCCGCTGGGCGAAGACCAAGTTCAGGCGCCTCAGGCGGTTTAAATCATTAGGATATCCATTTCCGTTAAAAAAAAAATGCAGCAAAGCTAAACTTAGTTTATCAACTGTAACGAAGTTGAGATGACCAATTTAAGCAGAAGTTATCTAAATATTTTATAAACCAAGCATCATGTTATTGCTCTAGTGTAACTATTTAATTTCCCAACCGCGTTTCTCCTTTTAGATGAAAGGCATTTGAAGTGGTTTCTTACCTGCAGTGACAATTCCTGCTTATTCTGACGTAGTAATTAGGCTGAAGGACGCACTTCTATTTAAAGTCGAGGCACATTCGCGTCAGTATTTTTTTATTTATTTATTTTTACCGTGCTTCGTTTTGCGCTTTACGTGATACGAAGAACTTCACTGATGATTTGGCGCTCGCTGACGATTACTGACGCGAAACAGTGGTAATTTTTCTGGAAGAGCTGTTTGTTTACTAGGTGTCTGTTGCCCTGACGCGAGCGTATGGTCAGTTTCTAGTATCATCAAAGTCAAGGCGAGGAGCGAAACTTGCTTTCTCGAATTATGTTCAAAAAATGTTCAAATGTGTGTGAAGTGTAATGGAACTTTACTGCTCAGGTCATCAGTCCCTACTCGAATTATGCTGTATCTGTCATAAGTAGTAGCGAAAACGATATGGGGGGGGGGGGGAGGGGGAGGGCGGGAATGCGTGATGACATTAGTGAGCCGCTTTAGAGATACGAGGGGCGTTCGATAACTAATGCGACACATTTTTTTGTCAGCCAGTTTTGGTTTAAAAAATGAGGAATCTGTTGCTGGTCATCGTGGAATATTCTCGCTTCACCCCCTACGGTGTCATGAATTCCCGATAGGTAGCGGCGCCATACGTAGTCTTCAAAACGGTGTCTGTAAAAGAGGTGCGTTCCAATCAGGAAAGGGTCATTTAGTTTTTTGTGGAAAACGAACGTCTCAGATATTCGTAGGCGCTTGCAGAATGTCTGCAGAGACCTGGCAGTGAACAGCGCGTCAGATCTCCCGAGTGCGGACCGGCCGCACACCGCCGTGAATCCTGCCTGCCATATTGGACGTGCGGACACGCTATTTCGAGGCGGCCGACGGATCTGACACCTCGCTGCCCGACTGGTCTCTAAAGTCTGCGCAGCCGAGATGAGCGCATAAACTTCATTGGACTATTCTTCTCCATGTGCCCTACAGCCCGGAAATAGCACCTTCCGACTTCCATCTGTATGACCCACAGATGCAATCCGGGGGAAATGGAGATGCAGTAAGACGTTGGTTCTGACGTTGATGGGTACAGTGGTACCATGTCGGCACACAGGCCCTCCCAATAAGGTGGCGTAAGGCCGTCGTACTGAACTGAGATTATATTCAAAAATATGTTCTGTAGCCAAAAGAGTGGCGTACAATACGGTGTATTAGACTCCAGAATAAAACCAACCTGCTTTCAGTAAAAAGTGTTGCATTTGTTACTGAATGACCCTCATAATTTTTACAAGCCACACTCACTTAAATATGAACTGATATTAAAGTTAGTACACATCCGTTTGAAACGTAAAGATTTCAATTAAGTCCTGAGATTGTGCTCCAATTTCACCCGTGGCGTATCTTAGCAAAATAGTACTTCGGCAGTAGAGATGTTTGTTGTACGTTCGTATGTATTAATGGAGATATTCCACCCAATCTCCTCGCATTCGGATGCAATACTGCACTCGTCCGTTGTGTTAGTTAAGAGCTAGGACCACATTCCATTAAGAAGTCTGTTGCTGCTCTTAACCTTATACATGCAAACGGCTTGTGTGCTGACACATATTTGCTGGAATGATTTTTATAATAGAATACTTTCATTCTTGCCAGCTTTCGCTATTAATTATGAAACAAACTTTCCAGAAGATTAAAGCTGTGCAGGACCAGGACTCCAACCTTTGCAACGGTTCCGGGTTAGTCACGGAACAGCACAAAGTTTTAATTTACTGGAAAGTTTTAAATAGGCACAGAGTCCGCTGCTGATTGAAAATTAGTTCTAGAACTCTGAGATATCCTGTATGTGTGTCTCTGACTTTTTAAGTAATTAAACTTACTTAGCCATCCTGGACGGCGAATGTTCATCTGAGTTATGGGCGTCAACAGTGGCACAGGGAACTTTGAGAAGACCGCACTTGTTCTCTCCGTATACGTTAATGATCTGGCGGTTATGGTGAGCAGCAATCTGCGGCTCTTCGCTGGTGGCTCTGTAGCGAACGGGAAAATGTAAAGATTTTAGGATGATACAGGACAGTTTACACAATTTCTATTTGGTGCGATGAATGGCACTTTGCACTAAATGTAGAGAAGCGTAATTTAATGCAGATGGGTAGGAAAAACAATCCTGTAATGTTCGAATGAAGTAGTAGTTGGATGATGCGTGACAGTCACTTCGATTAAATACGTAGGCCTGATGTTGCAAAGTGATAGGAAATGGAACGAGCACTTAAGGTCGGTAGCAGGGGAGGCGAATGGTCGACTGCGGTTTATTGGAGAGTTTCTCGATTACTGCTATAGTGTTAGGGATCTCCAGCAGGTCAGATTAATGGAAGAGATCGAAGCAATTCAGATTTGTTGCTGGTAGGTTTGATTAACACACGAGTACTACGGTACAGTGAATTCAAATGCGGAACCCTGGCTCCTATTAAAAAGAGTTGAGTGAAACGCCAATAGAGTCTGACTGCAGAAAGATTCTACTGCAACCAACATACACATCGTGTGAGAACCACGAAGACAAGCAAAGAGAAGATAGGTTGATGCGGAGGAATATAAACAGCAGCTTTTTCCTCGGTTTAGTAAAAGGTGCCATCCATCATCCACAGTGTCGTAGCTTGCGGAGTATGGGTGTAGACGTAGATAAGCTACAGTAAATGGTTAGCGTGTCAAACAGTTCATATTTCATGAAACAAAATTTCATCCATCGTTTACTGGCTTCACAAATGACGAAGCTCTGAGCAGTATTTTTTTTTTTTAAATTGTGTTCCTCGTTTGGTAAAGTGCTTGGCGAATTATGCAGACTGAAAGAATGAGCGTATACACTGTGTGTGTGTGTGTGTGTGTGTGTGTGTGTGTGTGTTACCGTAATTGGCTCCCTTGTGTGATACTTATACGGTGTGGGGCAGTAGTCGCGGATGAACACAGCAGCACGTGGTGCCCCGTGGCCCGGGGCCGTTGTTTGGCAATGCATTGTCAGGAATAGGCGGGCCGCATTCCGCTACCTGCGCCTTCCGTGGCCAAGGCCGCCGCCGTCCCCCCCCCCCACCCCCCCCCCCCGCCCAGGCCCTGCTGCCAGCTCTATCCAGTGCTCAGCCACCCTGCAGTCCGCCAGCGTATACCATCAATCCAAGCCTTAGCGCTGCGTGATCGACAGTTATGTGCGCTCGGCTTGCTTACAGACAGATACCGGATTATCAGCTCTTTTTTTTTTTACACTCGAAGCATTTACATTCATTTTAACGGCAGGGAGTAAGTGTTTGCAGCGGTTTGAAGTGGAGTGACCACTTTAAACTAATCATAGGAGGCAGGTATCGTTCATTCGAAGCATCCTCAACAATTTCAGTACATCCACGAAGGAGGTAACTAACAAACCTCTCGTTCGACCGATACTTTAGAGTCGTTCCTCTGCCTCCCTCCCCCCCCCCCTCCCTCCTCATGCTTGTCATGTAGGATTGATCGAGAAAATAGAGAAGACCGAAAGAGGAACCTGTGGTGTCACCGCCAGACACCACACTTGCTAGGTGGTAGCTTTAAATCGGCCGCGGTCCATTAGTACATGTCGGACCCGCGTGTCGCCACTGTCAGTAATTGCAGACCGAGCGCCACCACACGGCAGGTCTAGAGACGTACTAGGACTCGTCCCAGTTGTACGGACGACTTTGCTAGCGACTACACTGACGAAGCCTTTCTCTCATTTGCCGAGAGATAGAATAGCCTTCAGCTAAGTCCATGGCTACGACCTAGCAAGGCGCCATTAACCATTTCTAGAGAGAGTCTCACTTGTATCATCAAGAATGCTGTATACAAATGATGGATTAAAGTTAAGTATTCCAGCAGCTACGTACTTTTCTTTATAGCATTCATTACGTATCCTGTTTCAGACCTAAGCAAGCCTGCATGAGTTAAGAGCGTGCCCTTTCGGCTTCCTCGCCTTGTGTCTAGACAAGACAGTCTAGACCCAACAGAACCATGTGTTTCGTGACAGCTTTGTTTGATGAGGTCAAAAGCGTCACTGCAATGCTCAGTCAACTTACATGGCAGATGCTACGAGAGGTAGCGTGCATCGTTTGCATCGTTTGCTGTCGAAATTATGCTAGTATTCGTTCCTATATGAGTCTACAAACATTTGTTTCACCTATCTCGATCTCGCTAAAAGACAGTGGAGGAAAAATTAGAGATTCGAACTATAACTTCTCGCGCATCTTTCTCCACTGCGTGGGGGAGAGGGACGGGTGAGATATTGGTAGTAGAAGTCCCCTCTGCCACGTACCGTAAAGTGTCTCGCGGAGTATAAATGTAAACCTCAAAATCACCCTGTCTTGGCATAGGGAAATAAAGAAATTGAATTAAATTCATTGGAGTGGCTCGATATCGTGTGGTACTCTGCCCTACTATATCTGAAGATCTGGATTACTGTAGGTACGATTTAAGGGAACCAGGAATAAGCCTCGAGGGGACTGTGAAAACAGTGTTTCCAAATTACGAGGAAAAATATGAGGAGTCTAGCAGTAGAACGCTTTTTTGGGGGTTGGGGAGGGGGGGGGGGAGAAAGGGCATACAGCCTTATGTTTAACAGCATACGGGAAATCTGGTGTCCAACTTGTACCGTATGAAGATATAGCAATCGAAGAAGTGAGGCAAAATTTGTAACACTTACAACCCTACAGCTGATATTTACTGCGCTTTCTTTATTCAGATTACATTCTCTTTGTTAACTTTCGACGTGAGTCTAGACGCTACTTAGGCTACTAGGAATACGGTAACCAGAGAACTCCTGCCATTATTAGGTGCAAAACTCATGGATTTTGGACGTTCTTCCAAAGAAAACTATTATAAGTAATTGATTCTTTTTTAGTCATCACCATTCTGACTGGTTTGATGCGGTCCGCCACGAATTTTTCTACTGTGCTAACCTTTTCATTTCTCAATATTGATTGCAACAGACGTCGTCAATTATTTACTGGAGATATTCCAATCTCTGCCTTTCTCTACAGTTCTTATCCTCTACAGCACCCTCTAGTACCATGGAAGTTGTTTCCTGATGTCTAAACAGATCTCGTATCATCCTGTCCCTTCTTCTTGTCAGTGTTTTCAATATATTACTTGTCTCGCCGATTCTGCAGAGAACCATCCCATTTCTTATCAGTCAACCCAGTTTTCAACATTCTTCTGTAGCACTACATCTCAAATGCGTAAATTCTCTTCTGTTCCCGTCTCCCACTGTCCATGCAATTTACATGCTTGGCTAAAATACAAATAATATGGATTTCCATTTCCAAATGTTGAGTGCACAGTGTTTCTCCGAAAAGTATTGCGATAGATGTAATTTTTCATGTGTTATACTATCATCGCGTATTCGGTCTCGATACATTCGATCCGTATTTCGATCCAGAATGTTTATCCCGTACAATGTTGCCTTTCTTACTGCAGTAATCACTGTTCCATTAATATCTTCGTAGCTCATTTGTGTGGGATGTGCTGTGAGAATAATGAAAAAGCGTCCAGACCGGAACGCGAACCCCGATCTGCTGCAATTTGTGTATTTGTCTTGGCATTGATCCAGGTGAATGTAATGCAATTTCTGTATTTCCCTGCGATGGGGTAATTTGTAGATTTACGTATATATTTCGCGAACCACTTCACTGTGTGTGGCGGAAGATGCGTCTGATACCACTATCACCGTTCCTCCCCCTCCTTTTTCTGTGATGAATGAGTGCTGGTAAATCTCCGTTCCAGTTCAAATTTCAGTTTTATTTATTTATTTATTTTTTTGCGAGATATTTGTGGGAAGAATATAATAGATTTTCCAGAACGCATACTCTCGGAACTTCAAAAGTAAACTTCCGTTATGCATAACTCCTCATTTGTAGCGTTTGTTGTTGAAATTTTACGTATCTCCGTAACGCTTTCGCGCTACTAAGTGATCCGGTGGCGATACGCGCCCGTCTTTTCGGATCTTTTCTCTTCTCTATTAATTACTCCTAAGTATTTTACGGTGATTAAAATCACTCCTGCAGTTATACTCGAGGTGCAGATGAAAAAGCCAGAAGGCGTGTCGTCCACGGGGCTGGGAACAGAGCGAAAGAAATCGATGTCCGCGGGTGTCCCCGCGGTGAATCATCGCCGCGGCTCGGCGCTGGCCGACTGAAGGGTTGCCGCGCCTCGCTAGCCAGCGCGTGTGCTCGAACACGTCATGAGAGGCGTATGGCCAGTATCGACAAAGCAGCTCCGTCCCGTGAAGTTCAGGTTGTAGTTTTCATCGTTCATGCATTGAAGTAGGAGGCATCCCAAAGTTGACACTAAGAGGTTCACACATGAGCTTCCGATGCTACCTGACTATTGCTAGGGTATCTCCACGTACCTGCTTGATTTCATATGAGCCCATAGTCATGTTAAAAAAACGTAAAAGGATTATGAGAAACACTGTTTTGATCGTGTAAGGGAGAAAGATTAGGAATTAATGTTCCGATGACGACGAGTTCATTAGTGTGTGCAAAAGATTGAAATGATAAAACATGGAGAATTAAATCGACAATCTTCTTTTACAAATCTCCACATAAGCTATTTAGGAAAACCTGTATAACCGTACAGGGACTTCAAACTTGTTAAAAGAAAAGACTCGACTATTTCGAAACTCTGCTTTGAATTTGATGTCTAATCGGGCTGCACCAAATTATTAAGAAGTTGATATTTCTTAAACTGTATGTCATTGGGAAATATCAATCCTCGAATTTTAGTTTAGAAATTTTCTTGCAACTTTGTCCACTCTCCCAACGTTCACGTGTGTGCAGTTTTCCTATAACTTTCCGTCCAACGTTAGACGGTTTTTGTTGAGGAAACTTCGGGAAAAATACGATTCGGCCTTATCACCACTGCTGTTTTTCTTGTGTGAACATCGTGACATCATACCTGCACATGCCGCTACCATGCTGATGTCATATTGACTGCGGACAACAAGTTGGATCTCCAACACCAAAATGGAACGACCAACTCCCACGATATAGCCTTCGGCTCAACCAAAAGAAAGCTGCGTATATGACATAACATCGACGAGAAGTTGGGACCATCAACGTTGACAGAGAACATGTACCAAAAGTAGAAAAATTTAAGTATCTCTGTTCTATAATTTCTAAGCGATAGCCAGCTTACGGACAAGGTCAACACAAGGACGTAGGCAGCCTGGATGAAGTGGCAAACAGACGTCACCTGCGATCGTCTGATTAAGAATCATCCGCAGTGAAAGATCTACCGGATAGTCATTCGTCCTGTTGCTCTCTACGACACAGTGTGTTGGTAAGCTACAAAATAAATCAAAACATCGTATAAGAACGAATATTAGCAATAAGCCTTATAACTTAGTAGCCACATACAGCGCCAGTCGCTTTCAAAAATTTCAAATTTGTGTGAAATCTTACGAGACTTAACTTCTAAGGTCATCAGTCCCTAAGCTTACACACTACTTAACCTAAATTATCCCAAGGACACACACACACACACACACACACACACACACACACACACACACACACACACATACACACACACCCATGCCCGAGGGAGGACTCGAACCTCCGCCGGGACGAGCTGCACAGTCTGACTGCAGCGCCTTAGACCGCTCGGCTAATCCCACGCCCAGTCGCTTTCGCCAGTTCGATCTGTGGTCATAGGAATTATGGAACCACTGAAGTCACTTTCGCTGACTGCGAATTAGACGCAAAAGGCGACACAATCAGGCACCATTTGTAGGCAAACAGGCCCAAACGCATTATATAGGAGCCGTCAATCAACACGCGGAGCAGAGTTCCAGCCAACAGGAATGTTCGACCCCGATTTACTTCCAGCAGGGCCTCGGCCGATTATCAACCGACTACAGTAACTATGTGAATGAAAAGTCATACTCAATTAAGCTTGTACACTGTATGTACAGCTGGATTATTGTTTCCTTTATAATTTGCCCATATGTACCTATACCTGGTTGTCACCCCCATTGTGACGTCCTTGGTTTTTTTTTTTTTTTTTTTTTTTTTTTTTTTTTTTTTTTTTTTTATAGCGTCCATTACAGCACTGATACAACCTCCTACGACAGTAGTGTTCGTTTTGAACATTAGTAAGGAAAGGTCATGGTTTGACTTCTGTCTTTGACACCGAAGACGGAGCATCGGGCTCGGATAGGCAAAAGTTGGGCCAGAAAAATCCGAAACCGCCCCAGCATTATTGATCAAATGATCAAGGGGATCTGAGGAAACTTAAAATCTGGATGGTAGAGTTGGGGATTAGAATCAGATTCAAATTAAATCAGTGTCTGAAGCATTTTACCATTTCGTTCATTAAAAACTAATGTCGCCCAATCAGTGAATTTGTGAAAAGGCACATCATGGTCAACGCAGGAAAACGTGCTCGGATTTTCTCGGAGAGCTGTTAAGATGTTCATGACGAGTTTGAAAAGCTCGTGACTGATAGGAAAGATGCGGTGTCGGATGACCATTCAAATCTGCGAGGAGAGCTCTACTGCAAAAGGCAGGGTAGGTCAACAACTTACTTTTACGTGTTTACAACTTTAACTTTCGTTGGAGAAACTGCCCTGGCTTGAATTCTCTTAAACGAGGGCCTGCAGGAGTGGCAGAGCGGTTCTAGGCGCTACAGTCTGGAACCGCGCGACCGTTAGGGTCGCAGGTTCGAATCCTACTTCGGGCATGGATGTGTGTGATGTTCTTAGGTTACTTAGGTTTAAGTAGTTCTAAGTTCTAGGGGACTGATGACCTCAGCAGTTAAGTCCCATAGTGCTCAGAGCCATTTGACCCATCTTAAACGAGGAAGCTGTAAAATCGTGCATGAAACTCCTAGCTCTTAGATTTAGAACAGGCTAAAAAGTCGTGTGATTGTCAACCTGTCCCAAACCTATAGATATGGTACCACTTCAGCCCTTCGCGTATCTAAATCGCTTTTTACTTAAGAGGCCTCCCATTTGATACGAGGCCCACCGTTCCTTCCACAGAAATGTCATGGGCCTTGACACATTCAGGTCTTAAGTTGTGTATGTGTTTGATAAGTACCTGGCTATGTGCCATATTCCTGGAAGCATGTTGGCCGCGCGCGCTTGTGCCTGTTTCCGAGTTCGGTAAACAACGGATTCAGTATCCACGCTGACCTCCGTGTTGATAAACGCACTGTGACATCGCGTCAATGATACTTTTTGGGAAGGTTACGGGCAGAGTCATATGTGTCTCAAATGTCAGTGGCACGCTACGGTCCTAAGCGCTTCAGTCTGGAACCGTGCGACCGCTAAAGTCGCAGGTTCGAATCCTGCCTCGGGGATGGATGTGTGTGATGTCCTTAGGTTAGTTAGGTTGAAGTAGTTCAAAGTTCGAGGGGACTGATGACCTCAGATGAAAAGTACCATAGTGCTCAGACCCATTGGAGCCACCTCTGAAGATCTCCCTGTATGGTGGTACAACATGCAATGTGTGGTTTTCAGAAGTAATAAAAAGGGCGGAAATGATGTTTGTGTTGATCTCTCTTCAAATTTTCTGTACAGGTTTCGGAATTCTCGGTACCAAGGTGATGCAAAACTTTTTTTGATGTGTGTATTCTGTATTGCCGGAAAAAGCACACCCAAAGGCTGTACGTAATTTGTTGGTTTTGGCGAATGATCATGTTTGCCGTGTTTTTACCCCCAGATTAATTATTACTGTTGTTGCCCTTGTGAGCACTCCAGTAATGTCAAGGTGGTATACACTTCCGGTAATTCGCGAGATTGTCATTAACAACATCCACGAAAGATGATTTTAAATGGGTAGCCTCCGTATCCATAGTTGGTGGAAGACTGTCTTCAGTAACGTTTTTAACTTTCGGGCCGAAAGTTTTTCCGAAAGACAGTTATTTGTTAGGCGTCCACTCATTGAAAGTCCAACATCTGTTGTATAACAACGAATTGTTGTACGTAGATTGGACCAAGGAAACTATTGATTTTTCCCCTGCTTAAGATAACGTACCACCAGAAGTTACTTCGTAATTAAATCCACTTTGATCAGTGTTCCAAACGTAGTGTGGTTGTATCTGGAAACTTGCAGTTTTCCGGGTTGCTTCTTCGAGAAAACGGGCTAATATATGTTGTCCTATACACCTCTGACTGCCATGAAAGCAGTGATGTATCTACGGCACATTCTATGTTCTTTCTTGAGACGTTCTACGGAAGCTGCAGAACATTTGAACTGTGTGTGGCTTATTTCTCTTACTATATGGATTGCCCAAAATTTCAGGCGTCAGTAATGAACATATTTTCCTTCATTCCTTGGTATTTCCCATTGTGTGTGTCATATAGCTCACGTAGTCTTCCCATCCCTAGCGATCTTTGTACAACATATTTTCGTCTTTGCTGAGAATTTTCATACTTGCGGTTTCTGATCTGTTTTGATGTTTAGTCTATCGTACAGTAAATCATACTGAGTTCCTCTCATGCTTTTACCAAGTCAGTCATTTTTCTTCCTCTCCAGGCCCTCAGTTGTGTCACATCTCCTTTCGTCATTTTTTCCCAGCCTGTTTGGTTCCTCTACACAATTCGTTATTCAGTGCAGTATATTTTTCTATCATCTTCGGTGTTTTTTCGGAATTTTCTTCTCTTCTCTTCTCCATTTCTGATATCATTCTGAGTAACCTTCCCATTTTTGCCCTTTTCCCGTTTACGTCTCATACTTTTCGCCCTACTTTTGCGACTCCTTTCAGTATGTTTCAATGCCCAGTGACTATCAGATGGTTCTTTGTATCGTAATGTGTTAGTAAGCTAAAACATATCATTTACATAATTACGTCTTCCCATGTATCTTTTATAGTTCCTACTTCACCACAGCAACCTTCCTCAGTTTCTTTACCAATTTTTCTTTCATTTCAACCACAAGAAAATTGTGGTCTCTATCAATACCCGCACTTAGTAATGTGTATATCTACTCGATTCCTTTTAAGCCCTTTTCTTCCACCGCTCAGAATCAACTTGGTTTCTAAATTTATCCAAAATGGTTCAAATGGCTCTGAGCACTATGGGACTCAACTGCTGTGGTCATAAGTCCCCTAGAACTTAGAACTACTTAAACCTAACTAACCTAAGGACAGCACACAACACCCAGCCATCACGAGGCAGAGAAAATCCCTGACCTCGCCGGGAATCGAACCCGGGAACCCGGGCGTGGGAAGCGAGAACGCTACCGCACGACCACGAGATGCGGGCTAAATTTATCCCCTGACTATTTACAAGTGTAGGTCCTCCTCCTACGGCTTTTGAACAAAGCACTTTTACTGCTAGCTGTCCCCTGCAGAATTCAATAAGCCGCTCAGCTCTGTCCTTCCTCCTTGAAAAGACCATGGCCGCAGCGATTACATGTAAAAACAGAGAATCCAGGGAGTCTACATTTAAATTCAAAATGTTTCCACAGTATCTGGTGACGCTATACATAGGAAATCATCCATGGTTATCGGCCTCCATGGACAGCGACCTTTGTTGCTTCAGACAAAATTAAGTGCAACTAGGTCAGACAGTTCTATAATTCCGAAGCACTAATTGCACACTCACTTCAGATACAGTTCCTGCCTTGCAACAATGGTATCACAGCAGGCAAATTAGCAAAATTTTTGAGTTATGAGTGCGTTGTCGGTGTTTTTCAACCCAGATGACAACGCGACTTCGTTACGGAGCATTCACAATATGTGAAAGAAGTTGAATGATGATTAGGCGAGGAGGATAAATTTCTTCTTGTTTTGACTTTAACACATGCCCAGCGCTATGTGCAGTGTGAATACAGTTCTCGTAGATGGCAGCTATTCGTTTGAGGATGAACAATAGCAATATTTAGATATCTAAGTTAGAATCTTTTCCAGCGGATTCTAGATTTTTTATTGAACGTCGAGAAAGAAGGGAAGGTGCATGTGCATAATTTTTAAATGGACGATCAGTAATATGCAGAATACTAGAATAGCGGAAATCTACTCCTCTGTACACATGGTATATTGGAAGGACGTTAAAAACAAGGCTGGGTGGAATTCCACCCGGGTAGTACCAACTACGGAGCAGGCGACCCCTTCAATACTATGAGCGTGCCGGGCTGGAAGGATACACGCTGGCGATAAGACATTAGCTACATCGCGCAAGCGCACCGAGGCGAATAGGGCGAGCGGCTGGTGTCCACCCCACCTTTTGTGCAGGTGCCTACTTGCAAACTGCCATTGCCACTGACAAATGGTTCAAATGACTTTGAGCACTATGGGACTTATTTTCTGAGGTCATCAGTCCCCTAGAACTTAGAACTACTTAAACCTACCTAAGGACATCACACACATCCATGCCCGAGGCAGGATTCGAACCTGCGCCCTTAGCGGTCGCACGGTTCCAGACTGAGGCGCATAGAACCGCTCGGCCACACCGGCTTGTCAAAAGGGAATTCAAAACTTGGAGTCGTCGACAATGTTAAGGTTGCTACTGTGTTGAAGTGACTGTAGCTCACGTAGATAAACACTGGCCCAAAGTTTGCGGTATTAATTTGTTTCACCGCCGTAAGTGTCGTCTGCGAGTTTGGTGTCGGTGGGAGCGAGGCGAGGCGAGGCGTGCACGGGCCGGAGAGTGGGTGCAGCGCATTCCGACGGCGCGGGCGGCGGTGCAGCCGGAGCCGCTGCGGCTGCGGGGGTGGGCGTGGCTGCAGGTCGATAGCAGGCACGCGGGCACAAAGAAACACCGGCCGTGCCCGCCACGGCTGCATAATCAATACTCCGATGGCGGCTGCAGTCGCGGCCACGGCACGCCACGCCACGCCTTTGTCTCACGGCTGCTGTTTGCGAAGTGCTCCACTCTCCCGCCGCTACTTTCCCGCCAGTCGCAGCAGTTTGGGGCCGACTGGCTGGGCATCCGATCGGCTCGCCCGGCGTCGTCGCCGCCGGCGTGCGGCGTCCGTCGCTGCCAATGGCTCGAGCCGCGCCCCGTGCGTGTCAACTGAACCTACCGATACCGGAAATGGGTTGCGTCGCGTAACTTATTAATAGGACGTGTGACGTCATATGTACTATTAGAAACGGTTATAGAACTACTTTTTCTTTTTTGATTTTTGTCTGTATTTTTTGTTCGTAGGATGTGCCGACAGACTGACCTAGATCGTAGACTGTAAGAGGATAGTTAGGTTGTGAGTTAGCGAAGTCAACGAATGTGAATAGATATTGCGATATTCTTATGTTGAGGAAAGACCAGTTCTAAATTAGGCTAGATACTGACATCTTGAGTATTAATAAACCGCGTCAGCTATATTTAGTCCTTTATTTTTAGTTCATTACTGCTGTCATGGCACTGAAAGCCACATCTTCAGGTGAACATGTAATTAAAACATTAGAACTAAAAAGCTTGCAACTTTGTACCCGACATTCGTTGTCCATCAGAAGAAAGCACAGCTAAAAGGCGGTATGTCGTTGAACAGAACAGTCGGATTCCAATCCCGTATCGTGGATGGGTCCGTCCATATGCAAACGCCAACAGGGGACGCGACCGCGTGCTGTCTCTTACTAACGGTACAAAAGTAAACAGCTAGGGAAGGTGATTACTCACGCGGCCGCCTCCCACGTTCGCGATTGCATATCCATTATATTGGGTTGGAATCCGACTATTTTATTCAGCGACATACCATCTTTTGGCGGTGCTTTGCTCTGACGGGCAACGAAGGTTGGGTAAAAAGTTTCGAGCTTTTTTAGCTCCAATGTTTTAGCTAAATCTTCGCCTGAAGATGTGACTTTGTGTCATGAAACCGGTAGTGACCTTAATAAAAGGACTAAATACGGCTGATGAGATTTATTAAAACTCAAGATGATTATTCATAGCTGTGGTTGCCCTATCTACAAGGTTGTTTGTACATAGTGACAGTTTGGTTGAGAGCTGGTTCAAATGGCTCTGAGCACTATGGGACTCAACTTCTGAGGTCATCAGTCCACTAGAACTTAGAACTACTTAAACCTAACTAACCTAAGGACAACACACACACCCATGCCCGAGGCAGGATTCGAACCTGCCCAGAACCGCTCAGCCACTCCGGCCGGCTGGTTGACAGCTGGGAAAGCGGTATCCGTTGCTTCAATTAATCCACATAAGCCAGCTTGACACTTACTTCCCACCCACCTACGGCCATTGTTGACGACGCACTGGCTGCAACGAAGAAGCCACTTGGCGTTTTCGTTCACTCTTCCATACATTCGCTTGCCCCAGTGTCGTCCGTATAGTATCAAGTGCATAACAGAGGGCACTATTTTATTATACCAAAAGTTGTTTCTTCCTATTCTGTGCCAGTGATAATGAAATGCAGTGATCATGTGGGGCTAATCGAAGGTAAAACAGAAGTCCCACGAAACATCTCACAGAATAGTGTTAAAGTGTATGGGACCCAAACGAAACACTACTAACAGGGGTTATTTAATGTGTAGAAATGACAGCACGGAAGGGTGCAAGCTTGTTTGAGCGTCGCGTAAATATTGAAAAACCTGATTTGGTAGGTGTTTAAAGACCGAAAACTATACCGCGATAGCCTACTTAGAAAGTTTCGTGATTCAGAGAGAGAGCCAGAGAGAAATTATGCACATAATGTGCAAGACCACCGAACCAAATCACCTTAGTTCGCTGGGTCAACAGTTCTGGGATTTTTCTCATATTTTTACTTTACTCTGGCAATGTTCGTTAACGTGACAGATGAAGAGTAACAGCTTGGTTCGCAGACAGCGTTAACGTATGGGCAACCCTCCCCCTCTCCCCCTACGCCTCAAATGTAGTCCTCCCGTAGGTGTGTGAAACTGAGGTCCAGCTAAGTACAACGCGCGCAGTCGCAACGGAGAGAGCATACTGCTGCACTCCACTACGTCCGTTGTCATATCCAGATTAACGTAAGACACGGGATGACGCCAAGAAAAACAAGAGAGATAGGATCTTGTATACTGAGTTTCACACGTATAGTGGACTTATAACAAAATATTCTATTTTCGGTTATCACGTATAAAATGGTTGTTGAAAAAGACTGAACACAGTACCGGTATTGTATTGTATTGCATTGCATTGTATGTTAACCGGGGACCTAGAAACGACGGAGAGGCTCCGTCCCCGCCGCAGCCACAGTGGTCCACAAGCCCACGACGACTACCGCAGTCCACTTCACCCCTCCGCTGCCCCACACCGAACCCAGGGTTATTCTGCGGTTCAGCCCCCAGTGGACCCCCCCCCCCCCAGGGAACGTCTCACACCAGACGAATGTAACGCCTATGTTTGCGTGGTAGAGTAACGGTGGTGTCGCGTACGTGGAGAACTTGTTTGCGCAGCAATCGCCGACATAGTGTAACTGAGGCGGAATAAGGGGAACCAGCCCGCATTCGCCGAGGCAGATGGAAAACCGCCTGAAAACCATACACAGACTGGCCGGTTCACCGGACCTCTACACAAATCTGCCGGGCGGATCCGTGCCAGGGACCAGGCGTGGCTTCCCGCCCGGAAAGCCATGCGTTAGACCGCGCGGCCAACCGGGCGGGCACACAATACCGGTACTTCCATCTTAAACGTTAAAAAAAATCTTTAACTGTTTTCGGTCTTAATTTCTACTGTTAATTTTATAACCGGGCTACAAACTGTGGGAAATAACTGATAATGGGTTTCATGGAATGCGGTCACCTTACCTTTGGAGTCCTATACAGCAAAGCGAACCGTAGAACGCAGTCTTGCTCACATTTTGTTGTATAGATAACCGGTTTCGGCTGTGCAGGCATACGGCGACGACGTAAGATACCTTTTCGTTAAAGCGTTTTGCTACTTTATCTAGTCTTGAATATAGCATTTGCCACCGTGTGAACTGCTGCTTCAATCTGGAAACTTAACTCCAATGCTAACTAAAATTATTTTATAGTTAGGATCGTTTTATGTTTTGCAGGTACGGACAACATATAAAATACTATATTGACTGCCCTCTTAAGCATACATTCACATATGTTTATCACTTTTTTCCCAATTTTCGTTAGTATACAACAAAATCTTGAGTTTCTTAACATTTGCATATGAAAATGGTTCATGTGCACATTACAACCTTAGGCGCGTGTGCAGTATACGTATATTTAAAGACAAAAGTATTGACTGATAATTTATATTTTTTCTTAATTAACCTGCTATCAATACTTACCACTTACCGAGTCTCAACTTGTACCTGGTTCCATATGGATGTGTTTTGTAGCAGAGGATCTAATACAGTGTGGCCTAAGTAAAACTGACTCGCGACGTGTTTTGAGCATTTTTTGACAATGTAACTTAAGCAGCACCTGCATTTGAAAACTGTTTGCACATCAGTAAACGTTGCTTCAAGCATAGCGTGTGAAAAGTGTCTGACAAGCTGCGGGAAAGTGCAACAAAATAGCAAAGTTTATTATCTGTGTGCCGGCCGGTGTGGCCATGCGGTTCTAGGCGCTTCAGTCCGGAACCGCGCGACTGCTGCGGTCGCAGGTTCGAATCCTGCCTCGGGCATGGGTGTGTGTGATGTCCTTAGGTTAGTTAGGTTTAAGTAGTTCTAAGTTCTAGGGGACTGATGACCTCAGATGTTAAGTCCCATAGTGCTCAGAGCCATTTGAACCATATTAGCTGTGCGAGTCTGAGTTAAGACTGTCACATCAGAACTGTGTCGATAAGATTTTTTTTTATCTAACTTATTTCTATGGAACTCGAGCTAAAACTTCCATACAGACATGAGTAATTTCAGCTTCCGCCATGGTTTCTAAATGAAATGAAGTGCTATTGGAAGATTGGGAATCGTCATCTTTTCATTACTTCAGACGAAGCATGGTTCAGCCTTGGTGGCCATATTAACACCCGGAACACGCACCATTACGCTACAGACAGCTTCTCCGTACGTTGAACAGCGACCACACGATATTATTAGCATTTGGTGGACATTTTGAGAGCCAGAGATACGTTCTCCATTTCTGAGCGCTCATCGATATGACCCTCGTCATCTACACATAATTCGCATTAGAAATAATTACGTTTGTTACAGTTCAGTTAAATTTCTTGTCTAGAGAAACACAATGCAGCAATGACTAACTTGTCTGTATTTTGATCAGTCGTGGCTAAAATATAACCGTAGCCTTCCTGAACCACTCCAGCTTCGATAGAAGGCGTTTCATGGAACTGAAGTTTAACAATCTCTTTTCCACCTGTGACAATAAGCGGCGTCATGTTGGGTCTGATAAGTGTAAAGCTGAGTATAATTTAGTAATTGGTGTATTATAGAAGTATTGGACGGTTTTTCCATTTTCTCAATGGTTAAAAGAATATGGCCCGCCCCTTCAGAATATAATGCTGACCGCCAAATACCAGTAGTGGCAGGAGACAGGATTTTCCTGCACCCTTTCTCCCCTCTCCCCTCTCCCCTCTCCCTTCATCATCCTAATGCGGTCAGCTTGTTTGTGTGCCTTTGAGCTGAGCAGTCCCTTGTTTACTGAACTGTTTGTGGGTTAGGAGACTGGACAAAGGCTCTGGTTTTCCCCGCCATCACGAAAGGTAGTTAAGTCGCTTCCCATATTTGCTTTGTCCAACGTGATTCTCAGACAAAGCATTCGCTCTTAGCGAAACCCAGAAATAGTTTCCTTTACGAGCGAAAATAAGATCTAATTGTACACCATTGTCGTCCGTACCCTATCCAGTAGAAATATGCGAGCACAATATATTTTGAACAACTATTGTAAATGCAGCAGCTTGTGAAACTTGTGCAGGTGAATGGAATTTATTATTACTTTACCGAAGACTTAGCACTTTCGGTATCTTTAATATCGTATTACGTGCGCCGTAATTAGTTCAACAACAGGGGAAATTGTCGGAGGGTTCGAAAGTTAAGACCTTTAGTTTGAACACTGCGCGAGGTTAGGGCGGAACTTCAGTAGTTCACTCTGTCGTTTATAGATTATGGTCCCTTATCTCAAATTACCCTTCTCCCTCATCCCTGAAAATTTGTAACATCGTCACAGAATCACCCTGTAAATCCATCTTTACCCTCTTTCCACGAGCGCGTACAGCTTACCACATTTACCAATCAGCTGCGCTGTTTTTTTAAGTACGAAACTATATATATATAGCGAAGACGTGAAATGTATAGGTGAAAAATTTTAAAAATCCCATACTGAACACGAGCAGAAAAATCTTAAATGTTTTACTGCAGAAAAGGCACGAACTTGTTTACGCTATCGGACAACGATATTGCAGGAGAAAGTATGTAAAGTATTGTGTGTTAACATTCAACAGTTACATGATGAGACTTTTTAAGCTGCTGCACTGTGCTAAATGGCGTATGGGAGATCGTATGCAGAAATACGAAGTATCTCATGGGGTTTAGCCGTTCATTGCTGATACCTGTATTAGCATTCAGATGTAATTAGAATGGTATTAGTAGAATGACCCTTTATCTCTTTACATGTGTTGTCACTTTTAATAGCGATTATAAAGTCACTTACATGATAATAAAACGGCCACTATATTTAATAAAAGAAAACAAATATACGGGGTGTTTGGAGATTCCCATCACAACCTTCTGGGACTTGTCAGGGGAGTGAGTTAATAATATTTTGAATAGGAATCCATGTCCGGAAACGCCATCCAACGACGCTACAGAGTGTCCAAGTTTTAGGCGCCGGCGCCTGTAAATGTATGCGTATACAGGGTCATTCCTGATGATATTAAAAACTTTCTAGGGCGGTGTCCGAATAGTTTTCACTTCTAACTTATCGTTTGTTTCCGGTACAGGAATCCTTCCAGAATGAGATTTTCACTCTGCAGCCGAGTGTGCGCTGATATGAAACTTCCTGGCAGATTAAAACTGTCTGCTGGACCGAGACTCGAACTCGGGACCTTTGCCTTTCGCGGGCAAGTGCTCTAACAACTGAGCTACCCAAGCACGACTCACGCCCTGTCCTCACAGCTTTGCTTCTGCCAGTATCTTCCAAACTTTACAGAAGCTCTCCTGCGAACCTTGCAGAACTAGCACTCCTGAAAAAAAGGATATTGCGGAGACATGGCTTAGCCACAGCCTGGGGGATGTTTCCAGAATGAGATTATCACTCTGCAGCAGAGTGTGCGCTGATATGAAACTTCCTGGCAGATTAAAAGATTCCGTTCTTTCAGGAGTCCTAGTTCTGCAGGGTTCGCAGGAGAGCTTCTGTAAAGTTTGGAAGGTAGGAGACGAGATATTGGCAGAAGTAAAGCTGTGAGGACGGGGCGTGAGTCGTGCTTGGGTAGCTCAGTTGGTACAGCACTTGCCCGCGAAAGGCAAAGGTCCCGAGTTCGAGTCTCGGTCCAGCACACAGGTTTAATCTGCCACGAAGTTTTGCAGGAACCCTTACCTCAAATTGATACAGTTATCCTTTTCTCCATCATCCTAGAAAATTTGTAACATCACGGAATGGTAGCGTCGTTGGATGACGTTTCTAGACGTGGATTCCTATTCAAATTATGTACTCACTCCCCTCTACAAGTGCTAGTAGTTTGTAACGGGAATTTCTGAACGTCCTGCATACTAACGTCATGAAATTATCGACCCACATTGAGAAATACTGTTCTAAGAATGCTCTTCGTAAGGAAGAAAAGCTACGCTAGTCAAGATGTCCTACTGTAAGCACAAAATAATTTGTAAAAGTTATGCCGTTGAAAGACGATACAGAACTCGTATAGTTTCTTCTCTTTTGTGTTGACCGCAGTAACGGAAAACAAAAACATGTGTTAAATGTTGTTATAATGCAAACTGTTAAGGTCGTCAGTTAACCACAAACAAGACATTAGTGGCCTGATATGAATCAGTCCCCCTCCATAGGAGTACTTCTGTAATAGATAAGACAATAAGACATAGTAAAAAAAAAATCAGCAATTAACATTCCCCCAGTCTCTTTCCCCTGTGGACGGCGTGGTTGCAAGCGTTTGTGCCAAGGCCGCGGCAGCAGATACATCTTTGCAGCAGCGGCGCGTCGGCGGACGTATTGTGTGCAGCCAGCAAGCGGAGGACGAGAGGGGGCTCACCCGTGCGCGAGCGGGTTCGGGTTTGTCAGGCGCGGCCTCCGCTAGAGGTATGTCGCATGGCCGTTAGCAGCAAGGCGGGATTCCGTATTCCTGCGTTGAGCCTATATTCCTCAGACGGTGCGAGAGATAGGGGACAGTATTTTACGAAAACGGAAATCGTTCCAGTATCTATTCTGTTTACTCTGTAAGATAAACATAACCGTTCACGGCTCTTGACACAGATTCACTCCCCACTCTCATAAGCAAATATTTCGTATGTGCCAGATACAGGGTGTATACGGCCCGGGACATCCGGGAGATCCGGGAAAAACCCGGGAATTTTTTCATCCGGGACAAATCCGGGAAAAACCCGGGAATTTTTTAGAATTCCGGGATTTTTCATTGTTTTAGATTTCAGTTAAAGTTTTATAGGTTTGACGTGTAAGATCTGATACGCTGACAAAGAACTTTAGTCCACTAATGCTGAATAATACTGCAGCAATGAAACATAAATCAGAGAGTAACACCAAAATAAAAGTTTAGTTGCGTAGAAAATGGGTAATTTACACAATGCACAGACCAGTTTGCCGACACCGAAAAGTGTCAAAGGCTTTAGGTCGAAGATTATGCAGTACGTCCGTAATAACTAACGTGCATTCGATGTGCGTGACGTCTCAATTGTTTACATTTCTAACAGATCACCAGAAAATATTACGAATAGTGGCTTGAGATGCGTTACTTTCAAAGTAAATTTCCACGCAAGGTGATTTATGTTACGTGTGAGAATGTGCAGTGAATTTCTTAAATCACAGGGCGTTATAACTCTCATTCAAAACGTTAACACTTTGAGGATCAGCCATTTGAGAAATGTCGGGCCCAGAAGATAAGTCATTTATGCCAGTATTTAAAATTTTACCGGCACATTTGTATTTGATATGACTTAACGTGTAACACACGCTAAAAAAAGACCGAGCTTCAAGTTAGTTTTCATATTTAATGTTCTTTCATAGATAAAAAATTATGCAATCGATGGCAAAAAGTGTAATTGACCTTCAAAAAAATGTGCATAATGTGTTACTGAGCAATGTCACAAGTCTCTTCGTGCCAGAACACTTCGACTTTTCTACGCAACTGATAATCATTTGGCACGATTTTAATTGCCAAATTAGAGCCTGTTAGTAGGCCTACGGACTTCCTATCATTGTAGGACTAATAACAGTGGATGCCAATAAACCATGCAGTTCTCGTTCGGACATACACATCTACTTAACCGGTGTAGAAACGCTCTTTGCTGAGTTGAGCGAGCTCGGCCTATCTTCTTCGTAACGTACGCGCCGCGGCCTGTCTTTCTCGTAGGCCTCGTGCTCTAACTGCCGTCATTTGCTAGCGAGATCACGTGACATGAGCTATGACTGGATGACAAAAGTGCATCGCTCCACGCAATCTCTATTTTATAGTTTCGGAAGCTACCGTGCTGTAATTTGTGGAATTTGTGTATATACTTTCGAAATACGAAAATAAACTCTGTGTATATTGTCTCGCATCAAACAACTTCCCAAACGCATTGTTTTTCCTGGATTTCGTTTCCTAGAGTGCTGGGACGTCCTCCGCCGGTATAAGGCCTTTACGATTCAAAGGACTGATAGGTTTTTAAGCTCCGAGGGAATGTATAGGTTTTTAAGCTCCGAGGGAATGTATACTGATACTTAACACGGATGTATTTTCACCCGCTTTATACGTAATTTCATCCGGGAGAAATTGTGTTTTTAACCGGGAAATCCGGGAAAAATCCGGGAATATTTTTTTCTTGTCCACGTAGACACCCTGCAGATAGCAATTGACGATAGTTACTGGGATACGGGTTCATGTTGCAGACTTACAGGGTATTTCGAGATTCCCGTTACAAGCTTCTAAGACGTACAGAGGGGAGAGAGTACACAATAATTTGAACAGGACCCTGTATCCGGAAATGTACCGTTTCCGTTCCGTTCTAAGATGGTTTCAATTCAGATGCCTAATGCGTCCATGAGGAAAATAGAAAAGTCTCAGTTGCTTTCCCTGGTACGCAAGTAGGGACAGGATGACGTGTACTACGGTCACCTGATGCTACTTACGGAGGAGGATATTCGTGTTTAACGTCTCGTCGACAACGAGGTCATTAGAGACGGAGCACAAGCTCGGGTTAGGGAAGGACGGGGAAGGAAGTAGGCCGTACCCTTTCAAAGGAACCATCCCGGCATTTGCCTGGAGTGATTTAGGGAAATCACGGAAAACCTAAATCAGGATGGCCGGACTCGGGATTGAACCGTCGTCCTCCCGAATGCGAGTCCAGTGTTGCTACTTACGGGTTGCCTTGCTGCGAAACAGAGGAAGATCTGCAGGCACGCGTTCTGGTCGCTGCAGTACAAATTCAAGAGAGACCAGGTGAGGTCGAGAGGCTTCGTAGGTACAATGTCTGTGACAACGTTGGTGATCGTCATATCGAGCCGCTGTTGCAATGCAACATACGTGCAGTATGTTGGGTTCTTTTTTTGTTTTGGAATAATGTACACACTTAATGTTGAAATGTTAATACAAACAAACATGCTTAAACGATAAATGGATGTTTCGTTTTGTCCCCTTTCGAAATGTTAGCTAATAATTGTACTGCGTCACGCCTAATTTAACTCCTCAAGCTGAAATAGACGAGTTAAACATCTAAATTGAAACTGTTGTAGGACTGAGACTATAAGTTTCCGGACATGGGTTCCCATTCGAAATGTTGTGTACTCCATCTCCTCCACAAGTCCCAGAATTTTGTAACAGGAATTTGCGAATACTCTGCATATATTAAATTCAGATTTTGTGCGCCGGGAAAAGTCCAGTACTACCAAGAAACAAACATTTGGCGTGAAATGTTTTTTCACGCGCACCTTTAGCGACTAAAAAAAAAAAAAAACTGGTGGTTCCGTTGCAGTTACGAAATATAAGGGATGCTGAGTACCATATTCCTCAAATCTTTTACAAGGCGCTCACTTACTTCTCTTCCTAATACACACCATTTTGACTAAAGCGTAGTGAAATGGATGCATTATGAATTGTCATCCAGCTGCCAAAAACTGATTGCAGACTTTTAATGCTTTGTAGAAATGAACCACTAATACTCAAAAACTGTTCACCTCCTTGTTGACCTAACATAGAGTAGGTAATAGTCTCTGGCCGCTACATTCATTTCAATAATTCAAGTGTTTTATAAACGACCGGTTTTGCAACATCAGTTTTCGCCAAAATATTAAGTACAAACGATTTTATTGTCTTGAAATCAGCATAAACAACTTTTCCTGAATGGTATGAAATCTTTGACTCAGGATTTGAGTACTGACAGGTACATTATTGAACTGATGGAAAATCTCGGTTAGAAAAGAGAGGAAGGTTGTCGTTTTTAGCAGCCTATCTCTACTCCCCCAATAGTGCCACTGTAGGAAAACGCTATGTGGAGATATTTGCTTAACTAGGTAATTGCTGTATGAATCCACTTCACTGCATTCGTAAGTGCTTTCAAGCAAAATGAGTCTTTGAGCGATAACAATGATGGAGATCTTGATTCCAAGTCAGCTACCTAATTGGCTACTAGCGTTATGTATGTCATGCACAAATTACGCTCGAGTGCTACAAACAAGAGTGGTTAAGGACTCTTTCTTTTGATATCAATTAATGGTAAGAAGGTATATTGCATGATAAGTAAAAATTTCTTACGTACTGCCGTAGGGAATGGAGAAATTTTCTGGGGGACAGAAATTTGCGTGGGATAAGTGACCACTCATGCCTTTGGAATGTGTTGTAATGCTTCATGTGTTGCTTCACTGTCCGTTACCTTTGCTCCCTGTTTCCTCACATCCCCTAAATTGCCATAACTGTACGTTCAGCAAAGCGCGTTCCGTGGCGTATGACTCATACAGTTGCCTTCAAGCAAATAAGATATTAGATATTTACGGACTTTCTCAAAGTTGCTGAACAGCATGCAGTAAACGTTGTAGTTAGTTCAGCCCAGCGAATATCCCTCATAATTTATTTTCCTATACGACAACTATGAGCTGTTTGACTTTATATGCTACTGGACAAAACCATTCGAAGTACATGTTTTCTCACTTGGTTTTGTTGTAAAGCTGCGTCTCCGTTGGTTAACAATTTTCTCCACATTCAGCCCGTTTAATAGCATCCAGTCCTTCACTGTAGCGACTGTTCGACAGGTGGATGTGCTGCGAATATACTTCTTTGTCGTGCAGTCGAGATGAAGTTTGTCGCACCCTGCACTGGCAATTGTCCAGTGTAGCTTTAGACATGTTAAAGCTGTTTAGACGAGTATGCGATGCCGTAGACAACCATATGAATTTCGTTTTATACTTGGATGTCCGTAACGCTATTATGAGCAGAATGCAGTTTAAATATTTTTAGCGTCTGATGATGCAGGTAATCCATTCAGACCATTCCTTCTTGAAGAGAGTTATGTACATATGCAGTAGCGATAAATCTACAGAATTACATGTTGTGAGCTGTCTAAGATTAAAGCGCACTGGTCAAGTGTCCCACAGTTAGATCAGCTGCATTGGCCCTATTTGTCTTATTCATGTAACGCTGTTGAGATAGAAATGCGGAAACTGCCTTCTTACACGTGTTTTTAACCTTAATCTTTAGAAATCTTTAGAAATATTTTACCACATGTGAGCTTGGCATCTCTAGGGGTTCGCAGATAAAATGCGGCCAGTATTAAAACTTCCGTATTATCACACTGTCGGAAAAATCTGTGACTACGTGAAACTATTCTGTATCTGATACATGCATAGCGTAAGCTGTAGCATAAACATGGATGACGTCCTTTATCACTTCTAGGATTGCATGTTCAGATGTGTGACTATGGAGAGAGAAATTCAGAGGTGCCATGCTGGAGCCCCAGTTGTTCGTACGATTTTTTGTTCGCTTTGCCGTGAAGTACACTTCAGACGTTGAATTTCTTTGGTATGAAATGCTAAATCTGTGTGTTTCGGATGTTACATAACACTGTATATCAAATGTAAACACGAGCCGATTTTTCGGCCTGGAGGAATACAAGGGAACCTCAAGTAACATAATGCAGTCTCGGTGTTCAGACCAATCGTTACTTCAGAGATTAGACAAAGTGCGTGGCTTGGCGTTGAAGTTTCAAAGCCCTTGTGACTTTTGTAAAGGACGTTGGTGAGACGTAACTATGAAGTCGTCGAAGTATGGCGATTCAACACCCACTGCTTTTTTTTTACTACTGGTCCGTCAGCAAATAAGTTTGGTAAGATTTAAAAAGAGCGATGGTGACCTTGGCCCTCGTAGTATGTTCACGGTAGTTGCAAAGTCAAGATGGTAGTTCAAAACAAGGGACACACACACACACACACACACACACACACACACACACACACACACACACACACACACCCGAAATACACTTTCGATTTGGTAGTTAAGACCGACCATCAAATAGTAACGCGGCTTTTAGCTGTGATCCACTTGATCTGTGTTGTGCTATTTACCGAAGACTGCTTTGACAACGAGAGCCATTTACGTAATATATGAGCGATCATATTACGTGGTTCAGCCCTCGCGCGCGCGCTAGTGTGTGTGTGTGTGTGTGTGTGTGTGTGTGTGTGTGTGTACAGTTCCTTAAACTCCCAACTACTACTCCCACACCCTTCTTATGGGCAAAGTAGGCAAGTCAAATATGTTGAGTAGGCGTTTTCTCTTGTGCCGTGTTAATAAGAGGTCAGCGGCGCGGCTTGTAGATCAACTCTACAGAAGCTTCTGCAGAATTACGGAAACAAAATGGCGGAATATACGGTTCGCGAGGACGCTCCCCTCACGGATTTTATAACCGTGTGCTCGCGCGTGCGGCCATTCGCGCTACGCAGATATTCATTCTGCTTCCGCCCTATTGTTCTGCGGCCACTGCGCGTTGGCCGGTGCTGTAACGTGTGAAAAAACCTTACACGGCGCACATACATACAGTGCTCAGCGTTCGGCAAGATAACCTTCAGCTGCATTCTGAATCACCAGGCACACGCGCTGGCGGCGCGCTAATGTTTGTTTCTAAACTCCACACCATATTGGTCCTAAACTGACTGCTGTTTCACTACTCTGTATTTAGATCTAGACTGTACCGCCGACACGAGCTACCTGGACCCATCTTCGAAACATCCACTGAAATTTTCTTGTCGTTTCCGTACTAGTTCTAATATCAATTAGTCCCTATAGACCTTCAAGAGATGGAACTTCAGCATTTGAGGGGAAAAAAAGGATGGAAGAACAGAAACCTATTTTCTGTTGGAAACAAACGAAAAGACGTGGAATCGTACTTAAAACAGTATAATGTACATGAACAAAATAGCTGTATTATAAATGTGGAGTAGGTCTTAAAAATCGTCTGGTAACACTTGACACCCTTATTAAAAAAAACTTGTTTTGTTGCAGGTACGTGTCTTCGGCATCGGCCCCCAGTAAGTAGGCATTGTTCCACATATTTACCATAACATGTTATATTACAATTTTTTAAATTATACCGCAACTGACAGTATGTAATTTGCCACTCCTTAACACATTCATCTTTTCTGTAATTCCCCCCCCCCCCCACACACACACACACTATTTGCTGTATCTGTAGCACAACAATACGCACACGACAGAAGAATGCGGCATGCGTGTTCACGGAGTTGCGCAGTGTGAGTTCGGGAGAAGCGAGAGCGGGTCTCCTTCGCGGAATGGAAGTAGGTGCGGACTACTCTTCTCGATGTAGCGCCATGTTATGCTGCGCCACGCCACGTCTTCAGATTATAAAGTGTCCCCCCCCCTTCACGGTTTAAAAAAATGTAGACCAATTTCTCATTGCGTCTAAAATTATATTTGGGACCTCGAAATATGATTTGAACAGTAATGACTTCAGCTGGCGTCTGTTGTGCTCTCTTCAGGTTAATTTTTATAGTGACTGTATCGAATTATAGTGTAACCTACATTTACAAATGCAACTAGTACGGACCTCTGACACAGACAGGCACGATGTAACAGTTCCTAAAAACGAAGTTCTTCATTTAATCTTTTGACCAGTCATTTAATCTAGAATGGAACTAGGAATAAATACAGAATGGGTAACCGAAACGGTTTAATGAAACAAGGAAGGTGGGAGTAAAATCCCTTCCGAATCCACATAGAAAGACAGTTATAGAGAAAAACGTTTGTCTATGGCATTTTTGAAGGGATCATTCCGGCATTCATCTTGAGTGATTTGGGGAATATAAGTGGAACCTCAGTCGAGTTGGTCAGGCATTTTTAAGTTCAGCTTTCCTCCACTAAGAGTCCAAAGATACAAGAGATACAGGGTAGATATTCCTGGATATGAGAATCGGAAGGGTATGGCAGGATGGTCACGGTCTTGTGCGATGGAGAAACGTCCTCCCAATTCTTCCCTGACTATAGACACATTTGCTGGCTGTGTTTGTTTACGGAAGAAACGAAAAAAAACAAGTATTATTTGAAGAGCCTACAACGACATCAGTGAAGACAGAGTACAAGCTCGAATTGCGGGAGAATGGTGAAAGATATCGGCCGCGCCCTTCCAAAGAAACCGTCCCCCAAGCGTCTTAAGCTATTTACGAAAGTCACGGAAAATCCAAATCTCCTCGGAAAAAGAGTTCAGTACGGCATCACTGCGCCACCTGGCCCTGAGGCACTGCCAGAAGGAAGACTGTGTTTAACGTCCCGTCGACGACGAAGTCTTCGTGAGGCTCTTACAAGGGACAAAGAATGGAGATAGAGCAAGAAGCCTTGAGTCAAGCAAACTGCAGCAGAAGCAGAACAAATACTGGACTCGTAAAAGCTTGAAAGCAGTAACAAAAAATATCGGCAGTCGGCGCAAGTGTTGAGAGCGATGGCTGGGCAGTGGCACGATTGGAGGACGTGCAGTGGGCGGTAGCCGTGAGCCGGAGGCTGCTCGAAACTCTCGCGGCCGTTGACTTGCGCCGCCTGACGTCAGCCCAGAAATTCACACCGGCACGAACCGTCGCTCTGCACCCACAGGTCCGGTTGCTCTCGTTCCCTCTATATAACACACGGATGTAGCACAATTAAGAGATACTGCGAAATTATAGAAGACAATCTGATTACCACATATTGTGTAACCACACAATTGCGGGACTCGATTTATATTCATAAATGTTACATACGAACAGTGCATAAAACCACGAATAAAATTTGTTTTCTAAATACAAAAAATGAACAGTTATTTCAATCGATTGACTCACAGGGAGGAGGTCATATTTTAAAAGGAATATTTTTGGAAACCATGGTAATAAGTATTTCCAGGGTGCTTACAGGGTCATATCGATCCCAGTTGGTACAAGAAGGGTTAAATGCCGAGGACAGTGGATGAATTCTAAATCTGGAAACAGTGCCTCCTTCCTGAAACATCTCGAGTAAAGAATAAGATGGTAAAACTGGATGAAATCGATCTTGGAATGGTACATATCAGCAGTTGTTTGTTCTTCCTGCAAACAATGCGAATTGAATTGGAGATGATATCAATACACCATGCAAACGAAACCCTCGTACATTTTTTGACCTATGACAGACTAATTTTGATACGTCAGTCATGTGTTTGTATCCCAGAAAGCATGGCCAAGGGCTTAAGCAATCCGTTGACACACTGTAGCCGTTTCTGGGCACAGTCTGTTCGCTAGCCGCAGGCATTGATCTTGATTTATTAAATTTTTACATTTATTTTTCCCCGTGCCACAGTTACAGCGCAATCGACATTTTAACGCACATTAGTGCTTTAGAAACCTACATACGGTAGTTTAACTTTCATTGAAAGTTACCTACTTGTTTATATTATCCAGACATGGTGACACAGTAACCTCTCCCCACACCAATCCTCTCCCTAGCTCATCGTCGAATGACGAAATAATTTACCTTCCACGCAGTGAAGTAAAACTCTGTTGCACCCATTTTTACATTTCAGTGACGATTACGAGGCAACAGTTTGTCACCTGACTTTTATTTTCATAGTACTACCGCCCGCTGTTCAGGAATGTAACCACACATTTAAAGCCGTAAGTAAACATAGAAGTAATCCAACGAAAATAATTGTGACTAGTTACACTAGCTACTTACGGGATTACATATGTTCTCCAACAAAAATATGGTATAGAACACTCGAAATGCCATTGTACCTTTTCTCACGTTGCCGAACACGTTTCGTTACACCACATGAAAACCCCGCTGCAGTGTTTGGCAGAGAGTAGCAGCATGTTGTAGCAGGTGAGACGTTGACTGAACAAGGTCGGCGGGAAAAAAGTGCTAACGCGCGTCGGTATTAGTCGGTAGCATGCGCGACCTGGCCTTAACAACCTCAAGCTGCAAGTCATGTCCGGTCATTGCTCTACAGGAGCAGCGTGATAGCACCATGATCTTGAGCAGTGAATGTGTCGTTCAGACGTAGCGCAGCGTCCTACTCACGCCGTTGTTAAGCGACAAATGTTCAAACGTTAATCTGTATCTGTTCATTCCGTAGCGAATGTCTCAGATTGTCACTTAAAGTCATTTATTGCGTGCGTTATTTTTTCTGCTGGATATTGAGATTCTAATATTTTGTAGCAGATCTTAAACATACGCTGTAGCGTGTGGCGATACTCAACGCATTTGTTTCTCAACACTTTCGGTAGTATATTATAGATGAAACAAAATGTTTCGAATTCTCCGTAACATAAAACAGCCATTCCGGAGTTTGGTGTGATAGTTATGAAATGAAAGTCGCATACTTCTTCCTTTCTCTGATTAGAGAACGGATCCAGACACAGAGTTAATAAATTCAAATGCGAACAGTAAGGGAAGTGATGCAACTGTAAGTCGCTGGATTCGTAGCAAAGTCGACGGCGGTTCGAATCCCGATCTTCCATGATTTACTAAGTCGCATAAACATCTATTCTTTGAAAGGTCACGTCAAACTTCCGTCCCCATCGCTTTCCTATCAGAACTTGTGCTCGATCGATAATCATCTTTAACGGAACGGTAAACATCAGTTCTTCCTTTTTTTCTGGAATGTAAATCACAGTATCGATTAAGAAGTTTCCTGATACAGAACTTGTTCACAGTGCTGAAAGTCAAAGAGAGAAGGAAAGGGGAAAAATAATTCCATGAAGAAATATTAGAAACGACAAAACAAGGCTTCGAACAATTTAAATTAATAGCCCGTCAGTTGGCCAACCTAATAGTTTGCGTCCGTGTTAAGTCAATGTACACTATAGTCTTAGCAGTGATTGCTCCCAATTTTTATTACCTCTGTGTCGGTTTTTAATTGCTGTGGCTTTATCGTACATAATTTGTATCTAGTGGAAAAGTATTACAACTTATTTAAGAGACCAGTATTACACAGAGGTGACGGAAATCTTTGGGTTCCTCTTAATATCGTGTCGGACCTCCTTTTGCCCGGCGTAGTGCAACCTCTCCAAATGGCATGGACTTAACAAGTCGTTGGAAGTTCTCTGCAGATGCACTGAGCTTCTTGTTGTTGTGGTCTTCAGTCTTGAGACTAGTTTGATGCAGCTCTCCATGCTACTCTATCCTGTGCAAGCTTCTTCATCTCCCAATACACTGAGCTATGCTGCCTAAATAGCTGCCCGTAATAGCGAAAGGATTGCTGGTGCTGGATTTTGCACAGGAACTGACCGTTGCGTTCCATAATGACCCCCAAATGTTAGATTGGTTTCATGTCGGGCGATATGGATGGCCAAATCATTGGTTCGAATTGTCCAGTATGTTCTTCAAACCTATTGCGAACAGGTTTGGCTCGGTGATATTCAAAAATCGGTTCACTTGGATCAGAGTACCAGTCCATTCCATGTAAACACAGCCCAACTATTGTGGGGCCATCACCAACTTACATAGTGCCTTGTTGATAACTTGGGTCCATGGCTTCGTGGCGTCTGCTCCACACTCGACTCCTACCATCTCGTACAACTGAAATAAGGGCTCTTCTGACCAGACCATGGTTTTCCAGTCGTCTGGGGTCCATCCAATATGGTCACGAGCCTAGGAGAGGTGCTGAAGGTCATGTCGTGCTGCTGGCGAAGGCACTCGCGTCGGTCGTCTGCTGACATTAACGCAAAATTTCGCCGCACTGTCCTAACGGGTACGTTCGCTGTACGTCCCACGTTGATTTCTGCGGTTATTTCAGCCAGTGTTGCTTGTCTGTTAGCACTGACAACTCTAAGCAAACATCGCTGCACTGTCGTTAGGCCGTCGGCCACTGCGTTGTCCGTGGTGAGAAGGAATGTCTTGAAATTCGGTATTCTCGGCACACTCTTGACGCTGTGGATCTCGGAATATTGAATTCCCTAACGATTTTCGAAATGGAATGTTCGTGGAGTCTAGTTCCAACTCTCATTCCGCGTTGAAAGTATGTTACTGAATTTCTGTCGCGCGGCCATAATCACGCCGGAAACCACCTCACATGAGTGACCTGAGCACAAATGACAGCTCCGCCAATGCACTGCCCTTTTATACCGTGTGTACGCGACACTACCGCCATCTGTGTATGTGCATGTCGCTATCCCATTACTTTTATCATCTCATTGTAAACATCGTAGACAGTAGTATATGAACTGTAACTACCTTCTTCAAATGCGTGTGTTATCAGGCCGAAACCGTTTGAAGTAGTTTGTCTGAAATCGACGATATCTTTCAGAATTTGCGCACCGTCCGAAAGGAATACAAGGTTTAAATTACTATTCCGAACGGAGATGTGGACAGGATTACTCATACATGAGGAGAAATGTATGGCCAGTTTGCTTTTAACATTACAGAAGATACAGACAAAGATTGTATACGTGATCTGCTGACACATTTTTACTCGTAGACTACATAGCCACCGTTATCGTCAATTCAAATTAGGATTCACGGACTACGCCTTAAAGGCACTATGAAATGCACGACAGAAGTCTGGAATCTTGTCCGTGTGGCAGCATAAAAGTGGGTTTTGGCTAAAACCCTTATCACTACTTTCTGAATTACTACCTTCATTTCATGTCTTTCAATTTTTAGAATTGATTCTGATTTCTGGACAAGTAGTAAGTATCGTTCTGCTCCCTCTGATAACTTAAGAAAAACACTGTTTTCCTCAACATTATCCAAAAAACTTTCCAAATCTACAAATTGGGGCCAGTATTGCTTCTGTTCTTAAATTTTCCCGGGTTCCGAAGTGAACTTCCGCCAGCGCGAATTGTACCGCATTTCCATCTTTTTGTTGACATTTGGTTCAAAATGGTTCAAATGGCTCTGAGCACTAAGGGACTTAACTTCTGAGGTCATCAGTCCCCTAGAACTTAGAACTACTTAAACCTTACTGACCTAAGGACATCAAACACATCCATGCCCGAGGCAGGATTCGAACCTGCGACCGTAGCGGTCGCGCGGTTCCAGACTGTAGCGCCTAGAACCGCTCGGCCACCTCGGCCGGCTTGACATTTGGTCTTAGTAATTTAGATTCATTATTTAGTATTATACTGATAAATAGCAGACGAAGGAGCGGTGTGTAGTTGAAAATTTTGAGTGTCACTTCGGTAGGCTGCCTGTCATCGGAGGACAGCGGGCACAGGTTTTGGCGAAACCCGCGAGTGCGCTGGCGATTCGCAGAGGCATGCTTTCGCGGAGTGGAGTGGCGCAGCGAACCGTGACGTCTGGCTGGGAGCCGCCCAAGTGCGGGCAGGTGGCTCGCTCGCGGCTGCTGCAGGAAGTGAAAGCACGGCGCCACTTACTGCCCCTCCCCCTCTCCGTGAGACTGAACAAATACAAGGAAGAGCGCCGGCAGCTTCACCACGGATTCTGAGGAATGGCCGTCAACTTCGTATTCCATTGGTATCCCTACGTCGTCTTCTACCGCCAGCAGGAGTTCTAGTGTTCCCGAGTTGCGTGTAATGGTACGGCCCGAAGTACGACTAGACTGCGTTAAGCCGTCGCATTCGAACATCAACGATGAGCGTAGAGAGTTTCTGACGCCATAGCATGGAAGAAGCGCGCTGCGGAGTCTTTCCGAACGTGCGGAGCAATGTCTATCAGGTCAGATATTCTGATCGTAGACCAATCAGATGGGAGGATGCTGCCTGTCACAATACGCCATCTCTCTTCAGTGTAGAGTAGCGGTATGCCACATTGGCTTTTAGTTGTATATCCAGTTTTTAGGAACCAGCAAATTGAGGACCTCTCGAAAACCCGTCGTAAAATGTGAGATTTCTTGTAGTAAAAGACAGGAAACGTCACATTTTTGTAACTTGCATGTTATAAAGTATGCTTTAAGCAACGGCACATTAAAGATTCATCAAAATCGCATTTTTCTTGGTACTGTTTATTAGAATAAACTGTCAGTTAATAACACTTGTACGATTATTGGTTTCAGGGAATGGTAAGATGGAAAGAATATCGTTTGTTGTTGGTGTAGCGCAATGACTATAGACGTAGAATTGAAAGGGTATAGGTGATGGTGTCGCTGGTTCGCGTTTCACTGGATGCAAAAACTTTATTAACCTTCGCCTTTTCTATTAGGTTCTGATACTTTATTGGTAGTTCAATAGAAGTATACTGTGTAATATTCGATGTTTATTAAAAATAAGTGCGATCTTTCTGAGGAGCGAGTTTGTTCGACTGCCTTTATCTGCAACGCAGATTGCAGTATTTGCATTAAGGTATTTGGCACTTTTCAAGTTTTGAACTCCACATGTTGTAAAGATTCTGCCACTCAATAGGAACAGTGATAAATTAAGGATGATATTAGGGCTTCACGAAAAAGTGAGAAAGATGAACTAATTTTTACCTTAACGTGGAGAACTACAGTAAATTTGTATCGCACTATTTGTAACGGAACTTCTATAAGCAGATGTCCTTAGTGCGGGACATGGCACTTTCCTATCTGCCTTGCAACATCTTCATTGATATCGAAGTTTTTATTTCTGTGTGCTGCGTACAGGACATCATGAGTAGCATATGGACAGTGGAGGAAATGCGCGTTCTAATAGAGCTAACGTAGGAATTTCGTGCCCGTCCATTTCGCAAACGGTATGATTTGCGAGCCAATGGTCAACTGGCGATGGAGCGCGCTGGATCTCGTATACCACCTTGAGGCACGCGTACCTTGTGCACAAGTCGGTTTGATTCTGTGCGTTCGGCAGCACGTTGAATTCGGTACGCTCAACATCAATCTTCTAAAACACGGTCTGTATGCCGACGGCTTTACGTGCTAGTTCCGAAAGGGCGACAGTGTTAAGCAACCAGAGAGAAGTCGAAGAGTCGCAGCAGGTCTGTAACTGTGTAAACTGGTAGTTTGATCTGGTTCTACAACACAAGGAATTGGAGATGAACGGAATAACCTATATCGAATAACAAGGGAACGATCCACTTCACGGAAATCTTCCATTATCATACCTTCCTAAATTTGAGAGAAAAGTTTGTGTGGTGCTGTAGGCATCTGAGTTTGATACGTTTGAGGAACGGGACGCCAGTGACGAATTGAAAAACACAGAGGACAATTTTAAAGTGTGAGTAGTTAGTTCTATTAAGTTTTCAAACCAGTAATCACGTTAAATGAACTCCTGGATATGAGTTTTTGTGTATCAGCACTAAGTCAGTGAGAAAATGCGTCAGGTATGTAACATTACTATTACTGCGTCTGTATTTGCCGTCCCATATCCTCCTCATCCTCCCCACCCTCTCCCCCTCCTTTTCTTCCCCCTGCCCATCACTCTTCGATGATCACCTGGTGCAGTTGCATGCATTTACAGGAAGTGTAGAAAGTATTGAAACAACTGTATACTTCCGCGTCGAAGCTTCTTTAGGAGACGAATAAGAAATACGTGGAACAAGAAGTGCTTGGAAAGCTGCGTTTTTCACCGCCGGCTACTGGCAAGTAGGTAGGAAGCGAGCTTAACGATTGCGCTCCAAAGGATGGACTAATGATGTTACTGGCTACCGGTTTCAGTACCAAGTAGATAAAAGTGCGACCACAGAGGAAAGCATTTTTTTTTCTGATTGTGTTGATCGCTGTTGCAGCTGACTGTGTAGTTTACTCTGATTCTGACTTAAGACCGCGATATTAACAATTAAATGTTACTCTACTTTGCTCATCTTTGAAACCTATTTTCAACAGTTAACTCTAAAATACATGACTCTCCTAGGTGACAGAATTAACTCCTTAATGCGTATTTCCAAATAGGTTATTAGATGAAATAAAAGGAAAAAAAAATCAGAACTCGACTGTCTTCATTGTAAGCTCCTTGTATAGTGTGATTCATCTGCCCCTACCGATGTTCCATGCAACCCGCACTACGTGTGTATCGCGAACGGTATCCAGATAAGCAGACAGCCTCGATGTAAGTTTCCTCTCAGAGCTTTGGGCAAACAGAATCATTTTAAAAAGTCCAAGCGAGGACTGGACCAAGATATACCTTACTTCTCCTATACTTATCGAAGTATCTCAATTATTTCTTTGGGTAATTAGCAACGTAGTCGTACAGGTTTTGGATGTGTCTGTAACTCTATTCCGTTTATAGTACTTAATCTTTCGTAAAATGTCCAGAAACGTTTCACCATCGGAAGCAATGAAACTAACAGCAGATATCGAAATGAGAGTCATGGAACTAACAAATTTCTGGTATATAACCCAATGAAAAGATTGATATACGACTCTCTGCGTTAATGTGCTGAAATAGTTCCATAAAGAAAATTTTACATTAAGTCTTAGTCTATTTTACCAGTTATTCTGCGACATTTTGACAATGTGCTTCACGTCTCCAGAGCTAATTGACCAGCAACATTGTTCTGTCATATGGGGTTATATAGAACGACGTCGGTAGGGGCAACTGACTCATTCTGTACGGTAGTAAGAAAAAAATGTTCAAATGTGTGTGAAATCTTATGGGACTTCACTGCTAAGGTCGTAAGTCCCTGATCTTACACACTACTTAACCTAAATTATCCTAAGGACACACACACACACACACACACACACACACACACACACACACGTGCGGTAGCGTTCTCGCTTCCCGGGTTCGATTCCCGGCGGAGTCAGGGATTTTCTCTGCCTCGTGATGACTGGGTGTTGTGTGATGTCCTTAGGTTAGTTAGGTTTAAGTAGTTCTAAGTTCTAGGGGACTGATGACCACAGCTGTTAAGTCCCATAGTGCTCAGAGATATTTGAAACACACACACACACACACACACACACACACACACACACACTCCTCCCGAAGGAGGACTCGAACCTCCGCCGGAACCAGCCTTACAGTGCATGACTGCAGCGCCTTATACCGCTCGGCTAATCCCGCCGGCGTTAGTAAGATTTTAAAGCATATTGATGAACGTGGTGAATAGCACTTAGTAGAGGCCACCAGAGTTGTGCGCCTGAGGGTAAGTGCCGTTTCTCTCGCAGACAGAGGTTGGTAAAGGAAAAGAACTTCGGTTTTGATTGAGAGGGAGTTACATAGCTGGAAGACGGCGGAATTGCGGCAACACCGGTGATGATTGTGAGGGAGGCTGCAGCACCGTGGTGCTAACAGTATTCCGCCAATTATCTGACAAACTGAACGTAGCCTTCGCACCTGTGATTAGATTGCTGCCTGCGGTTAAATGGGGTAGCGGGGCAGGGAAGGGCGCCTGGGGGACAGCTAGCTACACGCGCCCCGCCACAGCCAATCCCTTCCTGTGTCGCTGGCGGAAGTGCGGGCGGAATGCGAAGCGCGCCAGCTGCGCCCGCGCCGGCGAAAACCCCGGCGCGTAGAAGGCGGAGCTGGCGGTCTGATACACTCTTTAAGTCTTCTGGCAGCAGCAGTTGGCATAAAAAGTTCACGTTGTTACTGAAAAACTTGAGTTGCGACCCAGACAGTTACATCGAAGCACGCCCAAAAATGAAATCTCATGCGGAATTTCACATCTACATGAAGTTACGCTGAACATTGCTGGCATTGAGGCAAGATTTGCTAGACTATATGGTTCGGAACCAGTTTTAAAATTGCACGAATAACTCTCCTCGAGTATCAAATTTTATAAAACGCTACCCCGTACTCGTTGACAAAATTTTACAAATTACTGAGGTAACTTTTCTGATTGTTTTAATACGAGAGACACTTGGGTTCCGGTAGTTCGTTAACAGTATTTGCTTTCCGTTTGATTTCTTACCTTCATTTATCTTGGTGTTGGTATTGCACTGAAAATAGCAATATAAATAACATCTGAAATGTCGACGGAATGCGCCAACGTGTTCTTGTTTGGAAACAAACTTACTCCATTCACTTAAAGTACTTGTTAAACACAGAATAGTCACTGTACCTATTACCCATAAGTTTGCACCCAGTACTTCTCGGTTCTGTCTCGGGCTTGTTTTTCCTGTAGTGTTAGTTGTATGACAACAGTGATACACAGCAGTATGGATATATGAATACATATGAATACGAGGTTTACTGATGGAAGAGTAGGCCAGTATGCACCTCTTATATGAAATAGCAGCACAACGACGCTATGGTGAATTGTTCCTGCAGCGACGGGAACCACATCACAGTAGTGAGAGTTGTTGCAATACTCGGTGTTTTGTGTTGTACGTTTTGGTCGTTGCATATTACGTACTTTTCAACTTTCGAGAAAGTATTTTCACAGAAACAAAGGTAATTGAGCTAAGACAACGAATAAATAATTAAATTATTAGTCAGCAACGAGCTTCCGGATACGGAGCCCTCGTACCACAATAACCAGAAAATATCCCGGAACAGCCTTACTAATTTTGTAGCAGACGCCAATCACGTTCTTGTAACATTGAAGAATTTATTGTGAATATAATGTTTGAACGAAATGTTTGATAAACCTTGTCGCTTCGTAGGTACTTGCAAGGTTTTGTGTAAGCTGTGTGTTTTAAATATCGTGTTCTTAACTATGAGTGAGAATGGAAGTCTTAAATTTACGTAGCGGCTTCAGATAGTAAGTTACACGTATTGTTTTCGCTAAGATCTTTCTACATCAAGTAGGACATTGTCAGAAGAAAGTACGTGTTCTGGGTTTCCTGCAGAGACAGTTCTGCTGCGGCACGGGTAACAAGTGTACCAAATTGTGCAATTGAAATGACGCGGCAAATGTAAATGTACTCCAGAGTTGAAGTACGCAGAGCAATAAGAATCTTGTGGACACAATACCCAAACTGCACATCTATTCACCACAAAATGTGATCCAAATTGAGAAAGCAGTAAGGGAAACCAAGTAAAAATTTGGAGAAGTAATTAAGGTTCAGGGAGGATAAATAAAAACTTCGAGGTCTGCCGATAACACTGTGATTCTACCAGATAGCAAAGGATTAAGAGTGCACAGAACATCAACAAAAGCAGCAAAACAACAATAATGGAATGAGTCAAATTAAATCAGGCGCTCCTTAGGGAATTAAATTAGGAAACGAAGTACTAAAGCTAGTAGATGAATTTTGCTATTTGGGCAGTAAAAAACTGTTGGCCGAAGTAGAGTATATAAAATTTAGACTGCTAATGGCCAGAAAAACGTTGCCGAAGAAGAAAAATTTAACATCGAATATAGTGTTAGGGAGTTTTTTCCTTAAGGTATTTATGTGGAGTGCAGCCTTGTATGAAAGTGAAACGTGTACAATAAACAATACAGACAGTAAGAGAATAGGTATTGAAATGTGGTGCTACCCAAGACTGCTGAAGATTATACGAGTAGATCGCCTTATTAATGAGGAGGTGTTTAGAAAAGAAATTTGTGGCATAACTTGACGAAAAGAAGGGATCGTTTGACAGAACAGATTCCAAGACACATCAAATGATCCCAGTTTAGCATTGAAGGGGAGTGTTTTCGAGTTGTAGTGAAATGGTAGCACCAATTTGACAAAGACAGTACAGACGCGAGTGATGGTGATCGGGAAGTCCAGATCTTGAACCACTCAATTCCCACCTTTCCGGCAAGCTGAAAGAACATCTGAGGGGTTTGACGTTTTCGAACGATAACATTCGCACATAATTCCTCGAATGGCTCCGCGACGAAGGAGCAAATTTCAATCGTCGAGGAACTTAACGATTGGTAGAACGTACCGACCTTTGATTACAGATATTTGGTGACTCTTTGAAAAGTAGTTACGTATCTGTGTCTCTTCGTAGTGTAATTAATGCAGCATTTAGTAAATGGTACTTGGTCTGCCATAATAATGTAACTCTTTTTGAGGTCCCCCTCGTAATTTTAACTGCGAATTTTGCTTCGATACTGTGCCTGTAAGTCGTTCAACCACATGAGTTTCAAACGTTACAAGGACAGCATCGTTTAGATAGATGCACTTATTATTTCGTATCAGTGGCTGCATACAGTTCATACAAGCCCGCGGACCATTTTGCCTGTCATGTCCTCAGTAATTTAGATTTCGGTACAGTGGTAACAATAATTGAAATTAGGTGTTTCTAACTTAAGGATGGAATCTAGAAGTACTTAGGACAAGTCATTGATAATGCAGGTATATAGGGTATTTCAAAGAGACTACTTCGAATGCATGTAGTTACTAAACTGGAAGGCATACAACTATGAAAGTTGGGACACACATTCACGAATCTCTCACGTTTAGGTTATAGATGTTCAACAATACGACATCCATACTTGAACTCCTAATTCTCGGGTAGACTTAAATACAGGTAATCAAGCACTTGACGACTCCAGTGAGGGTCTTGTTGAAAAATGTTGTCCTCTTCAGCCTCGGAAACACAGTAAGTTACTGCAGACAGATAACCGTGTTTCCATGGAAAAAGAATGGGCCGTAAACGAACGAGTAGGATGTCGCACAAAACACAATGCCTTTGCATGAATCTCGTACATATTCAGCGTGCGCATGTGAGTTCTGTAGGCCCCAAATTCGAACATTGTGTCCACTTTCCCACTAAAGTGGAAACTCGCTTCATCCCTGAACACAATACGTTGTGCGGAAGTGTTACCGTTGTTGACAGCATTTGCAGCTCATCAGAAAATGCCACACGTTTGCGTTTGTCGTCATGACATAGTCTGTAACTTGCATGGGATTCACAACCAATCGACGTCATAACCAGTCCGTGTCTCAAAACAGACAAATTGTTGTAAGCATTTGTAACTCCTGATAGGTACGGCGAGTTCGTTTTGTAAGACTACGTTCGAAAGCGGTTTGAATTCTTAAATTTCGTCTGACACAAGAGGACGGCCAGCAGTTGTTGTAATAATGCAACCAATTTCTAGAATTGAACGAACACATTGTGTACTGCTTATGAAAAATCTTATAACAGGAGCTGACGAAAAGTTTTAATGTAACTTAGCTGTGAATGAAGAAAAGAAATGGCAACATTCTGCAGCGATTTAAAAAGAATATTGAGGAAATAAGACATCCTACTCCACACTGAACTTCTGGATAGTCTCTTTGAAAGCGCTAATTTAAGGAATGTTTCCCCACTTGTTCGCACCCTGCAGTCTCTCTCGATAAAGTCGACTCCTCAGTGTTGTCCCACGAGCGGAGCAGAGGGCCATATCCTAATGGAACGGCCTCACGCATTCCAGAAATGGCCTTTGGCAACTAGTCTCGCATACATAAATTCCGTATTAAAAGCGCGAGGTCGGTCCAAGGTTCAGGCGAAGGCAGACAGTCAAACGCTGTTCGTTCTACTTCAAAGGCGACCATACGACGCAGGCAGCGTCGTAACGGCTACTAAATGTGAGGTTGTCTAATGAATCTCCACTGCGTGTCTTGATATAACTAGGATCCGTGAGTAGTAAATTTAGTGAAATTTAGATATTTTCTCCGTATTTTCCTAGCAAGATGCAAACATTAGTAATTCACTCATTTCTTAAGGATTTCTTGTGGTTACGCAAAACTTTGATGTCTGTTGTCTGTTTTTAACCTGTTGATTTGTTCTGGCCGTAAATCGGATGTAACGCTTAGCTTTCTATGGTTTTCGCGCCGTGTAGTAATTGTTTCCTTTCAGGCGCTTAGTGATTAACTTTGTAGTATAAGATTGTAAACCCAAGAGGCAGCGTTAGATTTCAAGTTGCTACGAGAATCTCTTCTTGGTACTCAGTTATTTTCGATAAATATTCTCTGTATCTGAAGAACAGCAAGCCGTAGCTTGGTTGGAAAACCACATTATGTTGTGTAGAAAATTGCATTATGTTAGCGAAGCTTGTCAAATTAAACATTTGGGTTTTACCCGCTACACTCGTTAAAGTGGAAAAAAGAGCTTGAAGCGCTAGATAATACGAGGGCAGTTCAATAAGTAATGCAACACATTTTTTTTTCTGAAACAGGGGTTGTTTTATTCAGCATTGAAATACATCAGGTTATTCCCCAATCTTTTAGCTACACAACACTATTTGTCAACGTAATCTCCATTCAATGCTACGGCCTTACGCCACCTTGAAATGAGGGCCTGTATGCCTGCACGGTATCATTCCACTGGTCGATGTCGGAGCCAACGTCGTACTGCATCAATAACTTCTTCATCATCCGCATAGTGCCTCCCACGGATTGCGTCCTTCATTGGGCCAAACATATGGAAATCCGACGGTGCGAGATCGGGGCTGTAGGGTGCTTGAGGAAGAACAGTCCACTGAAGTTTTGTGAGCTCCTCTCGGGTGCGAAGACTTGTGTGAGGTCTTGCGTTGTCATGAAGAAGGAGAAGTTCGGGAACAAACCTTTGAATATCCCAACTGGTGAACAATTGTGACAGCACTACCAACAGAGATGTCAAGTTGAGCACTGAATTGTTTGATGGTGATCTGTCGATCATCTCGAACGAGTGTGTTCGCACGCTCCGCCATTGCAGGAGTCACAGCTGTGCACGGCCGGCCCGCACGCGGGACATCAGACAGTCTTGCTTGACCTTGCGGCGATGATGACACACGCTTTGCCCAACGACTCACCGTGCTTTTGTCCACTGCCAGATCACCGTAGACATTCTGCAAGCGCCTATGAACATCTGAGATGCCCTGGTTTTCCGCCAAAAGAAACTCGATCACTGCGCGTTGTTTGCAACGCACATCCGTTACAGACGCCATTTTAACAGCTCCGTACAGCGCTGCCACCTGTCGGAAGTCAATGAAACTATACGAGACGAAGCGGGAATGTTTGAAAATATTCCACAAGAAATTTCCGGTTTTTTCAATCAAAATTGACCGAGAAAAAAAAGGGTTGCATTACTTATTGAACTGCCCTCGTACATGGTGAACCGATCTCAGCGGGAAAAATTTCTAATCTTAATCAGGGAAATCATATAGAGGACACGTGGTTTGTGGCGGCTCGTTACAGTAATTGCATTTCCTTCGATTTCTTATCACGATATATCTTTGTATCTGCATTGCACTGAAAATATCTGCACAACATTGCAAATGCCGACGGTACGCGCCATGAATCTTGTCTGATAAACTTGCTCCACTAACCTTCGGAGCTTGACATGGGCAGTAGCAGTGTCCAATTTGCTCGGTTCTTTCTCGTTTCTTACCCGGCCATGTTTGTTGTACGTTAACAGCGATACACAGCAGTACGGATAGGTTCACTGCTGGAGAATTGATCTCTGTGCACCTCATGTACGGGTTCATTGAATGCAACGGAAAAGCGGGACTACGATATGCTGAGGTCCTTTCGCAACGACGATAACCACGTCACAGTACTCTCGCATATCTGAGCGTTATTGCATTACTCTTTCTTGCGTTGTACTTTTGGTATGGCTTACTACTGCCTTTTTCACTGTTTAGATTGTTTTTTCAGTAAAAGGAATGTAACTGGGATAACAAACCGAATAAATCGTAGTTATTACTGTCACGAAGCACCACACAACGCGGATACCTTGTACTAAAGTATTCAGAAAATACCTCTGAACAATATCCGAAATTTTGTTTGGAGTTGGCTACACTGTGTTTACCTCAGAAACCCAGAATTCCAGAGAACTATGCTACAGGACAGTTAAAACACGACGACATCGATTTTAAATTAGCATCCAAATATGTTCAAATGTGTGTGAATTCCTAACGGACCGAACTGCTGAGGTCATCGGTCCTTAGTCTTACACACTACTCAAACTAAACTATTCACTTTATAATACAAAAACTATTGTTTACGGAATTTTTGTGTGTGCATCCTTAAGTGTACGATAACAAAGGTAGTACAAGACACTATATGTACCATATTCCAGGTGTATAACATTTGTCGTATGCACTGTCTACCTTATTATTTATGAACATTTTATTAGGTACTCTGCTCACTCATAGTTAGTTTCAGGCTCATAAATAGTTTCAGGATTTAGCAAAAGAAATGTGCTGCTGTCTCGAACAGAAGTTTCCACATGTTTGGAACTTGCTCTGACGGCATAACTTAGAATGTACTTTCGTTAAATTGAGGACATGTACATCTTGATACTGATATTTCCTACATTCTTGAAAAACTCAAGTACTTAAAGACCGCTCATAAGTGTCACCTTAATGCATACTTTGTGAATGTGTTTCATTTCTTTGTCCTTCCCGGTACTTCACGGATGCTTAAAGTGGTATCTGTCTAGCAGTGCTTTCTTAGGCAACGCGATTGCAAATTCTACAGAGTGAGCTATGACTCTTTTCAAAGTAAAACTCGCTCAATTTTCGTTCTTTTCATGGCGTTTAATTTTTCCGTGGTCAGTCTGCTGCCCTTCCTCAGTCAGTATCTGAAACAAAGGAAAGGAGGAAGAATGAAGTTATTCAGTTCTAACTGCTTCGTGACCTTTGGGGCACCCTGTATGGTGAGCTGTTAATTGAATAAAGGACATTGAAAGTGTAAAAAGTGATTCAGCTGCACCTGCCACTGGGTTTTATGCAACCTGCAGCGCCTTCAAAAACCATTTGCGAGCATTTCATTTCCTCTCGCTCGCTTCATGTGAACTGTTAGTACTACAAAAAAAACCTGAACAGTATATTTTTGTCAGAAATTTAATGTAGTTCAATTTTGTACTGGGATACTTTTTCGCTGGAGGCCGTAGTTTTCGTGTTACTCAAGAAAAACACATTTGTAGATTAAATGGTTCAAATGGCTCTGAGCACTATGGGACTTAACATCTTAGGTCATCAGTCCCCTAGAACTTAGAACTACTTAAACCTAACTAACCTAAGGACATCACACACACCCATACCCGATGCAGGATTCGAACCTGCGACCGTAGCAGCAGCGCGGTTCCGGACTGAAGATTTGTAGATTACTCTTGAGTAATTTGAAAACTGTGTCCTCTAGCGAAAAGTATTCAGTGTATTATTTAACTTCGTTAAATTTCGTACGAAAACGTCCTGTTCATGCTTTTTTCTGTAAGACTAATGGTTTGCACGTAGCGAGCGAGAGCACACGATAATCGTCTGCTGCTATTTGAAGGTGAAGGTGTTGTGGGTTGCATAAAGTAGGAGCAAACGAATCGCACTGTACATCCGCTTCATACGAAATGGCTGCCGTGTCATTGTCTGAGAGTAGTGTCCTTGGGAAGCGAAATAGTGATACGCGGTTAGCACGCAGGACTCCCATTTGCGGTCAGTTTCCCGTACATTGGAGCTGATCCTTCTCAATCATGATGCTCCTCAGCTGACCGCGCAAGCAAGGTGGAGTGCACCTCTCACACCAATCTCCGCACGTTTATGGAATCTCTCTCTCTCTCTCTCTCTCTCTCTCTCTCTCTCTCTCTCTCTCTCTCACACACACACACACACACACACACACACACACACACACACACACACACACACAAATTAAGATCGTGAAACAGGAAACAAATGTCATAGACCGCGAAGGAAAGATACTAACCGGTTTGGTATGGAGTCTAAGGGGAAACGAAGACTCAAGACCGTCTCTGCAACCGAGGGGTTCGAAAAAACTAGAATGAAGTACAGAAATTGTTGAAGGAGCCACTAACTGCGGGCTGCTGATGTACGACCGTCGCACGACATACCTTTTGGCCTGGTGGAGTCGAAAAACGGCGGATACGGTAAATCATGCGCTTAAAGAAGGGAACTTTCCCGCCAGCGACACTCGGCATACGTTCAATTGGAGCGGGCAGGCACGCGCGGGCGGCTGCCAAGGCCAGCCGAGGGCGTGGCTCCTTGGCCGGGCCTGGGCGTGGCGGGCGTCGAGCGCGGGCCCTGCCGTCGCAGGGTTCATTCACTCTGCCCGCCGAGCACAGCTGACTGCTGGCAAGTTCAAGGACACCGCCGCCGTGCACAGCCAGTCAGCGAACCGCCACCCGTCACACAGCACGCAGATGGGTCTCGAGATATTGCTCGCGGCGCGCGGTCGCGAGAAACGATACTAGCGTTCGGCTCAAACGAGGGCGGGTATGAGTGGAACGACCGATATCGCCACTTCAGCGGCGACTCTTTTTCACTGTTTTACTAGCTGCACGTGATAAACTACTTACAAACACTGCGTTATTTGTGAAACTTGATGTTCCCTAGCGTATAAAATGTTCAAACAACTTAAGGAAATGCAATCGCTCGACTCGTCAACCGCCCTATTTCGAGAGGTCAAAACCCCGCCATTTTCAAAGCGCAGATGGAACGAGAGAACTCTCTGAAGAAAATTTAAACCTCCGGCAGGCGGGGCTACGCTATCAAAGAACCATAGTGGGGCACATGCTCATAGTACGGCACCATAGTTAGTCTGATTAAAATTGCCGGCCTCTGTTGCCGAGCGGTTCTAGGCGCTTCAGTCCGGAACCGCGCTGCTCCTACGGTCGCAGGTTCGAATCCTGCCTCGGGCATGGATATGTGTGATGTCCTTAGGTTAGTTAGGTTTCAGTAGCTCTAGGTCTAGGGCACTGATGACCTCAGAAGTTAAGTCCCATAGTGCTTAGACCCATTTGAACCATTTGATTCAAATTAGTTGGCAGTTGACGTGTGTCACTTGCCGCGGCAGTGTTGACGCGTCGGCTGCGGCTACCACTCACAAGAAGACGGCACGACCGTGGGGTCGGGGATTTGCCCGCAATTTTGTGTGGTGAAAGAGGACCCCTAACACCTCACGTGGTTAAAATATTAGGACGCACTACTCGGAAAATCCCGAGTAAATTCGATCCAAAGTTTCTTAGGTGCCTTATGAGCATGAAATGTTAATCCATTGTCCTGCCGCCGTTCGGCCTACATGGTTAGCGCTCAGACCCTTATGCCAGAGGTCTCCGGTTCATTCTCTGGCACTTTTTTTCCTTCTGTTGCCTGCAAAATTGCAGCGCATTGTTACAGGAGAATCGTGAAATTAATTCCCGGGAAGGTTGTATAAAAATTCATTCTATAATTCACCATCAATTATCGTCACCAATATTCCGAGACATGATTTAATATGCCTGGTTTGCCTCAAAATTGTCAGAAACTCGAAACATTTTCGTAAATGTTAATGGGGCATGTTTTTGTACAGATTTATTGCAAACGCCCTGTGATTGTAAAAAATCCGCGTTTATATGTTGCGCAAGATGTCGCAAAAATTGCTTTGTTTGTTTTTACGATAATTGGCACTGCGGTTCTTGTTTACAATTATTATATGTATAAAAATATACTTTACAATGAAAAATGGAAAACCCACCGCCGTGAATTGTGTTGCTAATAATATAACTAATTTGTTAAAGATAATGTAGGTTTGGGAAACTTTCTGAATAATTGGTGGAATAACCAAAGAAAATGAAACAGAAGAAAAAAAAGTGCCAGAGGAGGAATCAAACACGAGACCTCTGGCGTAAGAATCCGAGCCCTAAACACCGAGGCCAGACGGCGGCTCGGCAGTGTACTAACATTTTATACTCATAAGGCACCTAAGAAACTTTGGATCGATTTTTCCTGGGATTTTCCGGGTAGTGCGTCCTAATATTTTAACTTCGTGAGATGTTAGGGGTCCTCTTTCACCACACAAAATTGCGGACAAATCCCCGACCCCACGGTCGTGCCGTCTCCTTGTCAGTTATAGGTGGCGTACAAACACGGCGGGTCACTTCGCAAATACTGTTAATGCATAACGCGGAGCAATGTTGGAAGTGGCCGCCGCGAGGTATGACGGAAATGCGAGATGCTATGTTGACAGCTGCATTTATGTGACCGATGATTGAACTGAGAGAGACGACGCGTTTTGTAGCCCTGAATTTAACCTCTTGTCCTAATCGAACCACAACTTCGTGACTTGCAGTGTATCCGAGAAAACAGCGATCAACTGTGTGCGGCAGAAGTAAAATCATGATCGCTTTGTTCACGGCGATCGAAGCTAACATCTAAGCAAACTCAAGACAGGAAATAATGAGCATCAGCACTAAAAGCCTCTGTAATTTCTCGGTACAATTGGTTACCTGAAACTATGTTCACACTGGCGTTACCAACCGATGAGCAGTCCTCGGTTGCACTTTGTTGCAGATTATAGGCGATGCAGGCAGATTCCAAGCGAAAAAAGAATAGGAAGAAAACTAAGAGCAAATGAAAAATGTGATGATGAAAATGACGTGGCAAAAATCATTATGCTATGACACTCCAAACGTAAGTAGTTTTATTTATAACTGTAGTGACCCGGTAGCAAGGATGAATCGCAACCTTCAAACGTTAGACTTCACGCAATGTCGTGCAAAGCTCATCTTATGTAAGCCGATCTCTGTGATCATGGTAACTTTAAATGTGACGCTGGATCTTTTATTGTGCGGAAATACCCAGTAGTGTTTAGTTAGTGCTGTGTGTCTATGTATGTATGTGTGTGTTTCATTTAGTAGCTGTGTGTGTGTGTGTGTGTGTGTGTGTGTGTGTGTGTGTGTGTGTGTGTGTGTGTGTGCACGCGCGCTCGTTTTTGGCATGGTTATCATGTGTGACGAAATAAGTACCAGACCCATGAATCGGGCTCGGGTGAAATCTTAGACTACCACTGATACGTCGACAGGTGACGACCCCGTCATTTTAAAGGCAAAACTGCAGCAAGTAAGCGCCGTGTAAGGGAATTTAATGTGTTGGTCAGGAGGAAGCTGGATGGTACGTTGCTACATGTTGTTTATAGAAAGCAGGGCCTACGCCATTTCAGATCCTGAGTGTCAGCTGAGTTAACTCATGTTGTCACCTTCCGTCGTAATGGATATAGTGAAAGACATAAGAGACTCAAGTTGGGCTTTCGACCAACGGTGCACCGGGTGAGTTATGATAATACCGAGCTGCCACCAAGGTCTGCGGTCTTTCTGCCTTACGCAAGGAGCATATATAGTAACATTTTCGTATTTAGCGGAAATGTGATGTGAAACGTGATTTCCGACCTCAATCTAAGATTACCGTTAAGGATGATAATGGTTTGCTTAAGGCGGGTGTACATCGAATTCCTTGCAGTTGTGGCATGTCATATATTGGTCACAGTATCAGAACTGCGGAGAACCGGTCTACTGATCATGAGAGGCTCACAACAGCCGAGCAAATCAGCTATTGCAGAACATTGTCTGAGCACCGGTCATCCTATGGAATACGAAAACAGATTGTGGCGTCCACTTCTAGCGCTATCTCTCTCTCTCTCTCTCTCTGTCAAAAAACTTAGGGCCTCACCTGTTAGTAATTCTCACTCTCGATAACTTCTGAAGTCGGTCATCTTTTAGTATGAGGTGGCGCTAGTGTTTGTCGTATCTGCGTGTTATTTTTCCGGAACAGCTCTGGAAATAGAGATTTTAAATTCCCTTGCGCGGCGCTTACTTGCTGCAGTTCTGCCTTGAAGATGACAGGGTTATCGCCTGTCGAAAAATCTGCAGTTGTCGACTAAGTCATCCGCCTGCATTCCCGTAATTTCTTTGAACTTTGTATTCTCCGGGAGAAACTCGGTTCCTGGTAGTAACTTTTTCCCTCTGTTTTTGACGAGGTAGATAAGAACCATCTAAATAGCTGGAAGTGCACTTCAAAATCTCTGTAGCTATCTCGTAGCATGATAGGTACCAAGGCGATGTTCTGCATTAGTGAATTTGCTCGGCTGTTGTAGGCTGCTGTCGGCTGCAGACGAAGAAAGCTTTCTTCAACAAAAGAGCTCTGTTGATATCATAAATGTACAGGGAATTGAGGAATAATGTCCTGAAACCGGCCACGAAGGGCGTTATCGAAGGTTACGTATTAAATGGACTGAGGGAGTAGGAACTGACGCTGTAGTAAAAAGGATAAGCGAGCAAAGGATTCAGTGGATAGCTTTTGCTGAAAGGTCAAGCAGTGTCGTCGCCTTTTTGCTAGCAGACCCTGTCGAAAGGAACTTCTTGAAAGGAAGGAAAAGTTGGAATCCTGGTTCAAATAGTCAAAATTTAGATATAAGTTTTAGTAGTATTGGCCAGTCAGAGATCTAAGGTCTCAATTCTAACGTGTTCTCGAAAACTTAAGAGAGTATTCGATCAATACATAAGAGATAAAGATCGCCACTTTCACGTATCACATCGGCTCGTATCAGCCGCAACCGACACCAGGGGAAGAGGTTCTCGGACACTTGTTTGTTTCCAGCAGGCTTCTATTGTGGGAATTCGGACAACGGCTTTCACTTGTTACACAAGAAAGAACATTGCATTGAAAAGTACTATAAAAAATTACTTGCGGTCGCTACATTTTGGAACATCGTAACAAACATGAGCAGTGACGAAATGACAATTATGAAACAGTGATGTGGTATTACAGTAAGTATAATAATCAATTTGTGTCCAGTAGTTTGCTTAAAAGCGCGAACAATGATGAAGTTTTTCATGCAGTGCGTTACGTTATCCTAGAAACTAGCTTAAAGGAATGTTGCTTAGCTTCATTTACATAAAAATTTTCTTAGCTCAGCAGACGGCTGATTTAATCACATATTGGACGCACACGCGCTGGTTACTACACTGCAGAACTTAAGGACAAAAGTAACTTTCCATGATTTGTCACTGAAAGTAACACAGCTCGATGAAACTTGGACCATACATAGAATTATGGTAGGACCTGCCATTCCTCAATCTATGCGGTTGACAGCCGCTGCATGGTCGTTGGAGCATGTGGACGTGCAACAATAAGTCAGTGCCGAATGCAACGCTGAAAGAGGGCACATGGGGAAGGATTGCAGTATCACAGTAACCTTGGCTGATTAGTGTGCCGTTTCAAAGATTTTTTGCAATGGTGCCAAGAGCATGTGGACTGAACCAAAGAGGAGTGGCATCGCGTGCCCTTCCCTATACGACAAGAGGTGGGAACACGTAACGCACCCAGGAACACCGTCGTTTCTGTGATCCAGGTGTTGTGTCGCAAGGGAGTGCTGACTTCCAAATCTTCGAACACAGTACGTTTACTGGACAACGTAACTGACATCTACACCTGCTGTGCAATTCATAAATAAGTGCCTGGCAGAGGTATCATCGAACAACCTTCAAGCTAGTTCTTTACCGTTCTACTCTCGAACAGTGCGCGGAAGAAACATAAACTTAAATCTTTCCGCGTGAGCTCTGATTCTTTTTATTTTATTACAATGATCATTTCTCTTTATGTAGGTGGGCGCCAAAAAGTATTGTCGCGTTCGGAGAAGAAAATTGATGGCGAAAATTTCGTGAAAAAGAGCGTACCTCGACGAAAAAAGTCTTTGTTTTAATGACTGCCACCCCAACTCGCGTATCATTTCCGAGACACATTCCCCTATTTCGCACTAATACAAAACGAGCTGCACTTCCTGAAACTTTTTCCATGTCCTTCGGCAATCCTGTCTAATGAGGATCCCATACCGCGCAACACTACTTCAGAACAGGAAGTACAATCATACTGTAGGCAGCCTTATTAGTAGAACAGTTGCGTTTTGACACTGTACTCTTTTTCCCATGTCCGTATACGGAGCGTTGCATTCGGCCCCGACCGCATCGAACAATGCAGGTGGTGTAGCTCCTGAACAGGAGAAGATATTCGGTGAAGGGACTGGCCTACTGCCCCCCCACCCCCCCCTTAAATACCATCGAGAACGCGTGGGATGCGTTGGGGAAACGTATTGCAGCTCATCCGCATGTACAAACGACTTTCAACAGCAGTGTCCCCAGTTTCGTAATGTAGAGGAGATCATCACAATATCGCGGTGACTTCAGTGTAATTAACTTGAATAGAAGTGTTGTTTCTGGAAGACGCATTGCTTATTTCCTTCAGCCATCTTCTGTAGAAGCTCTTTCTATGGGTAGTCCACGTTTCACTTACATATGTTATTTGGCAACGACAAATCATACGAAAGTTACTTTAGTCTTTAAGTTTTGCACAACAGTGTATTGCTTCATAAAATCCTGAACCAGGGCTCCCTGGTTCTGGACCATTAAAAGTTGATACACTACGACCAGCTACTGTTCTTTGTGCGGCAGCCCGACATAGGCGATCTGACAATACAGCACCCGTGTCTACTGTAGCCGTTACATGCTGTGCCATGCCGTGCCAAACAAGTAAGTAGTGCGTGACGAATGCACGGCTTACCCCCTGCATTGCCTCCCACCCTCGGTAGCTAATATGCTGGGAGTCCGTGGGCGGAGCTTGCTTTATTCCGGTCTTTGTTAACAAATTTTACGCATACCGAGAACTTTGAAGAGTAAAGCCGGCTGGATTTGTAAGCGTTCTGTTCTCTCTAATATTCTGGATCCAATTCGATTCTCGAGAACACACATTTCGATTCATTGAATGTGGCTATTCTGCCCTTTATTAACGCCAAGTAGCACTGTAACTCGTTGGTTGGTTGCGTACTTCCGGTTAAGGCAAACAGACGAGGAGGTATTGGGGGCGCGGTTATGCTGAAGGAAAGACAGCGTCTCTTGGAGAGGCGCGCAGGCTGGTTCAGAGCAAGCAGGCGCGCCGAGCCGGGCCGGCATCGGCATTGTGTGGAGCAGGCGGCTTAGCTCCCCCACTTCCTCTGCCGCCCCTCGCCGGCCGGTTCCGGAGAAGCGAACGCAGACATCCGGCCGTAAACTGACCCTGTTTCGTAACACCATCACTCACCACCCGCTCGCAGACTCGGTCTCACTATCTGCCTGCGCCACGGCACCCATGTCCACCACCCAACTTGTTTCCATTGTGCGAGGATTCCTGGTTACGCATCTTCTCGTCCACGTCCGTCCCAGGTCAGTGCTTCTTCCCGTGGCTTCTCATTAATTCTGAGACATCAGGTATTTTTGCTGTATCTCAGCACGGATGTCGAGGGGCATATATTGAAATTGCGGAGCGATGCGTTAAATAAGACAACCAAAGATTTGTATCAATATTTAATCTATATCTACGTCCATACTCTGCAAACCGCCGTGAAGTATGTGACAGAAGGTACTTCCCGTTGTACCATATATTAGTTTCTTCCCGTTTGCATTTGCGTATTAACGGCTGTTTAAATGTTCTCCGCGCTCGTTAATTGTACTAATCTCATCCTTTTGGCCCCTATGTGACACAGTGATACGAGGATGAGTCAAAAAGTTTTTTCCTCCAGTCCACTGCAGTGGTAACTTTCAGCATCAGCAGATGCCACTACTGCAGTCGCTTGCAAAATGGTTATCAGCTATGTTCGTATTAGACAGCACTCCGTTATACAATTCATGAATGCAGAAGGTGAAATGACCATTAGCATTGATGAAAGACTGAAAAATGTGCACGGTGATACAGCAGTGGTTATCAGCACTGTCAGACGAGGGTTCGAAGCTGAAGGGAAAATACCGTTGGCTGACGAATTGCGGAGCGGCAGGCTGGTGGCTGATGCAGTGACTCCACAGAACATTCAGCGAGTCCATATCATTCGTGGCGACCGCCGATTTACTGCAGATGATTCGTGACGCATTACCACAGTAAAGGTAGTGTGCTGACGATTTTTGTGCAATTGCTCAAAGGCTTGTGCAACTTGGGTACCAGGATTGGTAATCGATCAGAATAGAGAGACAAGAAAGAAAATTGCGTCCCGACTCTTGCAGCTCTTGCATTTGGAGGGACAAAATATCGTTATTTTTTTTCTCAACTTATATCAAAGAGACAATAAATAGGATGGCATCACAGAAACTCGCCGAAGAAGAAAAAGTTTAAAACTGTGCTATCGGCTGCGGAAATTATGGCTATGGATGCAGAGCGTGTGTTAGAGTTGATTTTTTTTTGAGCAGGGACGCACAATAAATCCTATCAAAAACGTTCGAACCGTCAAACAGCTTAAAGCACGTCTTCAGCGAGTTCTCCAAACACAAGCTGAGGATGATGTTCCTTTGCATGACAGTGCGTGCGAGACACGCCAGTCGTGACACCACCGAAGAGATAGTGAAAACTGGATGCGAAGCCTTGCCTCATCCCCCATACAGCCCGGACTTCCGTCTCTTCCGATCGCTAAAAGCAGCTCGCTTTGATAAGGCCGTCGGCATGCCGTCGAACGTCAACGTTGAGCGTGCTAAGTTCAACGTGCTGCTGAACGCTCAGGAACGATGCGACTTGTGCATACGTTACGTGGGCTCCAACGTGGTATACGCGATCACAACTCACTCCAGCGGCAGCTGAGGGATGTTTCTAGTTCGTAAATCACACTGTTTTCTAAACGGGCACGCGTAAAATTCCCCAGTTAGTTCTATTAAAACGCACGTTTCCTCCATTTTCCACGAAAAGGAAAGTACCGTGTCCAATCAATAAGGACACAGGCCTATAAAAGTTCCATTACAAACAGTGCGATACAAATTCGCAATACTTCTCCACATAAGATAAACATTATTTCATCATTCCCACATTTTAGTAAAACCCCAAGGTTACTTTTACTTGATCACTGTTCCTACCCACTGGCAGAATCTTTGCAACATGTGAATTAGGAAGCGTAAAAGAAAAAGGAGCAAAACGTCAACTTATATTTACATAACATCAAATACTATAGTATATACTTTTATTAAGCTAATAAGAAAGTATCAGAACCTAATAAAAACGCAAATGTTAGAGAAAAAATTCGAAAGTTCCGGGACGCGAACCGCCGCCCTAGATTTTTATCCTTAAACATATGAGTGACGCTACTCACTAATCCCCTTTTTTCTTTTTTTATCGGTGTGTTTGGTCGTTGCGGGCGTCACATGACATCCGTTAAAGTTCGTTTTGTTGATCGTTCCACTCAATTTTTTTATTACAGAGGCCAACCAGCACTCTGACCGAACACGCTGAGCTACCGTGCCGGCCCTAAGCCAACAACACGCTGTTGATGATCAATCAAAACATATTACCACTTGCTGAAAACTGTAATCATAGATATGTTACTCATTGAAATTTAATTATAACAAATTGTACCAAGATTAATGGGTTTTGGGTGGATCTTCAGTGCGTCGCTGCCTTCAAATAGCATACTCTCATAATAAGCAAGTTACAATAATTTTTGTGCCACGTATATGATGTTTCTCATATTTTATTGGAACGAATCACACAGTTAACAACGCGGGTTTTCCAGTGATTCTCAATTTGCTGGTGCTCAGAAACGGCATATATACGTATAGGCTTGAAATAAATGCCACCACAACTGCGTGCTGAAGGGAGATGGCGTGCATGTGACGTAGGTGGCGTTGTGCCATCTCATTGGTCAACGCTCAGACGCAAGCTCAGAATATCTGACATGCGCGTTCGGAAAGACTCCCTAACGTGCTATCCCACGCTATGACGTCAGAAATTCGGCACGCACGTGCATCAGTTTCTTCGGAAGCAGGACCGTGCGTTTTACCACACTGGAATATATGCCCTCCTTAAGATTGACCAACACAGTGCCGATGAACGGAGATATTCAAACGTCATAAATAAATCTTCACTGTTGTGGTTTTGGACGCATGTAGTTGCATGTGAAATTCTTATAGAGGAAAAAATGAATTATTTTTTGAGTGACCCTCATAGTAATGAGTATATACCCACAAAGAAGAAAATTAGGCGGTTTGTATCACTGTCCAACCATAGTGTAACCTCACAACAATGTGGAAAGTCAATGTACGCCACGAAATCGTATTTGCAGAACCTACACATAAATATATATCAACATTTTCATGAAAATCAGTGATTATAATATTTGTTGTTTACGACGTACGGACATAGCTTTGTTTTAATGATTAATGCAGGCATGATTCATACCCGTCCAAAACAGTTTGGACATCAGAACTGATCAGGTCGTATTCAGTTTTCAGTCTTCGAAACTACAAAAGATCTGAGACCTTGTTGCCAGTTGGGGCATATCATAATGGCAAAATACCGTGTCAAAAGCCATTCCTCAAATCTCTGTACGTCCATATTTTCACAGGTGGTTGTTGGACATCGGCTGTTCAGTACAGGATGTCAAATATCTTTCAACGGTCTAAATTTCCAAATTAGAGACAGCGGTCACTTAACATCTGCCGACAGGTGATGTTGGAGGTGATAGCTGTCTAAAGTCGAAATGACAATTTGGGAATTTAGATTGTTGAAAGGTGTTTGATTTGACATTGTCATTTTTTCACTTTGTAAACCTAGTGTTACATCAGCTTTCTGCATTTACGGATGGTTTTTATTTGCCTGTTTCATACCCAAAATGACGTAGGCCTATTCAAACGTGACGATCACAACGATAATCATCGCGGTGAAGTTGTGGTAAACCATCAGCAATTTGCCATTTTCTAGCTTGACTGCAGGAATAACAAAACCAAATACTTCAATCCGCATATATAGGAGATAAAAGAATAAGCGCATGTGGAGCGAATGTAATTAAAAATAAACTTCGTGAAGACACACCTATAGGATCGTAAGAGAAGAAGGATGCTGACAGCAGTGAAGGAACAGTGTGTGAAGAGCGGACCGACGAATAACTGAGACTTACCCTGAAACTGGCGCCATTGGCAACACGTGTTGGCATTACCGCGGGGAATGATGTAGGAAAGAAAGTAACGAAGTCCTTTAAGACAGGTGGAGGCCGCGTACAGGGTAGCCGCAGGTGCGTCAGCACGAGAGGTCACTGCTGTGGCGGCAGGTGCACGCCCGTCTGCGTCTCTATACTTAGACGACATTTCGTCCGCTGCCAGCTGTCTTTCTGCCTACAGCTGTTCTCGGGTCTTCCTACCTACAACTGTTCTCGATCGCTCCTATCAATAGCCCACGGCTCTACTTCCCATTACTTGAAAAAAATAAATGAATTAGAACGCTGATACACATCTGATATCTCTGGTAGATTTGTGAGATTTTGTGTGTGTGTGTGTGTGTGTGTGTGTGTGTGTGTGTGTGTGTAAGGGGGGCGCGGAGGAGTTAAATTGTTTCGTAAAAAAAAATCTACTGAATATAATTGACAGTGAAGTATACCGTCTTCCTGTGACCAACAGCATGCACAGGTGGCTTGGGCTATACAAACGAGTGATAGGGGGCTGGGTGATGTGCCCTACGCAGAACCCATTTGTTCCCAAAAAAATAAATGTGTAACACATATTGCAGTAACGGACATGCGGTGTGTATACTGCTTTGTTTTCGAATCAACGGCAGAACATTGGGAGTGAAAAACTGTGTATAGAAAATTTTAGTTCGTTTAGATCTCTCTCTCTCTCTCTCTCTCTCTCTCTCTCTCGTGTCAAAGTGTGGTATAACACCATTATCCTGGAACCATAATCGTTGACTTACTTTCAAGCGGGACATTCTCAAACATTTTCGGTAGTACTTCAAGAAGGAAGGTTTCTTCCTTAAAGTGTGTTAAGCAGGAGACACCTCCCACTCAGGTGAACAGTGACAGATTGTTAGGCAGTCATTGGCGTACAGGTGCCACTTGTGCATTAATGTGGAGTGACTACATTTTTGGCAACAATGTTCATCACAGGGCACTCTGAACACCGTCTTTGAACATCACTAGCGTCAAACCCTTTATGGAACACTAGCGAAGAAAGGGGGACACCTGTAAGTTTCTGTTGCATACAGAAGTTTTTATCTCCTTTCAATACTCAAACTTTTGTATGCCTAGTTTCTTCATACTCTATATATAGAAAAGAGTGGTATAGCTTACAGAAGTCAATAAAAATGTCCTGCCCACAGCAGCAGAAACAAATACCTAAAAAAAAATATGCCTCGCGTTGTAATTCTAATCATGTCACATGGTCATCATGAACACAGGATCAAATAGTTCTGCCATATTATTTATAGTAGGTATTTATCCTCTGCGTACAGTGCGTATTTACCAGCTCATATCGTCCATGGGTGGTACGATCATCGTTGACATAACGACACGTGCGCTGCGGCATGTTGTGGAAGGTGACGTGGGGGGTAGGAGAGGGAGGGAGATTAAGAAATGAAGCATTCTTATACACTTGTGACAAAAGAAAACTAGTAGGCTCTGCTTTGTAGTCTCGTTGTGTGCTGCAGTGTTGGCGATCGATTTTCTGTCGTGGCTACGGCAGCTTAGCACGTCGAGAATTTAGTTGCTCGTCGTCGCTCTTTCAGTGGCACAATATTGTCAGTGTACTTGACGATTGACTAAATTGACTTCGGCGCATGAACGACACATTCGCGGAACACGGATATGAATGTAACGACTGTGTGTGAATTCTTTCCGAACCGAGCGAGGTAGCGCAGTGGCTAGCACACTGGACTCGCATTCGGGAGGACGACGGTTCAATCCCGCGTCCGGCCATCCTGATTTAGGTTTTCCGTGATTTCCCTAAATCACTCTAGGCAAATGCCGGGATGGTTCCTTTGAATGGACACGGCCTACTTCCTTCCCCTTCCTTCCTTAATCCAAAAATGGTTCAAATGGCTCTGAGCACTATGGGATTTAATAGCTGAGGTCATCAGTCCCCTAGAACTTAGAACTACTTAAACCTAACTAACCAAAGGACATCACACACATCCATGCCCGAGGCAGGATTCGAACCTGCGACCGTAGCAGTCGCGCGGTTCCGGACTGCAGCGCCTAGAAAAGCGTGGCCACCGCGGTCGGCCTTCCTTAATCCGATGAGACCGATGACCTCGCTGTCTGGTCTCCTCCCCCAAAAAACAACCGACCAAAAATTCTTTCTGCACTCAGGTAAAGGGGGGAGCGGCTGGTGTAATCGTAACTATCGTCCTTGCATTATTCTGCAAATTTATCTTGGGTAGATTATAACATTCGTCAGCGCTGCGTTTTATCTCATTTACCCTGATTTATTTCAACACGTTTCTAACGACTTCAGTCTCAGTAGACGTGAATAGTGGATAAAGCGGAGGGAACGGTTAACCACGGGTTACACTAAACAGTTTTGAAACAAGTTTCTAGAAACGCGGATGTTCAGTTCGCGCCCACAAGGGAAGGAAAGATGGCAAACGATCAATGAAACTTACTCCCAAGTGAGAGATCTGGGCTGCAAGGTATTGGAAAACGCAACCAGAAATGATTTATTTACAGCGTCCAAGTCCAGGAGGAAAGAAACTAGCAGGAAGAAAAGTATCTAAGAGTAGTTAAGATATCGCGAGGTTATAAAGATAGTGCGAAGGGGAAGGTGGAGAAGGAGCCTGTATTAGCTGCACGCCACAGCAGTTACGATGTTTGTGTGGCGTTACGGCTGTTGTAATAGTAGACCGTCCGCAGGCGCGCTTGTTAGCTAGCGTTCTTGCTAGAGGACAGAGCAAGAAAGCCGTGACGCGAGAACTCTTTACGTAACTGGCGCAATCGATAGCACGGCCCGCTGGACAGAAGCCGCCCCCGTGCTCAGCTGGCTCGTGCATAAAGCCGCCCATTCTGACGTTTCGCCCACTGCCCTCGTTGCTCTGCAGAAGACTATTTTCCAGCTAGTCTGAGAAGAATCGCTCCCATCTGGCTCCATTTCACCTTGAGAAGGAAGTTAGCACTCACACTTGAGGCATTTATTCTGCTTAGAAGAAATTGGCGTATTACCTGTCGACACCGCTAAACGAAATAAATTGCCTGGATGTGTATTCTCGGAACATTCGAACTATTTTGGAGAACACGGATCGCTATAAATTGTGCATGTTTATACTTTTGGTAAGTGTGTTCCGTATTTACATAGAAAGCTTCAGTTAATAAATTGTTTTGAGCCGCATTGCAGAAAAATTGTTGAACGCATCTTCGGACGAGGCAGAGAGAATCAAATACTGACATCCATTGACGAATTACAGAAATTGTTGGCACTGTTATTCGCCAATTATCGCTCTCCTGAAACGTTTCTGCTCTTTGACCGAACTTTCCTTTCTCTAGGTAGAGCGAGCGAGCTGTAATGACTGGTCTAGGCTCGGCGACTTCGCACCAAAATACCCGGCGATGAGGTGTTGGAAAACGAGGAAACACTGTTGGAAAACGAGGAAACACAAGTGAGAATATTTGGGAGAGGGTCTCGACTTACAGCATTTGCTGTAGTCAGGGGAAACCGCAGAAACCTGGATCAGAATTTTTTAGTCGTGGGAGGATGTGTCGCGGAGAATTCAAATTTTTTTGATCATGAGTAGGCTTGAAATGTGCACTGTAGAAGCATGTGGAGCCAGTATCTTCTTTATACCCCCTCTCACAGACTACTTGAATACGCATAAAGTTGTGTATTCCCGTCAGTCCGCTTAGATGATAACTTGTTATGCGCTTTTCGTAAACCAGACCAAGTAATTTACTCAACTAACATCATTCGTGCATACACGCAGATTCAGTTGACACTGGGAGCGGTGGCAGATGGAAGCGACTGTAAGAGGTAAATATACTTTTATGGTCGCTCCCATCAGCCACCGCGCCGCGTATCAATTTAGTTACATTGTGGGAGGCATTAAACTATTACAACCAGGACAAATACAGATTTACTGTTTTTGGCAGGCAGTGGAACGCGTGTGAAACGCGTTGTGGAAACTTCTGTGCGGATGTTTCAACATGTGACATCCTGTACTTCTGCAACAGGGAACCTAATTTCAGCTTCGCCAAGTCACCTGTTGCAAGAAATAAATCACGTAACACTTCTTTCACGAAGACGTAAGGCAGTAATCACGATGATCTTTGATGTTCTATAACATGTAATCATTGAACATATTCGTGTGCACCAACAGACGAGATAGGATGTGGTAAATATGCTAGATGAGTGAGAACTTCGTCATGATGCGTGCCTGATACACACAGAGATTTTACTCTCAGACATTGGGTGAATTATAGTGCAGCAGGCAACAAGTCAAAGAAAGCCATCACAAAGCGCTCCCCCCCCCCCCCCCCCCATAAACATCTCAGAACTTAAATTTCACAGAAATACGGCTATGTGTAATAGAGGTATATCTCCCGATATTTTGATTACTTTCTAGTAACAGTATTTTGTATATCTTTTATTTAAACTGAACGGTATTTCCCTTAAAAAGGGTAAGACGACATTTATTTAACACTTACATCATTGCACCAAATCTCTCTGAATCATGAATTTGTTATTCTACCACAATGTGTTTTAGGTCGTCTAATCAATATTTTAGCTTAGCTTTTTAAGCTATCGTTGTTCTCGACAGCCGAAGCTGACTCAGCTCAGACAACAATGGTGAACGAAGCAGGAGTTAAAAGGACATTAGCGAATTGGCGATGACGAGTGGGATGGAGGGGGGGGGGGGTTGTCAGTTGAATGTCCTATTTCCCTCGCTTCTCGTTACTTTGTATCATCCCCATACATTCTTTGTCCACTATTTTACATTGTAGACACTGGTATTAAGCAGAGGTGGTAGTTTTGGCCAGTGTTCGATTATTCGTTCTATATGCATCTCTTCCCCATCTCCCTGTAACCTTGATTCTTTGTCGTCAGAGGGAAGTTTAAACAACTGTCGTTACTTTTGCATGCACACTCGAAACAGCAAGTAGTGGAGACAAAAAGAAAAGCGAATTAAACAGCGAAAAATTTGCGCCAAGAACTTTCTAATTATGCAGCCAAAGTAGTTTAACTTATTTTTATGTCTTAAGCCTTTATACAGTCGTTGTCACTATTAACATGCTTCTTACACACCTGTCGCGAATGAATTGTTCCTCCGTCTGTATTCAGGCCAGTATCGGATGTTGAGACAGCGTTAGAGCCATCGCCACCACCAGCTGCTATTTTTGCATTTGAACTTGAAGGGCTAGTGATCACAGCAATACCGGCAGTCGCAAGTAACATTTTCATCCAGTGTTATGTACAAACCAGATTATTTGTTGTTTCCTTTTAGATGATATTCTTATTGTAAAACAAGCCATGTTCACCATGACGTTTTACTACAATATTAGTGTACAGGAGTTGCTATTCGGGTTGCATCGCATAATCCAATAACCGCCTAGTATTACTGGGAAAGTTATAAAATAATTTCTCGGTTTTCCACATAATGTGGGCATCTCTAACTGGTCAAAACTCTTAATATACCGTAACAAGCTTTTCGACATGTGATAGTACGCAAAAGACGAATATTTTGTTGAATAGTTAATAATGGAAAGCTCAAATGTATCTTTTTAATGGCTGGATGCTATTTGTTTATCGACATTCTAGGTATCTTGGACACAGCTGCACTTATTATTGCTTGTATTCAAACTATACGTAAAAAATATCACGTGTGTACAAAATATGAACAGGGCTCTACTTCCGCCATCAACACCTATGCCGTTAATCATAGTTAGCTCACTAATGCCGATAAGCATAGTTGAGACGAAACCGTGCTTCTATCAGCTACGAAGACGTTCACATTTCACAGAAATCAGCGCTCTCGAAAAGCGAACAACATTGATTTGTAAGCTTAGAAAGCATAGTTAAATGATGTCAGAAGTAGTAAATTTGCTTATACAGGGAGAGAAGCAGCAGTGGTCGCAATGTGAGATGATTGTTTAGTGATGGGTAATATCAATTGAAACTAATTACTAAAATTTTAGTATACAAGGTGGGTACGATAGGGAAGAAACTGTTTGCTATGAACGTGTGTGCTGCTGATGAGGCACATGTCTCTATCTCCCAATTTTAAGTTTACTCAACCTTATTATTTAATGTCTCATGACCGATCAGTTTAGTTCAACGTGTTGTCATTCCTGGAATTATCAGGCTATCACGAATAAAGTGACTTAGTTATAAAAAATAACCAGGAAACTGTCACCTACACGTGTGAACTTTCTGCACAAATACAGCTTGTTCGTTAGCTCTTTTTACTGACACTTAGTGAACGATGGGATTTTGCCTTGGGTTGTGGTTATATTTAATTGCTCTTTCTTTCATTGTTTCTGAAGTGCTACTTTCCTTAGGAGGTTCGGAATCTATTAATAAGAATTTTCATATAATAAGATTGCACTAGGAGTCTTGTATACTACAAACGTGACGGAACTCTCGTCGCGCTCCAGAAGGCGGTGTTGTTTAAGACTTCATACGCAACGGTAAGGAGAGGTGGGCTACAGTGGTGTGGCACCTGTCGTCGTAGGAAAGCTGGAAAGGAGCAGAAATAATCAGTAAAAAAGGAACACAGTAAACAACCGAATTACTTGTATTTTTACAAAGTACGAAGACACGAGCAAAGAGTGCAGCGAGAAACAGTCCAGCTATTACAACAGCAACAACAATTGTGAAGGGGCCGCGACTAGGTGGCATCTACTTAGATTCCTGTAGCGATTTGGGGGGGGGGGGGGGGGGCGTTTCGCTGCCTTGGCCACCCTATTATTGCGGAGGCAAAAGGCGCTCTATGTACATGGCTGCTGGCGTGGCGTGCGTTTACTCCGCCAGATCCCGCGCGACCGCTGTTGGCGTCGGACGGAAACTTGCAACTCCGTTGCTATGATGCCCGTAGAGTGGTATCGATAAGTGATAACACAGGTGGGAAGTTCCTATTGAAGTTGCAACTCTAACTCTCCCTGCAGCTCAGATGTTTTTGCTGAAAGACAACGGAAACATCGAACTAATACCAACAAAGGTTGCAGCCGCATAACCCGGGCGCTCGAAGGCCTGATATCGCTCCGAGCAGCCTTAGAAATTTTTTCACCCCGCTCGATACGAAGAATGCGGGACATTCGTACTTCGCTATCCTCCACACGGCCCCCTAAGGAATAGATGGTGACTCGAAGTAATATTTGACGATAAATCGAAACTGGGATATATCAAGCCCTAAATTAAAAAAAAAAGTCGAGTAATCGACAGTAATGGTGATGAGCTCCGGACCGAATTACCTGAAGACATACAGAAACCGGCCCTTATTTGCTGAACTCCATACAGGTGATTTAGCTGACCCTACCGACATTTTTTATGCAACTCTCACGACGTCTCAGGAAGGGTATCCAGGCAGGCTACAGCCACGTACCGATATAAATTCCTTGGGCCACTGTCAGTGAACAGAATCGTACTGTAAAAACTAAAAGTGAGGATTGGCCATGAGTTGCATATTATTTTTGGACCAACATATCGCTTACTTATCCCATATTTATCAAGTGTTTCCAATTTTTCTTTGTGTAATTAGCGGTGTAGTTGTACAGGTGTCGGATGTCTCTAAGTTTTTTCCGTTCACAGTTCTTAATCTTTCGTAAATGGTTTAGAAATGTTGCTTTATAAAGTGTGTTTCACCGTCGGAAACAATGAAATTGACTGGAGGTTACAAAATGGAAGTGTGGAAGTAACAACTTTCCAGTATACAACCCAATGAAAAGATTAATATATTGACTCACCGCGTTAATTTGCTGAGGTAGCTCCATAAACAAAATTTGCGCAATAGGTCTAAGAGGTCTTTGTATACTTTACTAGTAACTCGGCGACATTTTGATTAGTGTATCACATCTCGAGAGCGAACTGGGCAACGACATCGTTCTGTCATGTGGGGTTGCATGAAGCAACATTGTTAGGGGCAGCTGAGTCAAGCTGTATATTCGAAGACGTCTTTAGAGTCGACTACCTAGCGAATGCTCGAGTGAAAATCACTCACATATGAGCTATGAACACTGCTTCCTCGTCGTTGCTACTGTGAAACTCATCTCATTCTACTGAATAAGTGGTCATAGCTCTGAAGGTATGTATTTTAGAGCTCATGTTAGACTTTCAGCTATGATCGTTCCTGTCATACCCCTAAATACCGACATTCGTCTTGGGACACTCTGTGTACAAGTAAGTCATATGTGAAGTGGCTATGGTTACCCGCTCTGATTGAAGAAGGAAGAAGATGAAGGTTTAACATTCCGGCGAAATCGAAGCCATCAGAGACGGAGCACAAGCTTGGGATGATCAAAGGATGGGGAAGGAAATCGGATGCGCCCTTTCTAAGGAACCTTCCCGGCCTTTGCCTGGAGTGATTTAGGAAAATCACGAAAAACCTAAATCTGGGTGCCTGGACGCGGACTTTTACCGTCATCCTCCCGAATGAGAGTCCTATGTGCTAACCACTGCGCGAGATTTCTCAGTCTCTGGTTTCAGTCCTTAATCCAATTTGTTATACGAAAACGTAAGATAACATTTCATTGCATTTCCTGTACACAAGTATAATTCAAGATAGAACTAATTTTGTTATACAGGTTGGGTCAGCTGCCTCTATCGATGTCGTGTTATGCAACGTGCAATGTTATATCGGACCATGCGCGAGATTTTCATATTCTCTCGCTCGTGCAAACTATTTGTTCTACAGAATAAAAACATTGGCGACTGCACGAATTGTTTCACACATTCGAGCTTTTTTTGTCTTCACTGACTGGCCCTATTACGCCACCGGCTGAGTCGAACACATACAAATTGTAAAAGTGGCGTTTGTGTAAATTTTACCTAACAATTTTGCTACTTTTAACAGCCCTTGTGGCTACGAAACTACCTTCCTTGTAAGGGTTAAGTCTGGATCGAACTGTCAACTTATCAGTTTCAGCGCAACGTTTACAAGTTCATTACCCTCGCGGACAGGTTTAAATTAATGATAAAGAAGTAGCTGACTATGTTGGTGACGTAATTGCCCAATCAATAGAGACGAAAAGAAGTCGAATATCGGAAATACTTCGTGTAGTTGGAAATTTTTGTGCAGTGATAGGAGGGAGTGCCGTGAATAACATAATAGAAATCCTGACTTGAGAGAGGAGTTCTGGAGTGGAGTGCGTTTGAAGGTTAGTTTTGTATGTTTTTCTTTAATAACTCTAAAAGCATGACCTCCCACGAAAATGTACCCCGGTACAGAATTTAACTGCATTAAATGCCCTACATTTTTTCTCTAGGATTAATAGTTGGCCCAAAGCGAGCAAGAGAATATGAAAATATCTCGCATACATTATGAAGACCGGATATAACATTGCGAGTTACTTAAAGTGACAGCAGTAGGGGCAGTTGAATCACTCAATCTGAATACATCGGACATTATTGTGGCTTTTTTACGGAGTACTATGCATCTCTGAAGGAACAGACACGGGTACGATTTACAGCTATACGAAATGGAAGAAATGTATTCGGAATTGTGAATACGATTAGACTTCAGCTGCAAATTTACTAGTAACACATGGAAATTTGAGCCGATCGGGGAATCGAAGCCCGGATTTGCCGCTTATCGCAAGCGGTCGCCATAACCGTCCGGCTATACGAGCACGCTGACGGGACCGATTCAGACCGCCATCCGTCACTGAGTGTCCGTACTCGCACAGTTGCTGCGATTCCTGCACGGCTTTATTATGCATACATATCTGCATGCTGTTGCTGAAGGACATTGCGTAGTACACCGTAAAACATACATTGAGAATAGTATTACACGCCTAGATAGGCTGCGACAGTAATAAGTCTCCGTGTGCGGGAATCACAGCAACTGTGCGAGTGCAGGACGTAGACACACTGTGACGTATGGAGGTGTGGGTCGGTCTCGTAGGCGCGCTCGTATAACCGAAGCGCGTAAGGTGACCGCTCGGTTCAAGTGGGAATTCCGGCTTTCGACGCCCGATCCGGCACAAATTCTTATTGTCATTATTAAATTTGCATCTGAAGCCTAAACATATTCGCAATTCTGAATACGTTTCTTCCAATAATTTTGCAATCTTAATAGTGTTGTTCTTTAGAAAAGATAACGTAAACACCAACTCTGGTTGAGGCCAAACCACTTTCGTTGGATACCTGTTGCACACTACAAAGTAACGAGAAAAGCATTTTAACGTTTTTAAAGGCGGTTGATAGCAGCATGACGCAGGGCTGAAGATATTGTGAGGAAACGTGTTAGCTTCGTTGGGTGATGGTTGGGGGTAGGTGGTGGTTCGGCCCCTGAAGCGGGTGCCGCGCGGCGGACACGTGCGGTGCGGGCGGCAGGTGCTGGGAGTCGAACCTGCGGCCGCCCGTATTGATCGCGCTGGCCGGCGGCCGGCTGGTGCGCAGGCGCACGCCGCCAGCCCTATATTTAGCGAGCGGCGGGCCCGGCGGCCCACTTGACCCTTGAGCGCGCGCGCGCGATCCAGTCGGCCAGCTGCCGCCGCGCCGGCTACGCCAGGCAGGGACGAGCGGCGTCACCGGGCGTGAAGGCGGATCGCGCTGTCTGCGTCCCGCAACGCACGAGGCAGGCAGCTGGAAACAAAACGACGATACTCCCACAAACAAAGTCCCAATATTCGTTGCGAAACTGTATACATGTGATACGGACACAGTTGGAGACATAGTCTAGTATCTGTAATCAGACTTCAAGGAGTTGGCGTTTGACATCTAGCGGTTGGCCTGCTCCCACCAGCAATTCGACGTTGGGAATGTGGCAACACCCACTGTGTCGCCTCTTTGGCTGTCTAAAGCATTGTGCGTAACAGTACGAATCTCTTCCGGATGTGAAAATTTCAGCTGTTTAAAGTAAAACCCTAACTGCCATCCCAATCAACATGAAAAACAAATTTTTACATGTATAGAAATCAAAAACATATGTCAATTTTTTGCGTGATTGTCTGAGATGGAGACTGTAAGCTTCCCATTTGATAAAAGTTAAATCCTGCCATTTGCAAAGAAAAAAGCCATTCTTCCAAGCGTAAACGGAGAAAAGGCAATGCATTACGGAACACTGAAAATATTCGTTGCCGTGGAGAAGTTTTAATAATGAAAGGAAAAAATTATTTCCTTAAGTTTTCGAAATATGACGTAACAGGAGACTTCCTGAAAGATTAAAACTGTGTTGGACCGGGTGTTGAACTTCGAATCTTTGCCTGTCGCTGGTAAGCACACCATTGCTTCAGCAGAGGGCAAATGTCCCATGTTCTACTCCCGGTCCGACATACAGTTTTAATCTGCCAGGAAGTTTCAAATCGGCGCGCGTCCCTCTGAAGAGTGAAAATTAATTCTGCGTGCCGTAGGCGGGAAAAAGCGGTCGCTTTTTTAAAAAAGAAAATGCATTACTCTGGCCCTAATGAAAAGTATGTCAACTGAAGACATAAAGTCTGTATATGAGTCCGCTATCATTTTAGTTTGAGCACTTTTATTTTCACAAGTCCGTCTTGATCACATAGATTTCTTAACACTTTATGACCGGTTTCAGTTTATCGCCATCTTCATATCTGTTGTAAATATAAATATAGTGTAACAATATTTATTTTTACAACAGATCTGAAGATGGCGATAAGCCGAAACCGGTAATGAAGTGTAAAGAAATCTATGTGATAAAGACGGACTTGTGAAAATAAAAATGCTGAAAAGTATGTCTTTTTCACTCCCTTAGAGACACTTTAGAGCAGATATTTCAAACTTTTCCTTCGCAGGCACACTTAGAGAATCCTGATACTTTCGTGTAACACCTTGTTTATTTTGAAGGTTAATTAAATTTTTAAAAACTGTTAGAAACTTGCATTATTTAATAAGGTCAACTTTAAAACATAACTAATAATGCAGAAAGGCTATTTTTTAAATAACATCGTCAAAATATCTGAGATAACGCCATGTTACAAAGTTTTTCGTGGAGCACTAATTCCCCGCGCAACACCCGTGATGGGCGGAACGCAGTTTGAGAACCACTGCTGTGGAGGTTTACAGACTTTGTCGCCGTTTTAGTAACAGATAGAAACTTTGAAACAAATTTCCATTGCCGCGAAGAGCGAAGCAAAGAAATGACAGCTACTTTAAATCAGGCTTTAGCAAGATACTAAATAGTAAGCGACGGCATTCAAAACACTGACCGTTAATGAACACACTACTCAAAACACGGTGTCTTCCACTTACTTCTGCATCGTTATTTCCACTGCTTTCCTCCTAGTTTACCGATTTCTATCTTTGTAAAAGTTATCTGAGGCTGCATTCACAACACCATATGCGACAACAGCCATGTACGTATGTATACCGTCATGTCGAGAAGTCATCGATGTACTCTGTATACTCCCAAGTAGACTGCCTTCGCAGAACCAAGGCTTTAATTCAGAATTAAGTTATAAACGGTTCTCATCCCCCTGTTCTGACAAAGGTTCTTGGGAGGTTTCCCTTGATCGTAAGGCAGATGCTGGTATTGGAAATCCACTCCCAGATATGCTTTATTCTGACTCCCTTAGTACTTGAACAGTTCACTCTATGCAGAGAATGAGAAGTATTGTGGAAACGTACCATGTAAAAAGTGTTGAAATGTCAGCAGCTCATACTATTCTTTTGCTATCTACAACGCAGAAACAAGCTTCAAGCTGCCTGTATTACTTTGAGAGGAACGTTAATTTCACTAGAATCAGATGAGATTCGAACTGCAATCCTTAGATCACAAGCGAGAAATTAACTGGCACATCACTCAAATAATCACTGTCTCACCAATTAGCATTCGAAACGCGTAGTTTCAGGCGCACAGAAACATCTCTTGGAACACATAATAAACCACTTCCCCTCCCCAGCCGCAAGGTCTGGCGCGCGTTGCCACGGTTCGCGCAGCTATCCCCGTCGGAGGTTCGAGTCCTCCCTCGGACGTGTGTGTGTGTGTGTGTGTGTGTGTGTGTGTGTGTGTGTGTGTGTGTGTTGTCCTTAGCGTAAATTAGATTAAGTAATGTGTAAGCCTAGGGACCGATGGCCTCAACAGTTTGGTCCCATAGGAACTTACCACAAATTTCCAAATTTACCCCTCCCCCGCTAAAACGTTGATTGAATAATTAATCCAGAGATTTTATTTTACGAGTCATAATGTGCATATAATCTCCATTTGTCTCTCATACAGCCCTAAAACATCCACTGCTCTGTAGAATCTGTGGACGAGCTAGATAAAGAAACATAACATATTAACTACTCGGTGAAAATGAATCAGTGTGGGAGCATGTTGCCAGAGATCTTCCAGCCGTGTGCAGAAAGTTGTGCGTCAAATAGTGTCTGCGTGACCACAGCAGCGAATGGACGGAACAGGATAAGAATCAGCGGGCAGTGTGTACTTTGGTGGTGGTCTTCACTACAACATGACACAGAACAGCATTTGGATGACTTAATGCTTGGCGGAATCCTCGGGAAACTTGGAGACTGACGTGTCACTACTGTAACACTAGGGTTTTTTTCTGGATGACAATGCACAACCGCTTCCAACAGCGTAGGCGGGAGGATATTTTGAAGCGAGATGATATTCTACGAATGGACTAGCTTGCCCGTTCTTCGGGCTTAAATCCCACCGAGCATGTCTGGGATGCTTTGGGAAGCGTATTGGAGCACGTCCACATGCGCCGACTGTCCAGCACTTGTCAACCGCGCTGGTGACGGAATCGAACACTCTACCTCAACAACCCCCGACGAACCTCGAGACCAGCAAGGGAGCATGTTGCAGAGCATCTTTTGCTGCCAGTCGTGGTCATATCCCCCCCTATTAAGAAGCATGCCCAGTCTTTTGCAGTGTCCACAGGGCTATCATAAATCGTAATTACACTACTGCCATTAAAATTGCTACACCACGAAGATGACGTGCTACAGACGCGAAATTTAACCGACAGGAAGAAGATGCTGTGATATGCAAATGATTAGCTTTTCAGAGCATTCACACAAGGTTGGCGCCGGTGGCGACACCTACAACGTGCTGACATGAGGAAAGTTTCCAACCGATTCCTCAAACACAAACAGCAGTTGACCGGCGTTGCATGGTGAAACGTTGTTGTGATGCCTCGTGTAAGGAGGAGAAATGCGTACCATCACGTTTCCGACTTCGATAAAGGTCGGATTGTAGCCTATAGCGATTGCGGTTTATCGAAACCCGACATTGCTGCTCGCGTTGATAGAGAGCCAATGACTGTTAGCAGAATATGGAATCTGTGGGTTCAGGAGGGTAATACGGAACTCCGTGCTGGATCCCAACGGCCTCGTATCACTAGCAGTCGAGATGACAGGCATCTTATCCGCATGGCTGTAACGGATCGTGCAGCCACGTCTCGATCCCTGAGTCAACAGATGGGACGTTTGCAAGACAACAACCATCTGCATGAATAGTTCGACGACGTTTGCAGCAGCATGGACTATCAGCTCGGATACCGTGTCTCCGGTTACCCTTGACGCTGCATCACAGACAGGACCGCCTGCGATGGTGTACTCAACGACGAACCTGGGTGTCCACGAATGGCAAAACGTCATTTTTTCGGATGAATCCAGGTTCTGTTTACAGAATCCTGGTGGTCTCATCCGTGTTTGGCGACATCGCGGTGAACGCACATTGGAATCGTATATTAGTCATCGCCACAATGGCGTATCACCCGGCGTGATGGTATGAGGTGCCATTGGTTACACGTCTCGGTCACCTCTTGTTCGCATTGACGGCACTTTGAACAGTGGACGTTACATTTCAGATGTGTTACGACCCGTGGCTCTACCCTTCATTCGATCCCTGCGAAACCCTGTATTTCACCACGATAATGCACGACCGCATGTTGCAGGTCCTGCACGGGCCTTTCTGGATACAGAAAATGTTCGACTGCTGCCCTGGCCAGCACATTCTCCAGATCTCTCACCAACTGAAAACGTCTGGTCAATGGTGGCCGAGCAACGGCTCGTCACAATACGCCAGTCACTACTCTTGATGAACTGTGGTATTGTGTTGAAGCTGCATGGGCAACTGTACCTGTACACGCCATCCAAGCTCTGCTTGACTCAATGCCCAGGCGTATCAAGGCCGTTATTACGGCCAGAGGTGGTTGTTCTGGGTACTGATTTCTCAGGATCTATGCACCCAAATTGCGTGAAAATGTAATCACATGTCAGTTCTAGTATAATATAATTGTCCAATGAATACCCGTTTATCATCTGCATTTCTTCTTGGTGTAGCAATTTTAATGGCCAGTAGCGTACTTGCCAATTACTTATTGCCTTTCAATAAGTGTGTCAGTTCTGTTAGTCCCACTGGGTATTTCGCTGCTACCTTCTGTACTATACTGTAGCGGGTCTACGTATAGTCAAAGTTTCAACGAGCTGTGGTACTTGGCAGTGACATGATGCGCAAAATTATTGTCGTCTTTAAATTTTGCACACCACTGTATTACCTTAACAATAAAAGTAACAGAAAATCTACTTTTCAAGCTTTAGTGTTTGCAATAAGTTTGACTATATCACTAATTTTTCAACTTAAAGGATCCCATTAAATAAACGAGTCAGCTGTTTAGGAGACTATCACATAAAACGGTTCTGTTGGCTATGTTCATGTAGAAAAAACTCAATGACGTAGTAGTTTAGCGTACAAATTAGTAATTAGCTTGGAGGGCTAATGTGCGGCGCGCAATTGATAGGGGTGTCTCTGCTGATGGGAACTGTATTAACACTCGCTTCCCATTAATTGCGATCACGTACCAAATTTTTCATTGCCATTTATCAAGGACATTTCTGCACTGCATTGTAAATCCACTAATTGTCTTCACAATAACACTATCGCTGTTGCGAGAGTTTCCTTTCGTGCAGTGTTTCCGTAAGATTTTAATTAACGTCATGTGGGTTAGGCGAAGTGTGTGCCAGATACATACTGTACTATCATCGGCTCATATGCAGAGCCACCACGTATATGTATCTGGCACAAACGTTCCGGTAATCGCCATTGTCGCGACTCATTTGACTGAACTCGTTTCCACAAAGTGCTTCCGTTGTATGTAGTAACTGGCAGCGCAGACGCTGATGATGCCAGTATCTCTTAATTTGAGTCCGTTTGACTGTATGGATATCTGCGAAGAGATGGTCCTGGAATATACGAGTATTCCATTCGTACAAACAAAACCATGTGATACGGTGCTAGAATTAAAAGGCATTGAAGCTCTCGCAAGAAGTTGAATTGCGTGGGAATACATTACAAAATTCATTAGTGTGATATTGTTTGGCGGCGCAGACGCTATTCAATGATTCAGTAATGAATAAGAGGAAACAGTCAAAATGGAAACGCATAGCCATCAGAAAGATCGTACTCGAGGAGTGTCTTTAACAAGCTTGTAAACTTAAGTTGTGTATGTAGATCGGTTATCTGTCACATATTCTTGACGATCTAAACGTACTTTGTAATAGACCCGGTTATGAACAAAGTCGTTGCCACTAATGGTGTGCAGATCTACAGGACAAGAAGACGACATCGACGTGGCTCAGTAATTTGCTATCTAGCTACCCAACCATCCAGCCAGAGTTTTAAGTTATTTAATAATGTACCTGCACAGAAAATATTGGTGTTGATTTTTAATAAACTGATCAGCCAACAGCAGGTAAGAACGCGCAGAAACACACACACACACACACACATGATGGTACACCAATATCCGTGTGGCCAATTTTGCTTTTCTATAAATCAATGGGATTGCGTAAATATCAATTGATAAAAAAGGCGAGTGTGTGTACAAGTCATGGGAAGGGAAAATTGTCGGTCGTCGCGCTGCTGAAGCATAAGCAGTGTGTTTGTCTCCGTACATTCTTCATAGAAATGGGTTCCTGAGGCCCCACGTTCAAACTGGCGCTGATGTGACTCAAAGGTTGACTGTCGCTCGCCCAGTATGGCAATGGGGAGGCAACGTGATGTCCATTCGTCCGTTACGGCGGTTTACTTGTGAGGAAATACTGTATGTCATACTAAAGATTCACTCTGGACAAAGTTAACCTCAGAAACCCGAATTCGCGTGTAATCGGATATGCTATGGCACCTGAGTCTTCTACCGATTACCATCCCACTTTTAAAGTCGGTTGATGTGCTTCGATGTTCGTTCCACTTTTGTCTGTAAGGAACTACTCGGAAATTGTGTACACACACGCGCGCTACACGACCCATCTACCAACAGTGTTCTGGCGTCGGCAAGTGTTCATATAAGATTCATTAATAATTGCCTCATTTCAGTAGGGCCGCTTTGCGTGTCCAAAGAGAGCTCCAGAAGCTTCGGATAAATTCTTCATTGGATAGTTCATACTACAGTTCGTGTTCCCTAGTTACAGTGGATGCATGAAACTATGGAAAAACCAAAAACACACATCATCACCATGACTAATGTGGTATAGGAAAATCGTTGTTATTCGAAGTAGTTTAGTTGTACCGCGGGACCGCTACGGTCGTAGGTTCGAATCCTGCCTCGGGCATGGATGTGTGTAATGCCCTTAGGTTCGTTAGGTTTAAGTAGTTCTAAGTTCTAGGGGACTGATTACCTCAGATGTTAAGACCCATAGTGCTCAGAGCCATTTGAACCAGTTTAGTTGTCTCGGAATGGATAACTACAGGTCTTGTACGGTTTTCAAGGGAATCTTACGTCATTCTTCCTGCAACTAGTGGCAAGTTCGTTAAGGTGATGAAAGTGGATAGTAATAACGCACTCCCCTATCCAAAATAGAGCAAAGAGGCTCCATAATACTGAGATCTGGTGACTGGTGGCCAGGGGAGATGACCGTTCATCCTCGTGCTCACAAAACCAGTCCTGGACGATGCAAGCTGTGTGAACAGGGCCCTGTTCTCTTGGAACACAGCATCGCCATTGGGAAAACATTGTACCCTGGGATGGACTTGATCATCCAAAACGCCCACATAATCCTTGGCAGTAATGAGACCCAGCAGAATGAACTTGGGGCCCATGGATTACTAAGATATGGTCGCCCTACTCATCATCGGATCCTCTCCATCGGCCAGAAGTTGCAAACAATGTGAAACTAAGACACATCCCACCAAATGACGGTCTTCCATTTTTTTTCCGTTTTACAGCTCCGGCACCAGTCTCCCTGTTACGAGCATCAGTGGTTTTGGAATTACAGTTCGCCCTGCGGTTCTCTACTTAGAGGGAGCTACCTTCGTGTTGTTTTCGTGCTGATAGGTTTCGCGAATAAGACATTCAGTTCTACAGTTATTTTTGCAGCTGTCTACCCCTTATTTTTCGTCACGTTTCTCTTCAAGAAACGTCGGTCACGATCAGTCAACATACCCTTTCGCGTTGTGACTTAGCGGTTATGTCTTCAGCTTACACCGTACGTGTTATAAATCTTCGATGCTGTGGCTCTTGGAAACACCCAACACTTTTGTTTCCTTGGATACGGAAGCACCCACCATATGAGCACCAACAATTTGCCCACTTTCGAATTCACTTAGCTCTGACCGCGACTGACACTAGAAACGTATTGAGGACATTGCACGGGCGCTGACCAAATACAACAGTACAGCTTGTAGGCTCGGATGGCAGCACCACCACCATTACTGTTAATGTTGTCAGCAGTTTCGGTATCAAGTGTGTATTTTTTTTCACACGCTCCAAAAGTGCAACAGAAAATTCTCCAATACATAGCGCGCAATAAAAACTTTCATTGTTAATGTGATTAAACAAATTCAAAAACTTTTATCCCTTTTTAAGGTTAAAATGGGACACACATTTTCTTTTGCCATTGTTAAACGAGAAGATAAAAAACGAATAGAGTTAAAACGATCAAAAACGTGGAGATGAGTTACGTTAGTCAAAATTGGAGCAGTTTCACCTGCAACTTCATCCAAATATGATTTAACATGTATTCCCTCCTCCGGCCGGACATACCTTACAACAATTGGAATATGTTTTACTTTTGTTTGAGTTACTGGTCGTTACTGTTAAATAATTAATATTTTCCCAAGAACGCGTCACATTATCAAATATAAATGGCGAAATAGTGTTTCTAGCCACTTTAACAGTACATCCTAGATCACCATTCCCATCTTTAGCTTTAAGCAACATCTATGTTTGGTGAAGCAGTCTCATTAAAAGCTTTCCAATGTTTATATGTTTTCATTTGCCTTTAATATCACCCTTTCCTGTAAGTGCAACAGAAAATTCTCCAATACATAGCGCGCAATAAAGACTTTCATTGTTAATGTGATTAAACAAATTCAAAAACTTTTATTCCTGTTGCAGGTTAAAATGGGACACACATTTTCTTTTGCCATTGTTAAACGAGAAGATAAAAAACGAATAGAGTTAAAACGATCAAAAACGTAGAGATGAGTTACGTCACACACAAAAACAACGCAATGCATTGCCCCTATCGTTTTGCCAAATGACTAATAAGTGGAAAGTTGTGGCAGAACAGATAGCCATGCCTCCCCATCGACCTTAGGGCGTGATGCTAGATGTCGAAGATACAGGTCTCAATTTATTAAAAAAGAATCTCTTTGACAGTCATAAAATTCTCAAATTCTCGGCATTTTTGCAACCCCGGACGTTACACTAGGCCACTAAAAAACCAGCACTGTCCGGGCTATTGCCGAACGTTATGGTAAGCCTATTGTTACGTCCATCTGGAAGAAAGTAGAACGCCCCTGGGGCGCAAGGTGCCAAGTGTTGAGTGAGGTGAGGTGAGGTGCGGCTCACTGGGCAGAAGCTGCCCTGTCCTACAGACGACGTGACGTGGGCCCGCGCGGCCGTTATAACGGTCTCCCGCCCCGCCCCACTTCACCGTTACTCTTCCAGCACCCGCACGCTGCATTTTTCGCAATCTCTCTCTCTCTCTGCGTTGGACGCGGGTGGCTTGGGATTGAGCGCATGTAGCTGTCCCCCGTTTGAAATCCCAGCCTTCCACTTCTTGTTTAAAAATAATGAAAGAACTGCAGGCGTAGGAGAAAAGTCAAAGAATATAGCTCTCTAAGCATTGCGACCTTTCTTGGAGAAAAGCTATATATGTACATTATATGTGACATGACCAAGCATTAGCAAGTTTCTGGGTCGGAGTGCGAAAACAATGCATAACACTCAGTTGTTCTACGCAGTCTTGATGTTCTCCCCAGCTGGAAGAAGCGTGTTCTAAAGTGGTAAAGTTCTAAAATGCCTGCATAGAGGACAGTGAAATGGATCACGAGCTGTTCGCTGTGGCAGCACCAGTGGTCTAAAGTTCCTTAAGAGCCAGAGTAGTCTAGTAAGTTTGTTTTTCTCATATGTTCATTTAAAATGTTTGCAGTAGTCCCACATTGTCCGTAAACGACTGGTGACGTATTATCTCAGTTTAGTTTTCTATCGGTTACCACCTCTGTTCATTAGAAACGAAGCGAAACTATTCAGCAATGATGACTTATTCAGTGCGACGAGGACGAGTGCTTTGGATCAGTGTAACTGAGAGCTGCTGTTACGAAGTCAATTGAAATCCATGATTTTGTGTGTGTGTGTGTGTGTGTGTGTGTGTGTGTGTGTGTGTGTGTGTGTGGGGGTGGGTGTGTGTGTGTACATCTGTGTCAACCGTTGACTGATGCCTATATTAATAGAATTCTTTTGTTTCAGGTACGTGAGGTCATTGACAGCGATCGTTGCAGTAAGTAGGCAATAACTCTACACTTACTTCCATATTCCTTATCTGTACAGGGCTTAAAGAACGGGATGAAACAAACGCCAGAACTCACAGTATATAACAAGTACTGGTTTGTGAGCCATAACCTTTTTTTTAAAAAAAACCGCGTTTCAGCTCATGTGACTCACTACAAAGACGTGTAAAGAAAGACCTGGTTTAGGCGCGGGTTAAGGGTTCGGTTGTGCGACTGGATGTCAGTTTCTCTCTCTTCCGTACCAACAAGCCGCCCCCCCACCCCCTTCCCGCCTCATGCCGAAATAAACCTTGCCTGCATTATCAATTTTAACGTCAATTACAATGAAATATATGAAATCTTTTAATACAAGAATAAAAATTTTCCACCAGTGATTAATACAGGCGACCTGGTACGTAGCATTTTCGTTGGTATTTCTAGTAATGAATTTTTTTTTTTGTATGCATGGTGATGTGGAAAATAAGATTAAGTTTTGGAAACTTGTAGCTAGTGAAAAATGTAGAGAGTAACACTTACGTGTCTTATTCGTTAAGTGCTGGACTACGGGCCTAAAGAACAAAGGTTGATCCTCGGCCAGTCGTAGGATTTTTAAGTACTTCACCTCCTCCTGTTTGACAGTGTTTGTTAACATGAAAAATCCTGGGTTGCACCGTGGGGGGAAATGCCGAGTGACACCATATCAGCATTGAACTGTAGGTCCCCCTACAAATTGCAGAAGTTGGAGGAAGGCACTATGACCAAGCCTAGTAAATAACTAGGGTTCAACACAACATTCGGGTTAATGAAAGCTTTACCTTTTAACGCTTTAAAATTGTGGTTTGTTACAGTACGTGATACAGTATATACCTTCACTAAAACAAAATAGTAGTAAAACAGTATTGGTATTATGGGAACTAATTATAACTTTCAGTATACCACCACTTCCAGTTCCTACGTCAGGTGTAAATAGGAGAACCAGAGAAAGATCCACGACAGTTGATTCCGTTGCTAGGCTCGATCGAATGTCTAATCGAAGTTCAGCATTCTACTATGATAAAGAGGATTTCGTCAAATCCCACCGTTCGTATTCCAAGCGATCGTTACTTATATCGTGAGTTTATCACGATTAGTAACGCCTCACTTTTTTCTCAGTGATAATTTGGCTTCCATTCGCAGCAAGAATATGTAAATCTGAGTATTACATTGGCCTGTGACCGATCCTTTTCGGAAATGCGAGTGACGGCAAATCGTCGCTTCGGGTCGAGTTCCGCGTGAAGTGTTTATTCTTTGATACGGGGTCAGCGAGACCCTGGATATCTGAAAGACGCCGCAGCTGCAGAGAAACTACTACTCCCGGATGAGTTTGCAATTCGCGGTGTTGCGGGAGAGATGTAAGCCGTGGATCTGATGAGGGCTGCGCTTCCTGCCTCGCGAAACTTTCCAGTCAGAGGAACTGTTGACGAAACTCCAGCGCCACCGCCGGCCACTGCTTCCGTAATACTCTTCACACGAAACTGTATGGACCTCGCGCTAGAGTTTACCACATAATTACAATGCAGTGAACAACGTCGGAACGAGGCTGTTAGCAGACAATGCAGTCATCTATAGGACGTCAACGCGAAGAGTCCGTAGCTAAAGACGTGACCTAAATAAATGTAACGTAGGCCTGTGGCAAATAAATGGGAGTATAGATCCGCAACTGTTTCAACTACACTATTGGCGACAAATCGTTGAAACCAGTAATTACCATGAAATAAAATGAATTACCACAAGAAACGAGAAGAGGAGGCAAGGCAGTGAATCATTCGAAGAATCTTAAGCAATGTAACTCATCCACAAAAGTGGCTAAAAAACACTTTTTAAAATACATGTCACTCTTGCAGTTCACAATTAAGTGCCTGGCAGAGGGTTCCTCGAACTACCTTTAAGCTACTTCTCTTACCGCTCCACTCTCGAACAGCGCGCGGGAAAAACGAATACTTAAATTTTTCCCTCAGAGTTCCGATTTCTCTTATTGTGCTATGACGACCATGCCTCCCTATGTAGATGGGCGCCAACAAACTAATTTTTGCACTTAACAGGAGAAAATTGGTGAATTTGATTAGAAGTCGCTTGTGAGAAACGGTGAGAAAAACAGTTTGGGAATATAAAAATGTGAAATCAGTTTTAGGTCCCCTGAGTTAGTGATTTACATCCTTACGTTAAAATTTAAGTTACGCAAATCTATCGGCTGTTTATCGTATTCCTCGGTGTTAATTAAATATTCTGATGAAATGGGTCTTTCATTATGTATTTGCATACGTTACGTGACTCCGGAGAAACGGTCGCGCAAAGTCTCACAGTGAAGGTATTGATTGCATCTTGCCGCTAGTGTAATTTACTATGAACAGAATCTCTTTGGGTTTTCTGCCAGATTTAGAGACAGTTTCGTTGTCGAAACTATGAAAAGCAACTCGCATTGAAGATCATGCTAAATTTCGAGTTTCTGTGAAACTTCGCCAGTATTGGGGATTTTGCGTTCTTTTCATTGCTTGTGCAACAGTGTTCTGACCTGTTTTATGTACCGTGGGTCATCAATATCATCTTTCTTTTAATTTACTTGGTATACATCTTTGTTACCGTCTATACTGTTTCTTTGAATTCTAACCACACCTGGTCCACGCTTAGCATTGTCAGATTTACTTTTGGTGAATTTGGACGTTACACAATTGAGTTTCGTTATAGCGATCTTGCGGTCACTAACCTCTGTATCCGTCCTAATGCCCCTTATTTGCTGAGGATTATTTGTTACTGGGCAGTCAAACATGTTTCCGTAACCAGTTACAGTTAGAGTGGGCACCTGAAGTAATTTTCCTAAGCATAAAATTGTAGTATCTCATGTTGAAAGTTTAATCATTTGCATCTACGAACACATGCAATGTCTCTATAAAGTCCCAATGTCATTTCAAAAACAGAAACGTGGAAATTTTTAAAGCATCGTGATTTATTGTAAAAATTCTAACAGCTCTTCAGGTTTTCCCTGCTATGCCAGAATTTCGATGTGTGCCCCAGTTGTCGCCCATGGAACGTCAAGGTGATATTAGAATTCCTCCTATGTACGGGTCGACATGCAGTATCAACAGTGCTGGTTGCGTCATTAATCGTGCACGAAGGGTAGCAATGTCGTTGACCGGTGTTATGTACGCGCTATCCTTGATGTAACCCCACACACCCAACTCTCTGGAAATGTCGTTAAATACCTCCAGCACGTTCAGACACCAATGTGGGAGTGTAGCGCCTGTATAGTTTTCTCTGCAAGGAGAAATAGGCCTGTCATCAGTCGCAGCATTATGCCCCACCAAACATTAAGCTTCAAGCTATGACGGATATGTACACCTGTATTGTGTGGGTTATTGGACCCACAAGATCTAATGTGGCGATTCACAGGTCCAGACGTCGAACGGTGCTTGATCTGAAACCAGGCACTTTCTCACATACTTACCGTCTGTATATATGGAGGGCAGTATGGAATACAAGATTGCATACCGTAGCGGATGATGGCTTGCCTGCAGAGCTTGACCAATTGCACTTTGTACGCAGGAAGGCAAAACCGTTTACGCAACACTTCAAAGATAGTTGATCTTGCTACCTTCAATTCGCGTGATGCTTGACGAATTGGCTTTAGGGGACTAAGTTTCAGCTCGCACTGTGTGCTGGTGCACGACACAGAGGAAGATATCCACTTTGAGGAAAATCTTTGAACAGCCCGTCTCTGTAGAAGTTTTTGAACCTCATTATGCATGACTTAGCCGGTGGTTTCCTCGCTTATTTATATGGGTAATTCTGCAGTACCGTTGTCACAGATTTGGATTTTGCATACCAAATGATACATTGAGATTACCCCTAGTCTGTCGCCTTTTTGATGCACTCAGAGCCAAAACTGCAACAAGGATAAACGGGAAAAACTTCAGAGAACTGCTAAACGTCCGACGCTTTCATATAATCATTCGCCTCGATGGGCAATGAATCCACAACCTTCAGTGCGGGTGCACATTTACGTTTGACCTCCAGCGGGAATCGAAATTCCCCAACGTGGACGACATGAGCGTGGAGTAGAGATAGGTGGCGCTCGTTGGGAGTGAGGCGTGCCGAGATAGTCCGCACATTTGCGATAAACACTGTGTCCGGGAGGCGTAGTGGTTAACGCAACTGCCTAGTAAGCAGGAAATCCCGGGTTCGAATCCTGGTGCAGCACACATTTTCACTCGTCGCCGCTGATTCCGCATAAAATTGTGATGCAGCGGGCATGTCCCATAGACGACACCACGCCTTCATGTAATAGTTTTACAACTAATTTTCTCTCTCTATAATAGTTTTCAAATTACGATTTGTGGAAATGAATCAGTAGACACCCTGTTGTACATTTCATGGCAATTTCAAGTTTGGTGCATGTCACCTTCGCGATATTGTAATTTTAACAGGCAGCAGTGTGCTTACTGTTGAGTATCATCGCAGAGCCCAAGTTACGTGTACGACTTCAAGGAGCGAATCAACCAGTAAAGTGTGTTTTAACTACCCAGGAAGGCTGCACAATTTACTTGTTCTTAGCGCGGCATAGATCTGCTGCTGACGTAAAAGGATTAGCTCGTAAACAACCCTGTATTATGTGGGGGCAGATGCTGTATGGTGGAATGGTCATGTTTCAGTTACTGTTCAATCTGCAGTATCATGTACGGGATTGCTATGAAGGCGCAGAAATACTGTGGTCAGTAAGCTGCAAATGGGAGAAAGAAACCATACAGGTTACCACTCGGTCTATAAAAGCTATGTAACCTCCGCACTCAGTAAGATAGTACTGCTCCGAAGGACAAGATCAGACCCATCTATATTGAAACCATGAGCAGCATCTTAAAGCTTTCTGGTAGACAGCACAGCAATGCGGAGACAAGTGTTTACCTCCGTCATGGGTAACTGTCACTCTTGGGGAGAAAGCGGAACGCTGCCATCTCGACAATTCGGGTGTCTCTCTAAGACTACCATCGCTGCCCTCTAATTCGATCTTCCTAGATGCCTTTAAGAGTAATCTGAATAAATTAAAGAAGACGACAGCAAGAAAAATGACATCGTAACACTGAATAATCAGTCTTCAGTATTAACCGCGAAAGCAATACGGAGATGCTCATCCGACTACAGTGGCAGACAAAAGGAGGCATTGCGCATCACCGTGTGGTTTACAGTTAAGATTCCTAGAGTGTATGTCACAATTAGTCGGACAGCTTTCTTTCTCTTATATCTCGCGAAGTGGCCACGACAGGAAAAGCACATATATTAGAGCGCGCTTGGACGCTTCCCAAAAGTCACAGGCCGCACTATCGTGACTGCAAAAGGAAAGTGGAATGGAGGGAGGGGGCCACAGTGGGTAAAGAAGTAACCACCGCCACAGATCTAACGGTAGTTAGCGGACTAGATAGTAGATGGAAAAATAAGAATAAGAGACTAAAAACAAAATTCTGGATTAGTGTTACACAGAGGTACAATCTTCCACATTAATGTTCCGTCTGCACATCAAAGGAACGGTGATGGAGGTAAAAGAAAGGTGCAAGAGTGGGCATTAAATTTAGGACGATATATTAGTAATAAAATTTGCTAACATTTGCTATTTTCATTGAAAGTAATAAAGAACTACAGGGAGCGTTGAATAAAACGGTCTTCTGAGCATCACAGAGTACGGACTAAGAATAAATTAAAAGCCAGACGAAAGTAATATGAAGCAGCAGAGATAAACTTACTATCAAAATTAGGAACCACGAAGTGAAGCAAAATAACACGTGACTAACGAAGCAAGAACATAAAAAGCAGACCAGCAGAGGCAAAGAGGGCATTCGTGACCAGAAGTAGTGTAATAGTTTCAAATCGGCCTCAGTTCGGGGAAGGAATTTCTGAGACTGTGCGTTTGGAGCACGGTGATGTATGGTATTCAAAGTGAGATACAGACTGTGGACAAAGCGGAAAAGAAGAGAATCGCAGCGTTTCTGATGTGGTGCTATCGAGGATGTAGAAAATTCGGTGACAACAAATGAGGTTCACCGCAAAATTAGCGAGTAGAGAAACACAGTGGCAATAAAGGACGGTCTCACACGGCAGGTGTTAAGACAATACCATTGCGTTGTTACTAAAGAAGTTAGAACTCGGATCCTTTGAGGCTTGGCAGGCTGACTTTAAGCCGCTACTTTCACTCATTCACTGCGAAACGTGCCCCGTTGGCGCAAACACGACCTCGCTGTGCATTGTAAAGTTGATTTCGTGACGATCTGGAAGTAAGTACGGGCTGGAGACCGCAGGCAGCCTTGAGTTATACGAGCCGCTCCGGATAATTGGCGCTTGTAAGGTGTATACGCGCACGAGTCCCTGTGACGATACGAGGGAAATGTAGCGGGCAGTCCTAGTCGGCGACGTCCCGCCGGTGGGGCTGTGCGCCGTTCCCCTCCAGAATTACAGCCTGCGGCTTGCTCAGCTGACGCACAGTGTGTTGCCCGGTCTGTAATTGGCGTCAGTACCCCTTTCATTCATTTTGAGTGTTTCTCATGCGTTTCGCTAGCAGTGCTGGTTGTGGGGAAGATATCGCCGACAAACAGTGGGCCGCTTTGCAGTTTTATCACGCAGTGAAGAATACTGATTGCCATTTGTTTGAAGGGGTGAGCGGGGGGTATTAAGCACGGTGCCTGTTTGATTTTTCGGAACGGCAATGGTGCGAATGCCTAGGTCTTGCCACCATTCCATTTCTAATCCGTAGGGCACGCCACAGAAGTACTGTTACTGTTAGAAGACACGCCTCTTAAACAGTTTCATCCTATGGCCACGCTGCTGAAGCGAGCGTTGATAAGGTCTGTATTGGAAACATTTTGTGTGTTTTCAGTTCGTCGGTGCAGGGATTGTTGCAAGATCATAATATCGCAATTCTCAAGATTTGTCAGATGAGAAGAAGATGAGCAAGAAACCTTCCCTCTGTTTATTCTTCGGCCGTACAGGTTGATGCTTTTCGTGGTTTCTCTAAACCTTTTTCTTTGAAAAGGACGCGGCCAGTTTCCTTCTCCAATCAGAGGTCATGTTCAGTCTCTAATGGTCTTTTTGGCGGAACGTAAACCACGGTTTCCTTTCCTTTTCTTATATTTTTGTCGTGTACTGGAAAAAATTTTGTATGGCCCATGACCCCTGTAGCAAATGAAGTTTTATACGTAGTAAGTTAAAAATGTCGTTCAACGTAAAGACCCTTGCGCAACAAGAGTGGCGCATTGTCAGAGAGCAGATGTTCCCAGCAAACAGTTCTGCTGCGGCGCGGTCAACAGGTGCACAAGTGGGTGACTGATAAACTGGATATGTATTCCAGAGTTGAAGTACGTGGGACAGTGCGATTCCTGTGGGCAAAACTTCTAAATAGCACACAGGTCCACCGTGAAATCACCAGCCGTGGTGAAACGGTACCAAATAATGTGACCAAGGCCGCACAGGCGTAGGTGAGCTGTTGCGGAAATCTAGGTCTTGTACCATGCAATTTCCGTCCTTTCGGCCAGCGGAAAGAACATGTGGGGGCTCCGTGTCCAAGAGACGGATTTCTCTCGTTGAGAAACTGAACCATTAGTAGGACGTTTCGACCATTCTTTACATAAATTTGGTGCTGCCCTAACAACGTGTGTCTCTCTCTGAAATTTAGTGCATTATTCCAGAACTAACTTGTCCTGTCATAATAATATGTAACTTTCTAAAGGCCTCCGTAAAATGCCATTGACCAACCCGTGCAACTAGGAGTCATAGGTCCTGATGCACATTGTTGGCAATATGCAATACGAAAATGCTATGTCTTGGCGAAGTTATAAATAAAACCCGTGGTTAATGATTGAAGTACCGGCTATACACTCAACGGTATGACGAGAATAGATGATTTTGCAAGTCTGTTATCTGGCTTCCTGTTGTGGCTGCTAGCTTTATGCAGCCTCAGGGGCAAACTGTGCATCTTATATGATAAGTATATTCGTATCCAGCTAAGACACTGACAATTATGATGATCTATGATCTGAACCACCAGCAGCATCATACCGTAATCTAGAGTCGAGAACAAATTGTTTATATTCATCTCTAGCTAGGACGCTACTAACCATGGTGTTCGACGCTCTGAACCACCAGCAGAATCATTGCCGTCATCCATTGTCCAGAACAAATAATCCATGGACGACGTATTCGTACTATTTCGCCAGTTCATCAGCTCAAACATTAAAACTGGTGTTCTGGTCGTGAATAGGTGGAAGCACCTCGAATGGTCACTAGTTATGTTGTAAATCGTGAATGTTGTCGCTGAGAAGGAATGGACAAAAGAATAGAGCGTTGTTGCATTTCGTGGCTTGAAAAATTACTAGTAGTTTTGATGAAATCACGGCGGCAAAACATAAAACTTGTCGGGTTATTAAAGTCGTTCTACAATGTAAGCTACTAAAATTTATTATTCTGGCCGTTTTATTATAGTAAGTAGTGGCACATAATCATTTCTCTCCCTTTTTTCAAATACGTGTCATTAAAGGGTTCTGAGACATATTAAGCGACTCGATTATCTCCCCCCCCCCCTCCCCCGTTTGTTTGCAATGACACCCCATAGTACATAGTAGAATGTACTCAATCGCTTACGTTACAAGCCCAACACATGGTCTGAGCGTGTGAGCGCGCCACTGCGCTGTGTCCCCAATGTTTACAATGCAAACATAGCCAAATGTTCACCTTTGGCCGCTGGCAGCACAGCACGCGTCTCGCCCATGTGCAGCGGACGTTGTGGCAACCCACAGGCACTCAATTGGTTGATTATTTGAGCACTTCGTGGGGTTGAGAGACAGGTACGTAGGTCCGTCGAAGATTGTGAGTACGCCGGGAAATCACTCGGCAGCGAGGTGTTGCAGACTGCTCCTTCATCAGCTGGTATTTTGTTTTTACTCATTACGTTCGTCGACCCCCGATCGCATAACATGTGAGGATAGCAGCCTCTCCGATAAGATAATGTGACTGTCCGGAACCCTAGAAAACGCAGTCTCAGATATGCAGCTGCAGCCAGCACCTTGACGAAATATTAAGTCGCAGAAGGTAAAGAAACCTGCTGTGGACTGAATCTTCCACTCAGCAGCTAAGTACGTGCTATTTCGAAACTTTCTGACAGATAAATGTGTTCGGGATAGGGACTCGACCCAGGAAACTTTACTTTTGCTCTTAGCGACTGAATTATATTGACACGCCTTAGAACCCATCCCCACAGCATATGAGAGATACTGACGGGAATTGTAGTTGTGAGGGCACGTCGTCACTCGTGTTCGGATATTTACCTCTATAAGCTTATTGTCCGTGAAAGACAAGGTTACTTGTTAGGCGCGGTTCTCAATGAGGGAATACAATATGCGGTATGATGCGCGATGTTACTCGCGATACGACGTTGAAGCAGCCGCCATTGGTACAGAGCGAGCAAACACAGTTGAAGCCACTTACCTGGTTCACACTGGTGGACAATAGGCCGATGAGATTCTCTCTCATATCGCCCGGCACAAAACGAAATGCTGGATACTCCTCACAATTGTATCGCCCGATATCCGGAAGGGAAATTTAAAGTCATCTAATGTGCCTGAAAATTGTCCTACGTAGGTGAAGCAATGGTACACTCGCCACTGTAATTATATGATCCAGTCACAAATGTGACAACCGCCTACATTCGACGTCGGCGTGCAGTAACCCCCATACGGCAGGTTGTAGCACTATCAGAGGAGGGTTGTCATAAATGTTGTCGTAAAGAGCCAATGAAGTGATTTATCTCACGTCAGAAAGGGCACGATCATTGGCGTTCGGGCCAAGGGCCGACTAAGTTTGTAAACTATTCACGTGCCGCCGTGGTTAAACTGTACCGTGCATTGCAAAATGGCGCTATCTAAAACCGGCACTACGGATCCTAGATGACAAGGGTGAACGAAGGCTGTGGAGACATACTGGCGAATAGGCGTGCAACTGTTGACCAACTGACCATTCAGTCGAACCAAGGGGATACCAACAGTGTCTCTGCAACGACCATTTAGCGAACGTTGGTGCGCATGAACCTCGTCAACACGAGCCTGGTCCCTGCACTAATACTCACTGCTGTTCATTGGCGTGGAAGGCTATAATCTGCACGCCATTCCCGCAGCTGGACGTCGATTGAGTGGCGACAGATGACCTTTTCGGACTAATCACGTTTCACGCTCCATCGGGCAGATGACCTTTGTCGTGTACGGCAAGAAACGTCTGAAAGCCGACACCCTGCAACTATATTCGGTAGGCTCTTGGTCGGAGGAGGGAGAGTTATGGTTTGGGAAATATTTTCGTTGCGCTCCCTTGAACGATCTCTTCATTCTGGAAGGCACTGTGGATCAACACGTGATTACGTCGATCCTTTGGGACCACGTTCACCCCTACGTGCAGTATGTTTTTCCTCGGCACGATGGCATCTACCAGCAGGACAACGCAACTATCCACACAGTTTGCTATGTAAGTGCACGGTTCGAAGGGCACCAGGATGAGCTTACCGAGGAACCTTGCGCAGCTGGCGACGGCGCTGGAGTCGGCATGGCTCCACATTCCTGTTGGTAGCTTCCAGAGCCTCATTGTGACCCTCTTCCTGCATGTCTCGTAGCGGTATGCGCTGGAAAAGGTGGTTATTCTGGTAGTGAAGTTTCTCAATAAAACTCACTTTTTCCAAATAAAAAATTGAAATCCACTATTTCGTAATTCACGCGCGGTCTCTGCTATGCAATCTTTCGAATTTGAGTAAACTAATCAGTTTTACCGATTTTTGTTGATAACTGGTTTTCTATTCGCTGTTGCCCATAGTTATTTTGATGGTTCGAAATGGAGTAAAATGCAGCACAAATTTTGAGAAGTTTGCGGTAAAAAATGTAGTCGCTGGCCAGTTTAAGTTTACTCCATTTTAGGTTATACAGTAATCTGTACCAAATGCACCTACCGTAGAGAAATTATTTTTAACGCTGGAAGCATAGCCACGCCTCTTTAAAGTCTTGAGCAAACGCTTGACATATTTGGAAGTCGTCCTCGACGAGGCTGGCAGCGACGCGCCACTCGCGAGGCTGTTCGCCGCTTGCTGTGGCTTCCTTGTAGCGCTCCTGTGGGAACATGAGTGTCGCACGGATAAACATCGTGTAGCGCGACCTTTATTGCAACGTTTCGTATAGCGTATCGCATCGTATCGTCTCGGCCAAACCCTCGCCTTTCAGAATCCCGAAAAAATGTTAATTTGTCAGGAATTTTCTTTCCGTTTGTATATCTTTAGATCTGCATCATCATGTCTTCCAGCATACTACAGGCAGGACAAGGTTTTTACAGCTTTCGCAGGCAGAAGAAAATACTAAAGTACGTGTGGGGGCATTGCAGTAACGCGATTACGTTGTCATTTTCCTCTGTCTAGGTTCTAGCTATTGAAGTCGAGTGTGGTGTAGACAGAATGGCGCTTTTTAATTTGTTGTGGGAACCCTAATTTAATATCTTTTCACAAAACAGACGGAGTTGTTCGGTTGCTCCTCAGACCGTGAATACATTTATAACAAAATGCCCGTCTGTTGAGACGTTATCAGCTTCTGTTGAGACGTTACTAGTTCCCTGCTCATAAATAAATGCCTTTGAAACGTATCATACTGAAGAGGCAGCTATCAATAAAGGCCTTTCTCAGTGGGCGTGTACTTTCGCCAGCTGAGCTAAAATACAAGTACATTGTTGGTCATCATATTGCAACACTCAAAGCGTAACAGCTATGGAATTTATACTTATTGTGCGTATACAGATTAATAAGTTATTTGGGAGTATGCAGGACTCTGCCACCTCTGGCTGTAGCAACAACGGCATTAACCCAGCGGCGTTCAAAATGGCTCTGAGCACTATGGGACTTAACTTCTGAGGTAATCAGTCCCCTAGAACTTAGAACTACTTAACCTAACTAACCTAAGGACATCACACACACCCATGCCCGAGGCTGGATTCGAACCTGCGACCGTAGCGGTCGCGCGGTGCCAGACTGTAGCGCCTAGAACCACTAGCCGGTCGGAGTGGCCGAGCGGTTAAAGGCGCTACAGTCTGGAACCGCACGACCGCTACGGTCGCAGGTTCGAATCCTGCCTCGGGCATGGATGTGTGTGATGTCCTTAGGTTAGTTAGGTTTAAGCAGTTCTAAGTTCTAGGGGACTTATGACCACAACAGTTGAGTCCCATAGTGCTCAGAGCCATTTGAACCATTTTTTTGACCAAGGCAACAGTCGGACATCCTCAGTATCGAGGGAAGTCGGGACAGCAAGGGCAAAATCAGGTCTTAACAAGTCAGATACGTGACTCCTGCTGTCCAAATTAGCGAATTTGCGAACCAGAGCAAATCGTTTTGTGTACCCAGTCATACCACAAGCTGGGGCCCGTATAACGATGACAGCAATTTGGCAATTTCGTTAACTTCGGAACCAACACGCACGGATACATCCATAGTGATGCTGTGTGCAGAACCTGGTCTTAAATGATCTTGCAGCTGTCTATCTGGACACATGTTGGTAGACGTTTCTCCATCTTAGACGAGACATGACACGATCTTCTCACAAGATAACAACGTTCAGGTGAGATTCCTAAATGAAAAACCCGCTGCGTAATCTCTCTCTATACGCAGAATGTTATTGTTTTACTCTTATTTACTTTACACCGTTGCGCTGAAATGCTAATCAGTTGCATGTTGTACACTTCATGCCAGTGTGAAGTTTCTTTGCATGCTGTAGTAGTGTTGAAATTTTAATGGCTAACAGTGAGCGGTTTACTAGTATCGGCTCTGAGCACTATGGGACTCAACTGCTGAGGTCATTAGTCCCCTAGAACTTAGAACTAGTGAAACCTAACTAACCTAAGGACATCACACACATCCATGCCAGAGGCAGGATTCGAACCTGCGACCGTAGCGGTCTCGCGGTTCCAGACTGCAGCGCCTAGAACCGCACGGCCACTTCGGCCGGCTACTAGTATCGAAATAGACGTATATAGTCAAGTTGTGCAAGAGTAGTAGGTCAGCGCGTTGTTGTGCCAGGTAAAGGTGTTGTACACGTAACCGATAAATTGCGCTCAGCGACATTCTGATACGTTGTTCTCGATTACACATTACTGCTGTGGAGTTCACTTATTCTATACACTACGCAGAAGACCCTTGGAAACAAGCATGGATTGAAAGAATGGATACCCGAGGCGCCGTTGTCATTACAGATGGAAGCCTAGTAGCAGATTTGATACGCATGGGACGGGAAATCGGCCATGAACTTTCACAGCCTGGCATTCAGCGAAGTGTCTCCGAAAAACCACAGGGAAAATGTAAGTCTGGATGGCTGGACGGTGATTTGAATTTCGCTCCTTAAGTGTGAGGTGTGTCATTTCGATAGTGCAGCCATGAACAATGAAGTTACGCAGTCTTTTTTTTCCGTCCCATTTTCCGGAAGTATCAGCCGCGGAATCTTTACCAATTATTATAGGGTTTTATATTTAAAAAACGAATAAATGAAAAATGAAGACTTAAATTTTTGAAGCGTATGTTTAGGATATAGATTTACGCAACAAAGTTATTTGCAGTAAATGTAGACTGTCTACTCAGATAATATGGAAAAAGTTTGGTAGCTCAAAGTGTTGTATCTGCTGCTAAAGTATAACCCGTATACCTTTACTGGTAACAAGTGTTCGTTTTTGGTAAGAGCGCAATGCTGAAGTGATGAGTAGGTGCTCCAGATAACCTTAAAATACCGTATGTAAATGTTAAAAGAGCAAGAGCGCGTAAAATGTTGACTGGTCAGACTGAAGGCTCACGGAATGCGTTTAATAACAAAGGCTCGGGAAATATCTGCATATACATGATTCGTCAGCATTCACACACGCAGATGCTTGGCAGTGTGTTCATCGAACCACTTTAGAGACTTTCTAGACTGTTCCACTCTACTACGTGGGGAAATGGAGCAGTTGCATGATAAAAGAATTTTCTGCAGAACAGAACAAAGAGCTTTAATTACAGCGTGAAACTGATTATTTTTTCGGCAGGTTGATATCATATAAGGAACGATACAGCCGTACCCCTTTCAAAGGAACCATCCTGGCAGTTGCCTTTAGCGGCTTCAGAAGACCGCTGTCTGTATTGTTGGATGCCAAAAGTCATGGCCATGCAAAAGTAATGATATAAAGCGAAAAGAAAGACTGCAAATTCTGACAGATTAAACCTGTGTGTAGCATGAGGACTCAAACCCCACACCTTGCGTTCACGGGCAACGTTCTGAGCATCAGACATGACTCGCGACCTGACGTCACAATTCACTTCTTCCAATACTCATCGCCTAATGTCCTAACTTCTGGGAAGGTCTGCTACATATCTTGCTGAACTAGGTGATCTTGAAGAAAGGATATTGCGAAGAAATGGTTAGGTCACACAGCCTAGTGGATTATTTCCAGAAGGAATCTTTCACTCCCAAAAGAAGTACGTTTTCTTTTGAAACTCCTTGGCAGATTAGAAATGTGTATCGGATCGGGACTCGGACCCGGAACATTGTCTTGAGAAGATAATTTTCTGTGGAAAGCAGTGTTCCAGATCCAGCGGACGCTTTTAATCTCTCAGGGAGTTCAAGTATCTGAATGGTCTTACAGGTATCTGAACCAGTCCCCTGGAATATTAGTCCACTATCTTCACAACTGCATCACCTCACTCTTTTCGTGTGATTCTGGACAGACGCAGACTTAATGGAAACAGCAGCTTCATTGGTTACTGCCTGGCCTTTTAAATCGCGCAGTATTTAGCTTTTTCGCGGCTGCGTTCGTAATACTTCCCGCCAACGGCGTTTACGACACCTGCGGTACAGCGTAACCGCGTCGTGTTGTCTGTGTGCGCGTGCCGGTCGCCGGCGGCGGAGGCGGCCACAGGCCAGCCTATCCTAGCGACGGGGGCAAGGCCTGCAGCCTGGCCTGCGTGAAGGGCGACGCTCTCGCGTCCGGCCAGCTGTGGGGACGGGCCGAGCCGAGCCGAGCCGACTTCAGCCGAGCTGGCGCGGGAAACCCGACTCTGCGAATTCCCGTTCCCCTCCCGCTTCGTTTGCTCTCGTACCAGCACCCTCACTGCGCTGGGTGGGAACTGGGAGCTTACACGACCGCTAGCGAACACGTGCCCTACGTTAACCAAACACAAACGTTCATAAAGTGAATTATTTCTCATGAGCACGGTGCTAGCGACTTTATTGGGATAACATTAGTCGCGAGACCGCTACGGTCGCAAGTTCGAATCCTGCCTCGGGCATGGATGTGTGTGATGTCCTTAGGTTAGTTAGGTTTAAGTAGTTCTAAGTTCTAGGGGACTAATGACTTCAGAAGTTGAGTCCCATAGTGCTCAGAGCCATTTGAACCATTTTTGATAACATTAGCCCAATATCTTTCTCCTGTTTGCGAGTAGTTGAACGTATAAATAACCAATGCGCTAGTTACGTTAGTTTCCGTCCTGCGCCCTTCCTTCTCACTTTTATTAAACTTGGCTCAGCCCTTTTCAGAGTACAGAACGTAGAAATATCTTTTAGCACAATCTTAGCAACAAAAAAATGGTTCAAATGGCTCTGAGCACTATGGGACTCAACTGCTGAGGTCATTAGTCCCCTAGAACTTAGAACTAGTTAAACCAACCAACCTAAGGACATCACAAACATCCATGCCCGAGGCAGGATTCGAACCTGCGACCGTAGCGGTCTTGCGGTTCCAGACTGCAGCGCCTTTAACCTCACGGCCACTTCGGCCGGCCAATCTTAGCAACACCAACGCATTTTACGTAATGTTTACACAGAGTGGAGGGGTATTTTCGACACCACTTCACAAATTTTTAATAACTAAAATTTTCTTTTTAATTGATTTCATTCACAACATACATTTTAAAGTTGTCAAGATTCGTAGGAAGAGTCCTCAACTTGAAAATACGACTAACATTTATGACGAAAAGTCACATTCACTACTCACACACAAATTTTTGCGTTAAACTTTGAAACACGTATGTAACATAGCAGCGATGGCGAGGCATTGTAGCATCTGTGACCAGAGAGTATGCGCTTGACCGCGCGAGTGTTGCGAGCGGTTCTCAGTCTGTCAGTCAGTCGTTGCGAGTCTGTAGCTCTGTCTAGTTGAGGGCAGTACTCTGTTAGTAGTCGTCATGCAGAGCAGTCTGTCGGCAACACTGGTCAAGATGCTGAATGAGGTATATTGTTAATTAAGGTAATCATCAGATAATGTAAAGTTTATTTATTGTAATTAATTTCCAACAAGTGCCCCAATAATAATTTTGATTTCAAAAGCAATTTTTACAAAAAAAAATTTTATTTTAACGATTTCGTTCCACTTCCCTTAAACAAAAGTTCAGTTAAATTACAAAAAAAAAAGGAATATTATTATTTGCAATGCAGTTCCTCCAAGCAGTGCGGAACAATAAGAGCAGAAATGTGACTAGCAGTTACAATGAGGTAAGAGTTTAATTCTGATTTATGCACAGGGCCAAAGACCGATATTTCGGTTTAATTGAAATTTCATTATCACTGAGATTTTCTTATCACTGAATTGACTTTCATTTTGTTTTGTGAGGAATTTATACTTGGGTCAGATTGCTAATTTTTGTCTAATGGTCATTGTCATTGAATTGATTTGCTGGGAACATTCAAATTATTGTCCGGTCAACATTTTTGTGGGAAGGTTTCACTTGGCTCCATTTTATTAAATATTTATGTCCTTTCTTTTAAATTTTTGTGGGGAGGTTACACTTGGCGACACCCAGTCCAGGATCGTATTTCGTTGAGAGTCTTTTGAACAACAGTCAGATATCTGCTCTTATTTGTTTAGATATAATTAGGATTTGGCGCAACGCTTTTATTAACTTGTGACTTTCTTTCTACAGGTCAACGGCAATTCGTTGCTCTGTTGTATTTGTGTGTTATTTTTGCATTTGTGATTATTTGTTTTGTGAATATTTGTGACTATTGTAAAAATGCCGCGAAAGACTGTGAATAGTGTATCGCGAGGTATTGTGAACGAAATTACCGACTCAAACAACTTAACCGATAGTAATTGTGACACGCAGTGTAATGATGACAATCCTGCGTTCACTAACAATCAGTGCATTCCAACCACTAATGATGACTTTTACCTTAATGATGAACAAACGAACTCAATTGTCTCGTCTGTTAACTTGACGACAATTGATGACGCGGGACGCTCTATTGTAATGAGCGCTGCCCAGCTTAACACACCCGATTTGGAAGTTTTAAGTAACGTACAGACAAATGTGTCGAATGAAAATGGTCAGTGTACTGAAAGTAGGACGGATTTATTTAATTCCGAAATAGTGACTGACAGTGTACGTCCGACTGACAAATCTTTTTGTGAATCTCAAAATAACCAAATGGTTACAGAAAGCGAAACAATTCCAGATCCACCATTAAACAGCAAAGAGAATAGAAATGATGACTTTGAGTCGAATCCAATTATGGCATTGTTGATACAAATGAGTAAACAACAGAGTGAAGATTTCAGACAATTTAGGGAAGAATTTAAACAGCAGAATCAAAAACAGAACGAAAAACAAGACAAACTTAGTGAACAGGTCAAACAACAGAACGAAAAACAAGACAAACTTAGTGAACAGGTCAAACAAGATAACGAAAAACTCAAACAACACTTAAATGAAAAATTAGACGACAATTCCAGACAGCTTAGTGAACAAATTAGGGCCGTTGCCGCGCAGTGTCATGACACTAAGGAACAGTTACGCGTGGAAATTGAAGCTTGTTCACGTAAAAATAGCGAAGAAATTAAGTCTGTTGCGCAGGAATTAAGGGAAATGCAAACTGCCGCAACAGAAACACTCAGAGACGAAATTAGCGGAGTCGCTAAACAATGCTCTGATAAGGCTACACAATTACGCGACGAGTTTAAAGCAATGACAGCAGAACTTTCGCGCACAATGGATGAAAAGATAGACGCGAAATTCGAACAGCAGAACACTCAGATTAACGAGCGCTTTAATCAGCACATAGAAAACAGTAATACGCGTTTCCGCAAATTTATTCAGGATCAAAATAAAGTCAAACGTCAGGTCATGGAAACAATCACTGCACAAAGACAAGAAGACAAACGTAAAATGTTCGCGAAAGCGAAGACGTATGTAGACAATAATTTTACTACAGTGTCCGAGAAAATTAATACCATAGAACAGTTGAACGCGGAATTACGAGATGAAATTTCTGATCTTAAATCAAAAACAGATACACACGCAGTAAATATTCAAACAGTGACAGACAGATTCGAACAATTAGAACTAACACAGGATTGCGACGTCATCAAAGCTGATGTTAAAAAACTGAGCGAAACTACGCGTAAGTTGCAAAAACAGATTAATGCGTCCGATTCTAAAACCGATGATCAGGCAAAAATACTGACTGAAAAATATGATGAATTGGCTAGTCGTATTGATGCTATCGAAAGTGCTAATGACAATAAATCAGACGATACTACACCGATTTCATTTAACCAAACACCTGAATTTCAAAATTTACAGCAGACAATTAATGAGATCGACTCGTCTAACAACACGTTGCGTAGAAAATTGTCGAGTTTACAACAAGAAGTAACAGAAATGAAAAGTGTTTCAGTTAATAACACATCACAGCAGACGCCACTTTGCGAACATCTGTCAGACTCGTGCAATGCGTTTAATTTGGGTAATCTACAGAGAGTACGGGACTTAGATTCCGCACAACCACAGTTCAATAGATACTCTTACGATCCTGAACCTGTTGCATCACACAGAGACGATAATTTCGATTACAAACATTTTCTGTCAGTGAGAAAGTTTAAAGTTTTTAAAAACGATAGAACGCAGATTCACCCACTGGACTGGATTCAACAATTTAGCTTTGCTCTTCCACCGACTTGGCCTGTTACGCATAAACTTGAATTTATTTGCAGCTTTTTGGAAGGCGAACCGGCAACTCGTATGAGACCGATCGCGAGACAGTGTTACTCGGTAGAGGAATTTCAGAATGCTTTTCTATCAGCGTACTGGTCGAAGACGACACAGCGCGGAATTAAAGATCAGTTAATTAGTTTGCCAAATTATGAGAACTCCAATTTTCCCAGCGTCACGCAATTTTTTGAGCATATGGTCCAACAAAACCAGTACCTGAGTGAACCGTACAGTGAATCTGCACTTATACAATTATGCATTTCCAAATTACCACGGTCGTTACGAGTGTCACTTCTAACGGGCCAGCAAAAAGAAAACATTTCAGCATTCAGGGATCTTTTGCAGCTTTTAGAAGTACAGCAATCTGATTATTCATTTGTGAACAAAAACTTTTCATATAATAACCAAGGTCAACAAAAGTACAGCAATTATGATCAGACACGTAATTTCAATAGGAAAGATAACAGACGCTTTAGGAACGACAACTACCAGAACTTAAATCAGAGACAAAATTCTAATTATCAATATCGTCAAAATTTTCAGCAACAGGAACCACACTTTAGTAACAATAGAGGTATTTCACAACAACAACATCAAAACCAGCCGGTTAGCACACCTAACCAACAATGGAATGCACAAGGTCAACCAGGCTTTAATGTTCCGCCGCGAGCACGTATAGTCCCTGATACAACAAATAGTAACGCACGACAGCAAGGAAACAACTACGTACAAAGAAGACAATATTTCAATTCCTATCGCAATGCACCGTATAGGAATGACTATCACGACAGACGTAAAAACGATGAGCACAATTATCAGCGTACATATAATAACAGTCGGTCTTACCAGCAACAAAGTAATCAGCAAGAACATATTCTCATGAATGAACCCGACAGTAGGTACCATCCAGAGCGTAACACGTCTGGAAGAAGTAATAGGACAGTTCAAATAGTAGAAATGCCACAGAATCCTCCTAATAATAATAACACGTCAGATAGAATCTGACTAGATACTGTACAGATCGCATCTTCCAATAATACAAGCACTACGTTTGACACGCAAAATGTTGTTCACGAAAATGTAATTACTTTTGACGATATCAGAGACACTCTCTTGCAGGAAAAACCATTTGTTCAGAAAACTATTTCACATCCTGTCATCGAAATTAAAATTGGTTCATCAAAATTCTCAGCAGTAATTGATTCTGGATCACCTATATCAGTAATAAATGAGGAGACTTTTAACGAGTGCAACAAAGAGTATACTTATCCGACATTACCTTTAGGCAAAACAAAAGTGAAAGGAGCAGTATCAAGTAAAGGAGTAGACGTTAAATTGCAGACACATTTATCATTTTGTATTGGAGGTCATACTTTCCACTCTAATTTTTGGATTGTTCCTTTGTTGACAACAGACGTAATTTTAGGTACGAATTTTCTGGTACAACACGACGCAGTTATCGATTTTCAAAATTCTTATTTAATGCTAAAGGATGAAAACGTACAACTTGCTTTAGAATTTCAGCACTCATTATCTGCGGAAGAACAAACAATTAACCGCACAGAGGTCATTTCCGCAACACGTAACATAGACTGTAATCCCACATTGTTCACGGATACGTACGTACACAACTACAATACTCCAGACGAAGATGACTACGACGTAATGCAAATGATTTCCGATAAAGTTAGACAAAGCAGTGCAACTACAGACGACGAACGAATGCAACTACACAAAATTCTTTTACAGCAAGCTCCAGTTTTTGACAACATTCCTGGTACTATGTCCGGTTTTATGTACGAATTTCAAGTGAAACAGCACGACACATTTAAAGCAAAGCATTATCCCATTCCATATATTCACAGAGAACAAGTTAAAAAAGAATTGCAGGATATGCTTGATCAAGGAATTATAGAACCAGCAGTTAGTCCGTACATAAACCCGCTACATATTGTTAAGAAAAAAGATGGCTCGCTTCGCCTTGTACTTGATTCACGTCACATTAATGACATTATTATTAATGAAACAGATCGACCACAGACGCTAGAGGAACTTCTACAGAAATTTCACGGTACTGCCATTTATTCCACATTAGATTTGAAATCGGGATTTTGGCAAATTCAACTTCATCCAAATTGCAGAAAATATACAGCTTTTCTTTGTTTCGGCGACTGTTATCAATTTTGTAAATTACCATTCGGCTTAACTATTTCTTCTGCAGCTTTTATTCGCGGTTTGAACACAATACTTCCGACAGAACTTAAGGACAGAATTACGACGTACGTAGACGACATTCTTATCGCAGAAGCTAACTGGTCTGATCACAATCTGATTCTTGAACAACTGTTACAAACTTTTCATGCACAAGGACTTACAGTTAATCTTAGTAAATCGCACTTTGGCAAAACTTCTATAAAATTTCTTGGACACGTAATTTCAGCGGAAGGCATTGCACCTGATCCGGAAAAACTTCAAGCTCTACGTGACATTACTGTTCCTACGACAAAAAAGCAACTACGCAGTTTTTTGGGCTTAATTAACTTTTTTCGAAAATTTATTCATCACTCTGCTTTAGACACACCTAGATTATGTCAACTGACAGGTAAAAACAGTATTTGGTCTTGGGATAAGCAAGCACATTCTGAATTTGTGAACCTGAAACATACTCTGTTGAATGCTCCACTTTTATCGCACCCAGATCTTACCAGAAATTTTTCCATTGCCACCGACAGTTCCAACACAGCTTTAGGCGTACATATTTTTCAGGAAATTGAAGAAGATGGTTCTACAGTAATTAAAAACATCGCATTTGCAAGCCGCATTTTGTCATCTGCTGAACGAAATTACTCCGTTACAGAACTGGAAACATTAGGTGTTGTATGGGCTTTTACGAGATTTAGACATTTTCTTTACGGAAGACATACCACCGTCTATACAGACCACAGAGCGATACAATTTTTACTTTCAGCTAAATTCACACACGATAGATTAAGTAGATGGAAACTTTATTTACAGGAATTCAATTTTACAATAGTTCACATTCCCGGTACGCAAAATGTAGTAGCAGACGCACTATCGCGTTCTCTCAGCAACAATCAGCAAGACGTAGCAACCAACTTCTGCAAAGCAAATTTCAGCGTAATGTACATCCAACAAGTTGCATTTGAAAATTTTATTTCGTCGTCATTACAGGACATAGCACAAGAGCAAAGTAAAGACAACGTGTGGAAAGAAATTAAACACCTTTGGCAAGATAAGAATAATGTTACGATTAGACACCACTACACTGTACGCAATAACATTCTATTTCGCCGCTCTCATCCTGACAGCAACAATTGGTTATTATGCATCCCTGACGAACTGGTTAACAAATTAATTTGGTACACTCATTTAAGTTACGCACATTACGGAGCACGAAAATGTTTTCTTATATTGAGACAGAACTGTTATTTTAACAACATGGAGAAACGTATACGACGAGTTTTAGCGTCATGTAAAATTTGCCAGAAAGCTAGGTCAGACACAACGTCACATATTCCTCCATTATATCCCATTGTACCTGTTAAATTAAGACATATGGCCGCAGTAGATATTTTTGGTCCGATTCCGAGAACTAACAGAGGTTTTTGCTACATCTTTGTCGCTGTTGAGCTCACTTCAAAATTTGTTACTTTCACTCCGTTACGCAAAGCTACTGCTAAAACTGTTTCGAAAGCATTTGTAAAACATTTTCTATTTCATGTAGGGCATGTGATGAAAGTAATTTCCGACAATGGACCACAGTTTCGATCTGCAATATGGACACGTATGTTACGAGCTAGAAACATTTCTCCGATCTATGTATCCAAGTACCATGCTTCTTCGAATCCTTGTGAACGGTTAATGAAAGAAACTGGTAAGCTGTGCCGAATATACTGCCACAAAAGACATATTGATTGGGATACACACATACTCTCATTCCAAGATGTAATTAATTCCATTCCAAATGAATCCACTATGCTATCTCCGTCTGTTATACTGAAAAACGTTGAACCACCAAACAAAATTAAAGAATTAATAAATTTCCCTACATCTCGTCGCTTACGACACCACGAAATAATTGACATTGCGCTGAACAACATCAAACGTGCCGCAGAGCGCCGGAGAAGACAGCAAAAACAGGTTTGTACACGCCGCGACTTTCACGTTGGACAGAAAATATTAGTACGTACACACTATTTATCCAGCAAATTAAAAGGTAAGTGCAGTAAATTTGAACTTCTATACGCAGGTCCATATCGGATTCGCAGCATCCCTCACCCCAATGTTGTACACGTCGAAACTTTGAGAACCAGAAAATCGAAAGGCAACCACCATATCTCAAACATTAAACCGTTTATTGAATGAAATCACTTTATGATTTAACAAGCTATAATGCCATTTGCTAATTTTATGATCACGTATGCAATTATACTCTCATGAATACTTACTGATGATTATCGTATTTTTTCTTGGCAAGTGCTCGGCAAGATAAGGTTAGCAGGTCGCTTTTCTTGTCGTTACACATCAGACCGTGCACATTTTCCATTTTTTTGTATGTATGATTGTTTTTCTGTTTTGTTAGTATGCATTATGAAATAGTTAAGATATAACACACACCAGTTGACTTTGACATTTTTGCCTTACATTTTTGCCTTTGAACACTGTCTGTGCTTTCGACATATTAGGTTTTCTGTCATGTTATGCTGTATGCTTAATTATTTTACCGTTAATCAGTAATTACTTAGTGGGTATATGATTTAAATGCAAGACGTTATTCTCTATTCATCAATTTCAGAAAGAAATGATGTGTGTAAGAAATAAATTCAACAGAAATGGGAATTTCACCTACGGAATAAACGATAGAAGATGCAATAACTTTATGAGGAAGAGTAAATGGATCAGGATTAACAAGCATTAACAAGAATATACTATACTCATCATAGAATAGCAGTCTTAACTAATTTTTTCTTTCAGAATACGAGGCGATTGATGCAGGCTGTCAGACAGAACTACACATCTTAGTTTTAGTGATGAAATATGTTAGAGATAAGGAATAGTTGTGTAATGAGTAATGAAGTGATTTTTTGCAGATGATAATGAGTGATGATGAATAATGATGAAGAATATGCTGTTATAAATAATGAAGTTTTTCTTTACAGGTGATGATGATAATGGAATTATGAAGTGATGAATAATGAAGTTTTTTTCTTTACAGATGAGGATAATGTTGAAGTTATGTATTTATGCTACGTAGTTATTTAAGTATTTGTTGCAGTTTGTTTTGACAGCAGGTGTTATATTGCATAGTAGGATGACGGAAAGTTTTGGAAAAGACAGCTATGGAAAACATGTTTATACACAGTTCACTACTTGTTAATTCGAAGTTCACTACTTTTCAGCATAGTGTGCGTTTCTTCTTTCAGGTCAATAATCCATTTTGTATTTTTTCCAGGAGAAGTTTTTCATGATACTTACTAAACCTGTTACTTATTATACCTGTTCTAGTACTTGCATTTTTTTGAACCCATTTGTGTTTATCATTTATAAATGTGATCACATATACTGCCTTGTTACATAACCTTGCTACAGCTGACTCATGACGAATGACGTTACACATTTTCGATTTACAGGAACAACTACACATTTTTGATTTACAGGAACAACCCAGTACCAATTTTTTTTTCTTTTTTTCTCTTCTTGCTTTCTCTTATAATTACCAAAAGCAATGCTTTGCTAGCACAAAAAAAAAATGTATTACCAGTCCCAAATAGTGATACCAGTTTGAGAAAGTTCTGAATAATACTGATCAACTTTGAATAGTATGTCACTTCAGTAATGACTTCTTAATGATACAAAAAAATATATATATAAAATAATGCTTTGTAACTGGCTAATAACTGCCACTGTTTATTGTAATGAGACTACTTATAATGCCCATGATTATTAATGCTATGACTGTAATTAGCTGATTTTTAATAATGACTTCGTAATGATCTGAATAATACTGAATGATGAACATTGTTTTATTCTATTCAATACTTGATGGCCACTGAGTGCCAATAATTAATGTCAATCAATGAATTATGTTATTAATTATGCCATTAATTAGCTCTTGTTTTCAATGTTGATACTTTGTAACTGGAAAGGAATGTGATTGTTTCATAATGCTTTGTAATTAGGAGAAGGCTAGTGATTAATACTATTGGAATGACCAATGATTAATTAACTATGGTATACTTTGTAACTGGAAAAGAATGTGATTATTTAATAATGCTTTGTAACTAGGAAAAGAAGGTTACTGATTCTATGTTAAACAATTAATGAACATTTTTCTGTAATACTACATTCATGGTACAGAAATGTTCAACACTGGGCTATGAATGCCCCAAATGAAAACTGTAATTGTCAATATTATGTGACTTAATGTCCTTCACCTCATGAGCTAACTACCCTGAATTACTGCAATGTCCATTTGTCCTGTCTATCCTAGTGATCATGGAGCACTACCTTTGGGTTTGCACTACTTCTACGTTGGTGTGCCTTGTAAAAGCGTGGTGTTGACACGACATGCTGTCCACCACCATGAGCGATGAAGACGTTATTATGGTCCCACTGTTTGGTGTACCTAATGTACTGCCAAAATGAGAACATGAAATATTACTACGAGAGTTCAGTGTCTTGGCTACACTGATGAATTCTGATGGGAAAGAAACTTCAAATTGTGTCACTTGGTGTTGTACTTCTGTGGAAAGATATGGACTTTCAGAACGGCTGTGTGCAATCTAAAGTGCTACAACCATGATGCAATCCTTACCTTTCCTATCCTAATTCTTGTCACACAGTGAAAATAATTTTTTGCTAACATTATTTATGTTCATGACTATACATTTTTTTTTGATTCGCTGAACTCCAGTGCGAGTACAGTTATGTCACTTGTCGATATGATTTTTGCCATTATGTTTATTTATTGCAAAAATACCTAAGACATTTTTTCGATTTGTTCTCAAGTACAGTATGTGTCTTTTATATTGTATATACATTTTTTTTAGTATTTTATTTTAATGATATGTTCTGAACTACAGTGCATGTGCACTTATGTTGTGTATTAATATGTTTTCTACTGAACTCCAGTGCCTGTGCACTTTTCTCATTTTTCAATATGATTTGTACTATTCTGTATATTCAATACTTCAATGCGTATGCACTTATGTCATTTGTTACTAATTGTATATACATTTCATCATTTACTGACATGTTCTCAACTGCAGTGCATGTGCACTCATGTCACTTCTCAACATAATATTTTTTGCCAGTCTGTTTATTTGTTCTGAATATGCTAAAGAATTTTTTCAGTGCCTGTGCACTTTGTTATCTGTCAAATAATTTGTATATACATTTTTCTGATTTGCTACTATGTTTTGTACTCACATTTTGTCTTTGTCTGATATATTTTGTACTTAGTGCGTGTGCACAACATTTAATTCATGTACTACATCTAAATATTCTGTAAGTTGTAGAAGTTTGTTAATTAAAGAAAAATTTTGCCGCGCTTGGCAAGTCCAAATGACTCACCATCGCTGCCAAATTTTTGCCCCCCAGTGGAGGGTTATGAAACACGTATGTAACATAGCAGCGATGGCGAGGCATTGTAGCATCTGTGACCAGAGAGTATGCGCTTGACCGCGCGAGTGTTGCGAGCGGTTCTCAGTCTGTCAGTCAGTCGTTGCGAGTCTGTAGCTCTGTCTAGTTGAGGGCAGTACTCTGTTAGTAGTCGTCATGCAGAGCAGTCTGTCGGCAACACTGGTCAAGATGCTGAATGAGGTATATTGTTAATTAAGGTAATCATCAGATAATGTAAAGTTTATTTATTGTAATTAATTTCCAACAAGTGCCCCAATAATAATTTTGATTTCAAAAGCAATTTTTACAAAAAAAAATTTTATTTTAACGATTTCGTTCCACTTCCCTTAAACAAAAGTTCAGTTAAATTACAAAAAAAAAAGGAATATTATTATTTGCAATGCAGTTCCTCCAAGCAGTGCGGAACAATAAGAGCAGAAATGTGACTAGCAGTTACAATGAGGTAAGAGTTTAATTCTGATTTATGCACAGGGCCAAAGACCGATATTTCGGTTTAATTGAAATTTCATTATCACTGAGATTTTCTTATCACTGAATTGACTTTCATTTTGTTTTGTGAGGAATTTATACTTGGGTCAGATTGCTAATTTTTGTCTAATGGTCATTGTCATTGAATTGATTTGCTGGGAACATTCAAATTATTGTCCGGTCAACATTTTTGTGGGAAGGTTTCACTTGGCTCCATTTTATTAAATATTTATGTCCTTTCTTTTAAATTTTTGTGGGGAGGTTACAACTTCACTGAAAAACCTTAAAAACGTTACGTAATATCATATATGAAATCATTAAAAACAATAAAAAAATTTCAAAATTTTAAAATTCAAATTCTAGATTTTCGAAAGACGGGCACAAACTAAATCGCCCCCTCGCAATCCTGGATGAGGCTTCTACGCCTTGCGCAGAGCTCAGATTTCTGCCTTGTTATTGTTGATGAGTAACTTCATTAATTATACATTTGCCACAATTTTCGGCTCCAAACGAATAAACACTCTTTTAGCCAGGTGTCTCTTCAAAAACCACCAGGCCATTTCCTGAGTGTCACGTAATGCTAGACGATGAGGTTGGCCAGGGCAGATGCATCATTTCATCGTCGTGCTCACAAAACTAGTCCTGGACGGTATGAGCTGTGTCAACAGGGTCTTTCAGCCTCGGAGTACAGCATTGCCATTCGGGAACAACATACCATGGGATGGATCAGATCAGTCAAAATGATCACATAATTCTTGGGAGTAAAGCGACCTTGCAGAGTAATCATGGGGCCCATGGAATACCACGATGTGACTGCCCAAATCAATACCGAACCCCCGGCATGTTTCACTCCTCGGACGTAAATTCGACCAGAAGCTGGAAACAGTGTGCAACAACTCATCCGACCAAATGACTTACTTCCATTGCTCAACAGTCCATGTTTTACGGATTCGACACAAAGTTTTCCAGTCATGAACGTTTGCATTGCTGATAAGAGGTTCTGGAATTTCAGCTCTCCCGGCAAGTCCTAGCTTACATCTAGCGTAGTTAGTGTTGTGTTGTTGCGGATAGGGCTCGCGAGTGCGACTTCCTAGTTCTGCAGTGACATTTGCAGCTGCCGTCCTCTTCATTTTTTCGACGCAGTCCTCTACAGTGACCGTCCGTCACGATCACTCAACACACTTTCGTCCCGCGTTGTGACTTAACGGATATTGTTTTTCCGTTTTCCCTCTGTGCGGTGTCCGCCCAAGCTAAGTGGTCAGCGCGACGGAATGTCATACCTAACGGCCCGGGTTCGATTCCCGGCTGGATCGGAGATTTTCTCCACTCAGTGACTGGGTGTTGTGTTGTCCTTCTCATTTCATTGCCATCGACACGCAAGTCGCCGACGTGGCGTCAACTCGAAAGATTTGCACTAGGCGAACGGTCTACCCGACGGGAGGCCCTCGCCACACGGCATTTCCATTTCCTGTATGCGGTATAAACCTTCGATACGGTGCTTCTTAGTTACGAAAACACCGACTATTCGAGCACGTTCGAAGTCACTTAGCTCCTACATAATGCACTCGCAAGTACACAGAATATTTTTCTGACTCTGAGTGACATTTGCTGTGTGTTTAGGACTGGGCACAGGTGCCGTTCATGGTCAATTACAACGTGCAGGCTTACATTCAGTCAAGCAAATATCGCGCTGTTTCCACATTTTTTTCTGCCCTCTGCATAATCCTTCTGTAGTCCACACTGTGGCAGTAATTATCACAGATACAGAATCTATGGTAATTAGCCGCGCACTCTAACCAGTATCTTTTGTTTAAGTTGTATTTGATGTTCTTAGTTAACTGAATCGACTGACTTGCTGAGACAAGGTACCGTCTCAGGTAGGTGTACAAAATACAGTGAGGTGACAAAAGTATGGCATACGTTCTACATCGTGCCCGGTGTAGTGCAGCAACTCGACATGCCATGGTCTCTTTAAGTCGTTGAAAGTCCCTAGAGAAATACTGAGCCATGCTGCCTCTATAGCCGTCTACAACTAGGAGTGCCGCCGGTGCAAGGTTTCGTGCACGAACTGACATCTCGATTATGCCGCATAAATGTTCGATGGGATTCGTGTCGGGAGATCTGAATGGCCAAATCATTCGTTCGAACTGTCCAGAATGTTCTTCAAAGCAGTCGCGAACAATTGTGGGCTAGTGACATGGCGCATTATCATCCATAAAAATTCGATCGTTGTTTGGGAACATGAAGTCCATCAAGTGGCTGCAAATGGTTTCCAGTCGGTGACCGGTTCGGTTGGACCAGAGCACCACGTTCGTCGTACGTCCCACATCGATTTCTGTGGTTATTTCGGACAGTTTTGGCACTGACATCTCCACGCAAACGCCGCTGCTCTCGGTCGTTAAGTGAAGGCCTTCGGCCACTGCGCCGTCCATGATGAGAAATAATGCCTGAAATTTGGTATTGGTTCAAATGGCTCTGAGCACTATGGGACTCAACTTCTGAGGTCATCAGTCTTCTAGAACTTAGAACTACTTAAACCTGACTAACGTAAAGACATCACACACATCCATTCCAGCCAGGATTCGAACCTGCGACCGTAGCGGTCGCGCGGTTCCAGACTGTAGCGCCTAGAACCGCTCGCCACCCCTGCCGGCAAAATTTGGTATTCTTGGCATATTTTTGACACATTAGACCTCAGATATTGAATCTCCTAAAGATTTCCGAAATGGAATGTCCCATGCACCTAGCCCCAGTTACCATTCCGCCTTCAATGTTTGTTAATTCCCGTCGCGCGGCCATAATCACGTTGAAAACCTTTTCGTATCGATCACCTGAGTACAAATGACAGCTCCGCCAGTACAGTGCCTTTTATACATTGTGTACGCAACACTACCAGCACCTGTATGTGTGCATATCGGTATGCGATAACTTTCGTCACCTCAAGAGTATTAGCGTGCCGATTTGCAGCTGCGATATGCTGTCAGCGTCATCGGCGCTAGTTTGGTTCGACTGCTTCGGCGGCGCCGCTATTCCGGGTTTGGGAGCGGCGGGCAGCGCTGAGGCGAATGTCAGCCGCAGCCGCGTGTCCTCTGGAACGGCTCACTTTCACGCCGGGACCAAGGACTGCGCTATAAAACGCGGAATCGGCGCCGAAACAAATCGCCGCTCGGCTCAGGGCCGTCTCTTGGACGCGCCGCTGCTCTCGGGCAGGTTGCTGCGCGTTGCCGTAGGTACGTGGCGCGCCAGCCAGCACACGGCTATTGCCAAGGCGCTCTGTCGGTCTCACTACAGCGTTCTCCGTGCTCGCTTTACACATAAATGACACTTTTGAAGTCTGAAACACCATATATGGTTCTAGCAAGACAATCTACCACTTTTACAGAAGCCAGATTGCTGTAGTTGAGAAGGGAGTGACGCGGCGTTGCAGCATATACGCAATGTTATTCAATCTGTACGTTATACAAGCGGTAAAGGAAACCAAAGTCGAATTTAGAATGAGAATTTAAGTTCAAGGAGATGTAATAATATTTTTCACTTTTACAGATTACATTGTAATTGTGTCGAGACAGGAAAGGATGCAAAGGACTGTGCAAATGAATTACCCGAATTGAACAGTATCGTGAAAAGAGGTTATAAGACGAACATCGACAGAAGTAAAAACAAGGACAATGGAATGTAATTTAACTAGGTGACACACTGGACTCGCATTCGGGAGGACGACGGTTCAATCCCGTCTCCAACCATCCTGATTTAGGTTTTCCGTGATTTCCCTAAATCGTTTCAAGCAAATGCCCGGATGGTTCCTTTGAAAGGGCACGGCCGATTTCCTTCCCAATCCTCCCCTAACCCGAGCTTGCGCTCAGTCTCTAATGACCTCGTTGTCGACGGGACGTTAAACACTAACCACCTACCTAACTAGGTGACGATTATGGAATTAATTAGGAAATGAGACATTGTAAGTAGTAGATGAGTTTTGTTGTGTCGGCAGCAAAATAACTGACAATGGCCAAAGTACAAAAGTGAAATGTTGACGATGGACAGTTCACACAAGAAGAGAATAACTTTTGAAATGTGTTGTTGCAGACGAACGATACAGATTAGATGAGTAGACAGAATAGGTAATTGAGGAGGTACTGGATTGAATTGGAGAGAAAGTTGTAGGGGTCGGTTACTACAAAACACCCTTAGGCATCAAGGAATCGTCATATGGTAATGAAGTAAGTACGAAGGGTACGAATTTGAGGGACACCAAAGCGTGACCACAATAAGCAGATTGAAAGGGATTTACGTTGCAACAATTATTCAGGGATAAAAACGCTTGCTCGGAATAGACTAGCATGGAGAACTCCACCAAACCAATCTTCGGACTGAAGACAGCAGAAACGACACCTGGTTTAGACGTTAAAAGAAAACGAATATTGGCGATACAATAAAATAATTACACCTTCTGTATATTACTTAATTATTGGACATGAAACCAGTGCTGTGGGATAAAGTCCAGACATGGGCAGTGTCAAGCAGGCCGCATTTCTTGTAGGTACCTTCATTGTAAACGAGCCAATTTCGCGTAACCAATTGAACGATAATTTTAATTATTCAATAATACGTGTGAACAGAGCCGAATTGAAACCATTCAATGTTATTCGCTGGTAATTAGTGATTTAAGTTTTCGTCGCCACAGCTAATGCATTTTTACTAGGTTTGAAAGAATGATAGCTTATGACGGATGGAGACAGTGAAGCCAAAGAAGAATATATTCAGACAACAAGCTCGGCTGCATTTACTGGCCTGTTGAAGTTATTCCGAAGACTGTCACTAATCTTAAGTTGCACTGTCATTTTGGGTATATATCATGTGCCATTAAGATATTTTTATTGTTCCGGTGATAGTGTTGTTTAGTTTTGTAATTACTACCAATGTTTTTTTCCCGAATGCTTTGCGCACTATGCGTTTATATAGACGTCCGGGTTTGTGACTGTTCCCACACATTGCTACGAAGCAGTTTGATCGTTGATCTCATCGGCTGCGTTAGTCAAATCTATACCAACATTACTCCGCCAAACATGTAACTAACAGCACTGCCTCTGACCTAGCGCCTTACCATGTTCAGTTTGTTGGCAGATTCGGAAACATGGCGGTATTATGGTGCCAGTAATTAAGTTTATCTTTTGCAATAGGACACATGCGGGCGCAGTGTCTGTTGAATTTTGTCATTGTAGAAGAGAGAGAGCATCGACACATTTGAAACACACAGTCACGCACGCCCCCCTGCGGGTTCGGGGGTTAGAATAGGCCCGCGGTATTCCTGCCTGTCGTAAGAGGCGACTAAAAGGAGTCTCAATGTTTTGGCCTTATGTGATGGTCCCCTCTCGGGTTTGACCTCCATCTTTCTAAATTATTCCGAAGAGCGAGCCAATTGGGGAAGGGCGCCTTACGTGGTGCACTGTATCCGTCGTGCAATTAGACCTTTAGCCGGCTTTCACGTCGTTGCCATGGTGTCCCGCTCGTTTTCGATCTTTAGGGCGGGGATACGTCCCTGGGTGCGATTACCACGCTGCCCTCTGCAGTGTTTCTTTTAACTGCGGCGACGACCTTGGACAGTTTTGCACCTAAGATCCAGCACGGTAGCCAGTCCGTTGTGGTGGGGCCGCCATGTACCCTCTTGGTTGTAGCCCCCTGACAACACAGGGATCGCTCTACTGATGCCTGCGCCGTTAACTCCCCACGTATGCCAAGGAGTAGATGCCTATCCTCCTGGGGTATCAGGACTCCCGGCAACGGCCATCCTGCCAGGTGGCCTTTGCTGTGGCTGGGTGGCGCCCGTGGGGAGGGCCCTTGGTCGGAGTAGGTGGCATCAGGGCGGATGACCCGCAATGAAGCGTGGTACATCAACTCTCGCTGGCGGCCAGCCGCCAGCAGTCTCTAAGCGTTCTCGGGCTCAATTTAATGCTCAGAAGTACGATCCGAAAACGTTCCCCTCCCTGGCCACGCCGTGGGAAGAGCGTAAGTCCCAGGATGGAGGTAACAGTTATTCGCCCCGATTCTTAGTTTGCACGAGAGCTGATGGGGAGTCTTTTCTCTCCACAAAGCCTCAGTTCTTCGTCGAGCATTTAGAGGACAAGTTTGGGGAGGTGGAGGGCTTGTCTAAAATGCGCTCTGGCTCAGTACTGATACAAACGGCATCCTCCGCCCAGTCACGCAGGTTACTTGCTTGTGACAAGTTGGGGGATGTTAACGTTACTATTACTCCACATAAGAGTTTAAATATGGTCCAGGGTGTTATTTTCCATAGGGACCTCCTTTTGCAGTCTGATGACGAGCTGCGCGCCAACTTAGAACGTAGAGGTGTTCATTTCGTCCGGCGCGTTCATCGGGGTCCGAGGGACAATCAGGTTGCTACCGGTGCCTTCATCTTGGCCTTCGAGGGTGATACGTTACCGGAAAAGGTCAAGGTGATGGTCTACCGATGTGACGTCAAGCCCTATATCCCTCCCCCGATGCGGTGCTTCAAGTGCTGGAAGTTCGGCCATATGTCTTCCCGCTGCACTTCCAGCCTCACATGTCGAGATTGCGGACGCCCATCTCATCCCGATACTCCATGTGCCCCGCCTCCCATCTGCGTCAACTGCGGGGAGCACCATTCACCTTGCTCGCCAGACTGCAGAATATTCCAGAAAGAGCGCAAAATCATGGAATATAAGACCCTGGACCGACTGACTTATACTGAGGCCAAACGGAAATACGACCGATTACATCCAGTGAGAATGACAACTTCCTACGCCGCTGTTACAACACCTGTGCTAGCCCCATCAGTTTCGCGCCTTTCGGCCGGATCGACGAGTGGTACAACTCCTCCTGCCCCCTTGCCAGTGGGGGGCTCTACCCACCCGATTGCTCCTGTGCCACCTACCTCAGGAGCAACACCATCCCCCCCATCGGGGACGTCGGTCCCCGCTTCTACGCCGGAGAAGTGTCCAACTTCTTCGGCTTCTCACGCTCGCAAGGGGTCCCTTGGGTCTCTCCCTTCCCAGGTTTCCACCGGCGGGAAGGCTGACGATAGACAGTGGCGTAAGTGCCCACAATCTGCAGGTCGAAGGGCTTCCCGATCCTCCTCAGTCCCGGAGACTGAATCGGTGAAGCCCTCCCAGCCAGTTAAACCCAAGGAGCAGCGTGAGAAATCAAAGAAGAGCAGCTCTAAGCCCAAGGAACGCGCGGTGGTAGCCACCCCATCGCAACCTTCTAGCTCTGCGTCTGAGGACGCGGTGGAGATTCTGGCGTCCGCTGAGGACCTCGATCTCGCCGGTCCCTCAGACGCCGTGAATAGCAATAGCACTAGCACGGGTGCTCAATCGGAGGCAGCAGGTGACCCAGCGGCGTAATCTGCCGTCCCAGTCCCGGCACGCCTTTCTCAGCCATGGACAAAACCATCCTCCAGTGGAACTGCAGCGGTTTCTTCCACCATCTAGCTGAGCTCCGCCAACTTATCAGCCTTCACCCTTTCCTCTGCATTGCTCTGCAGGAAACTTGGTTTCCAGCAATGCGCACCCCCGCCCTCCGTGGCTATCGGGGTTATTATAAGAACCGAGCAGCTTATGAAAGGGTGTCTGGTGGCGTCTGCATCTATGTCCTTAACTCACTTCACAGCGAGTCTGTCCCTCTCCAAACAGCTTTAGAGGCTGTCGCTGTTAGGGTGTGGACGCCGCAGGCTCTTACCATCTGCAGTCTTTACCTTCCACCGGAGGGTGATGTCGCGCAGCATGTCCTGACTGCGCTGATAGCCCAATTGCCGCCACCTTTTTTATTACTGGGCGACTTTAACGCCCATAACCCTCTGTGGGGTGGGTCAGTGGCAACAGGTCGAGGCGCCACCGTTGAGCATTTATTGTCGCAGCTCGATCTCTCGATTTTGAATGATGGTGCCTCCACACACTTCAGTGTGGCGCATGGCACCTACTCCGCCATTGACCTTTCAATCTGTAGCCCTAGCCTCTTACCATCTGTCCACTGGAGTGTGCATGACGACCTGTGTGGTAGTGACCACTTTCCGATTTTTCTGTCACTACCACAGCGTCACTCTTCTGGGCGCCCTAGCAGATGGGCAATGAATAAGGCTGACTGGGACTTGTTCTCCTCCACTGCCGCTATTGAGCCTCTCTCAACTGATGCCATTGATGTGGTGGTTACATCGGTCACCGCCGGCATCGTCACTGCCGCCGAGTCTGCCATTCCCCGTTCTTCTGGGTCCCCTCGGCGGAGGGCTGTGCCTTGGTGGTCGCCTGAGATCGCTGAAGCGATTAAGGATCGCCGGCGGGCACTCCAGCGTCACAAGCGACATCCCTCCATGGACCACCTTATCGCCTTCAAACGGCTGCGTGCGCGGGCCCGCCTCCTTATCCGCCAAGGCAAGAAGGAGTGCTGGGAGCGGTATGTGTCCACCATTGGACTCCATGTCACTCCATCGCAGGTCTGGGCCAAGATTCGACGGGTCTTCGGCTATCGGACCCCTGCCAGCGTCCCTGCGCTCTCACTGAATGGAGCAGTTTGTACTGACTCCGACGTCATTGCAAACCGCTTAGCAGAGCATTTTGCTATGAGTTCCGCTTCTGCGAATTACCCCCAGGCCTTCCGCTCCATTAAAGAGCGGATGGAACGTCGGAGCCTTTCTTTTCGCACCAACGCTTCTGAACCCTACAACGCTCCATTCAGTGAGTGGGAATTTCAGAGTGCCCTTGCCGCTTGCCCTGATACCGCTCCCGGGCCAGATCGCATCCACTGTCAGATGCTGAAACACCTTTCAGTGGACTGCAAGCGACGCCTCCTCGACCTTTACAACCGTCTCTGGGTCGAGGGTGAGTTTCCATCGCAATGGCGGGAAAGTATTGTCATCCCCATTTTGAAACCTGGAAAGAACCCTCTGGAGGTGGACAGCTACCGCCCCATTAGCCTCACCAACGTTCTTTGTAAGCTTCTCGAACGGATGGTGAGCCGGCGCTTAAATTGGGTACTGGAGTCTCGGGGCCTTCTGGCTCCGTCTCAGGGTGGGTTCCGGAAAGGCCGCTCCGCCGCCGACAATCTGGTGAGCCTGGAGTCGGCCATCCGTACTGCCTTTGCCCGCCGTCAGCACCTGGTCGCTGTCTTTTTCGACATGCGGAAGGCGTACGATACGACATGGCGTCATCACATCCTTTCTACGCTTCATGGATGGGGTCTTCGGGGCCCTCTGCCGATCTTTATCCGCAATTTCCTGTCGTATCGTACCTTCCGCGTGCAAGTCGCAGCCTCCTATAGTTCCACCCACGTCCAGGAGAACGGTGTGCCACAGGGTTCTGTTTTAAGTGTCTGTCTGTTTTTAATAGCCATTAACGGGCTCGCTGCGGCCGTGGGAAATTCTGTCTCTGCTTCCCTGTATGCTGACGACTTCTGCCTTTATTACAGCTCTACTGGCATTGCAGCTGTTGAACGTCAGCTACAGGGCGCTATCCGTACGGCGCAGTCTTGGGCTGTAGCGCATGGGTTTCAGTTTTCGGCAGCCAAGACCCGCGTTATGCATTTCTGCCGGCGCCGAACAGTCCATCCTGAGCCGCGGCTTTATCTTGGCGACGAACTCCTTGCTGTGGTGGAAACCCACAGGTTTTTGGGGGTGGTTTTCGATGCCCGGTTGACTTGGCTGCCTCATATCCGGCAGCTTAAACAGACGTGTTGGCGGCATCTCAACGCTGTGAGATGCTTGAGCCACACCCGCTGGGGCGCCGACCGCTCTACCCTGTTGCGGCTCTACCAGGCGTTAATCCAGTCCCGTCTGGATTATGGGAGCCTGGCTTATGGCTCAGCATCCCCATCTGCGTTACGGGTGCTGGACCCAATTCTCCACAGCGGGATACGCCTTGCCACTGGTGCTTTCCGCACCAGCCCTGTGGACAGTGTGCTAGTGGAGGCAGGTGTACCCCCACTGCGGTTCCGGCGCCAACGTTTGCTGGCCGCTTATGCTGCCCATGTTCTAAGCTTGCCCGGGCATCCAAATTATCGTGTCCTGTTCCCGCAGTCAGTCGTCCATCTGCCAGACCGTCGGCCCCGGTCGGGTTGTCCGATCGCCGTACGCGTCAAGGAGCTTCTCTGTGGGCTTGGGTTTTTCCCTGTTCCACCTCCTTTCCGGGCGCCTCTGCGTACACCCCCGTGGTGTGTTCCTCGCCCTTGCCTTCGGCTCGACTTGGCACAGGGCTCGAAGGACTCGGTCCCTCCAGAGGCCTTCCGCCGCCGCTTTTATTCCATCCTGGCCACGTATCAGGGCTCTGGAATTGTTTACACCGACGGTTCGATGGTTGCTGGTCGTGTCGGGTATGCGCTAACTCTAGGGGATCATTCCGAACAACGGTCCTTGGCGGCTGGCTGCAGCGTTTACACTGCTGAGCTAGTCGCCATCTTTAGAGCCCTACAGTATATCCGCTCCTGCTCAGGTGAGTCCTTCGTTATCTGTAGCGATTCCCTGAGCGGTTTACGAGCTCTCGACCAGTGTTTTCCTCGTTCTCGTCTGGTGATGGCCATCCAAGAGTCCCTGCATACTCTTGCGCGTTGCGGCCGCTCTGTGGTCTTTGTGTGGACCCCCGGTCATGTCGGTATCCCGGGCAATGAACATGTTGACCGCCTGGCGAAAGAGGCCACGAATAAACCATCTCTGGATGTTGGCCTCCCAGAGGCTGATTTGCGGGCAGTCCTCCGCCGAAAAGTTTTTGCGCTTTGGGACGCTGAATGGCGCGATCGGATTACACCCAATAAACTCCGTGCCATTAAGGAGACGACGACTGTGTGGCGGTCCTCCATGCGAGCCAACCGCAGGGACTCAGTCGTCCTTTGTCGGCTCCGCATTGGCCACTCCCGGCTAACACACAGTTATTTACTGCGCCAGGAGGACCCTCCTGTATGTCGCTGCGGGGCGGCTTTGACGGTGGCCCACATTCTGTTGGCCTGCCCCCTTTTAGCTGTGGTCAGGCAGACATTTGCGCTGCCTGATACGCTCCCTGCCGTTTTATCCGATGACCCTGTTATGGCTGCCTTAGTTTTATGTTTTATTCGGGCAGGGAGTTTTTATTCTTTCCTCTGAGTGTTTCTGTTTTATTTTATTTCTTGTTTTGATTCTGGCCTTTGGCCTATGATTTTACACTGATCTTTTAATGTGTTTCTAAGTGGTTGGCTTTTCCTTTTTTATTTCTATGGTCGGCCAACCACTGTCACACTCTGTGTGGTTTTAGTTCGTTTTGTCTTGTCCTTGTCTCCGTTTCTTTTGTTCTGTATCGTCTGTGTCTATTCTGTTCCTCGTTTTTATTCTCTGTGGATGTTCTTTGTCTTTGGAAAAAGGGACCGATGACCGTAGCAGTCTGGTCCCTTTCATCCCCCAAACCAACCAACCAACCAACCAACCACAGTCACGCACGAGGTGGTAACTGAAACCACGACGTGCGCTCGACAAGACAGTGACGCTACGTATAGCCTCGAGTTGTCAATTACCCACTGTGTGATCTCCATGTGGATTCGCTGCAAATTGTGCTCGCTCTTGCACCTAAGAGGTACCGCGTTACATTTCATTATGTTATGCGACCTGAAAAAATGTTCGAAGGGCATGTCCAGTAAAGACACATTATTACGTAAGAATAAGTAATTCGCATTTCCTTTCGTAGTATTTCGCAACCTGTAAATACTTGTCATTGCGCTAGATGTATTATTTGCTGATGAAGAGCGGTTGAGGTTCTCGCACGTTTGTCAGTGTCGCGGACGGTTTTGATGATTGAGAAACTGGCGCAGCTGCTCAACGTGACGTCGCGTTGTGAAAACGCCGGCCTTCTTGCTGGAGGCGACGCCCGGCTGACGTGTTCTAACGTGGTGCCTCGACGTCTGCGCTATAATCTCTCTATATAATAGCGCATCTTGCAGCTCTTATCAGTACCCGTTCTTTGTTATTCAGTTATCTTGCACATTATTATCTTGCATCCTCTCCGCCTCGGATTTTGCTGTGGCAGGTTTCTTTAAAAAAAACTACACTCGAATTGTTGGCAGTACGCTGAGTACATGGCTGGCGGCGTTTCATGTCCCCGCCGCAGTTCGTATAAAGTTCCCGGTTGTTTCGAGCTTATCGCTAACTGCGCAGTTTGAAGACAAATGAGAGAATTCAAAGTGTCACCGTTGCACGTATCTTTTCTCTACTCTTATGGCCTGTTTACAAAACAAATTCCGAACAATTTCTGAAAAATTATCTCAGTAATTTCTAAGACTCGTTACTTTCAAAATGCCACTCACTGTCAGTGTGGGAGCCTGTGGTTGACACTCGAGTCTTAATTAGGGGCAGCAAGGTGCAAATCCACTGAAGCCGCTCTTTATTTAGGTTTACTGTGGCGAACGCTGGTGTGGTGCGACGTTTTTCAATGTTTATTTTAGGGCGCTTCGTAGAAGGAGAACTGAGCTTTATATATAGATGTGTGGTACGAATGTTCAATGCGGTACTACAGTCCGTGCGACAGGCCCAGTTACCTCATTTAATCATCCGAAGAGAAAAATGTCTGCGAGCATTCGACTGTCGTTGTTTAGGGCGGTCATGACTGTTACCTGCGTATCTCAGCCAGTATGAGCGTAACAGGCGAAAGGCACATAGTTTTAACGTGCTAAGAAGTTTGAAAACGGCGCATACTCCGCTGCAGAGTGACAAATATTTGCTGAAATCAATGTGAGACTTAAGGAAACCAAGTAGTGAGCGAAAGTAGCTTTTCCTAGTATTTCAGATGGGCAATGTAAGATTAGTCACATCTAAAGAATACTGAAGGTAAAGGGCTTTCTCCACGATGGACATTGCTTCAAATGGTTCAAATGGCTCTGAGCACTATTGGACTTAACTTCTGAGGTCTTCAGTCCCCTAGAACTTAGAACTACTTAAACCTAACTAACCTAAGGACGTCATACACATCCATGTCCGAGGCTGAATTCGAAACTGCGACCGTAGCGGTCGCGCGGTTCCAGCCTGTAGCGCCTAGAACCGCGCGGCCACTCCGGCCGGCGACATTGCTTCTTGTTGTCCTTAAGATAAAGCTGTCCTCAACCAGACTGCGACCACAAGTAAACTTAGCGTTTTTAAAATTGCTTGAACCAATTACAGAGGTAAATTTCCGGTGAGGGGATTTGAATCCCGAAACAGTTGACATCCGGTCTGACACCCACTTGAATATCGATCCAGGCTTCGTTATACAATGGAAATAACTCATCTCTGAACAGTGTAACAAACAAAGGCATCGCAACCGGCGCTTCGCTCCGTCTTCAGTGAGCTGTACCCGCACTGCTTGTGGCAGACGCGAGCGACACTGGCAGCGGTCCTTGCACCCTGCGCTAGCGCGTCTAACGACGTCTTTCGTAGTGCCGTGGCCCGCCAGCGCTTACCGATGTCCTCGGCAGATGCTCAACAGTTCGCTCTGCTGGCAAGGCGGGTCGTATTGCAACCACCGTATTCCTGTACTAAACGTTCATTGTGACTGATTTCAGTGTCTTGGTTTGATTTTGACCCACCCAAACGATGTGACGCCATCCATTGTGTACCACAACTCGCAGTCGAGATTCTCTGTAAACCTGGAAATGATGTAATGTTGTGGCACTTCCATTTTTTTTTTTGTACCACCGTTTGTATCAACATTTGAAATATTTCTGGTGAAGAGTAGGACGGTGACGAAATCAGAAACTATGCCAGAATGCCCATCTCGCTCGACTTCTAACAGAATCAAGGCATACTGTAGTGGGCTCCGGAAGGGTGCACGGCTTTGTTTTGAGGTGATAATCATCGTCTGTTACCGAACATTAAACTGACATAACCAGCGGAGGTGAAAACAGCTCAATCACTGACAAAATTCTAAAAGATAATCACCCAGGCAGTTGCGGGATAAACTGCCATTCAACGACTGGTGTGGCACTTTTAACATACACGAAGTTTCAGTTGTTACTGTGACATGCTAAGAGAGATGACGGTGACAACGAAAGCATAAAATTTGAGAAATTGCTTGTACGACAAAATTAAAGGTGTAACAAGATAACAGGAAATAATAGAGTGCATAATGAACTAGTTACAGGTTACAATGTACATTAATTCACTTCATTTTCAGGTGCAAAGTTCATTTAGTACTGTGTAAAATCTGTATCCTTGAACACAGTTCCTTGTCACTGCCAGTAGTCGTGAATTTAATATTCGTTTCAGGTTGGAAAAAACTTAAAGCTTGAATGTCAAACAGTTAATGCGAAATAAGTTTCGAGAGTAATATATATATTGTATACTTGAGTAATTTGGACTCTGGTTTCGATAAAACGCTCGAGAGAGTTTGATATGCATGGTATTCCATACGTTTCCTATCCTCCTTCAGGTGTATGCCAGGGTGATCACTTAAAGAGACTTAGGCCATTTGCCTCGCCTCACCTCACCTTCACCGTTTGGAGGCAGGTTGATGCCTCAATGATGCGTGTCGATGGGGCGTTGAACACGACTCGTCTCTCATAGAGACATATGTTCGTTACACAATATTTTATTTACTCCTTACAAACCTGTGCACATTCTTCAAACTATTCTTTAGCTTAGTGGACAAAATATTTATCGCCCCATCAAAACAGCAAACTGTTAGCTTTGGAGCTCTTTAGATGTTGTAGAACTTTTGTGTGTGTGTGTGTGTGTGTGTGTGTGTGTGTGTGTGTGTGTGTGTGTGTGTGTGCCAGTCGATTGTATGGAAACAGAGCAGTTAACACGGGTCGGCTTGGAAACGTGCCAGACGGGCAGAAAAGACGTATTGTGCTTGGACCTGCCCATACCACACCTGAATGAAGTTGCCTTATTTGATGTTGTATTAACTATCCAACGCTTCTATAAGGAATTGTGTGCCACTCGCAGCCATATAACCCGATATACGATTATTGATCGTAAATAGATCCCGACCGACAAGAATCGGAGAATAATTCAGCAGGGACGGTTCTCGAAAGTTTTTCCACGCAAGCGAAATATAATACACTCCCGTCCGTTCCCTGTCGGCCAATTTCGGATGAAAAAAAAAAATATTGTGGGACGTCGTGAAATATTCCCGCTTCAACACCTGTAGTTTCATGAAGTTCTATACGTAGCCATCAAAATGGCGACTGTAATGGAGGTGCGTTCCAAATAGCTGCCATTGAGTTCCTTTTGGTAGAAAAAAAGAGCATCGATTGCAGAGTTTCTACGGAGACCTGGAACTGAACAAAAGGTAACGAGACGTTGACTCCGACGCCAACTACTAGAGTGGTACCATGTGGGCACACAGGCCCTTCCGTTAAGGTGGCGTAAGTCCGTCGCATTGGACGGAAATTGTTGAAAAATAGGCCGAAAGAGCGGGGAATAATATTGTGCATTGGAATCCTGCATAAAACCAACCTGCATTCAGAAAAAAATGTTGTTGTTCTGGTCTTCAGTCCTGAGACTGGTTTGATGCAGCTCTCCATGCTAATCTATCCTGTGCAAGCTCCTTCATCTCCCAGTACCTACTGCAACCTACATCCTTCTGAATCTGCTTAGTGTATTCATCTCCTGGTCTCCCTCTACGACTTTTACCTTCCACGCTGCCCTCCAATGCTAAATTTGTGATCCCTTGATGCCTCAGGACATGTCCTACCAACCGATCCCTTCTTCTAGTCAAGTTGTGCCACAAACTTCTCTTCTCCCCAATCCTATTAAATACCTCCTCATTAGTTACGCGATCTACTTCGTTATTTATTGAACTCCCCTCGCAATTACCATTCCTTAGGCTCTTGGTAAGAAATTTAAAACTAGATACAAATATAGTGAACGTGGAAATAGAATTTTTTCGCCGCTAATCATGATACACCATGTCCAAAAAATTTGCGCTTGAGCGCCCGCCTTTCATGTTGACGCCCCAAGCGGCCGCTTGGACCTTAAATCTGCCCTGAGTGTCACACCTAATCAGTGACAGTCTGTTACAAACCCGACAGAAACTACTGCTTTCAGTTAACGCAGACCCGTCTCGGCCAGTTTCCAAGTGAACATTACGAAAGGAATTGCGTACAGTGGACATTGCGCGTCGGATATGTCGCAAAAAGCAATTACTCACAATGGCACGTGGAACTACACATCTTCAATGGGCCAGACAACACAAACTGGATAACAGCTGCCTGGAGCGGTGCGGTGCGGTTCAACATGTCGCAGCTTCGTCTCTTCAAATGATGCAATACGTCCACACCACAGGAAACTTAATGAGCAGCTCTGGTGGTTCTGATTATTTGGGCGTGTTCATCGTATCATGGCTCGTCCAGGTTACCGTGGACATAACCTTCGTGACGAATATGCTGTGGTCACGTCAATCTTCGATAATGTTGGCAACGGTTGTGTTCACAGGGCTGTACGCACACGTTCCTGGTTTAACGAAGAGCAAGGCACTCTACGGCACCTGCACTGGCTCGCTAAGTCGTACCCCTGAATATGCCGGGGAGCTAACCGCTGGGAGATCTAACAGTCAGTAAATGACTGGCTTCAGCTAGATATGCCATTCCTGAAGAAACTTGTTTACTCGTCGCCGAAAGGCCATTTTGAAGGCTAGAGACTGTGTTGAACAATGTCTCCTGGCGGTGACTAACTTTTCGCTGGTGCTTTTAGCTGCCATTCGGCCGCACCTATTCCATTTCCTGTCCATACTGTCTTTTTTTGTGAAAATACACTAAAGAAGGTGCAGATGACCTTGCTGTTTACACACAAAAGTAACAAATCCAAATAAGTGTACAATACGTGCTGTCCCTGACAGAGAACGACGATCATGTCGTGCCCGCAATTCGGAACTTCCTATGCTTGCATGTTTCATGCGACTTCGCAATTAAAAACATCACGCGGTGGCTGATTCCGCCTTTCTGTTTGAATTTTACGGTCTTTGGCATTCATCACGAAATCAGTAACCTATTACGTATAGACATTGATGTAACATTGATTTTGTTCTGCATGAGATTATCTGTTTGTGTACTAGAGAGAAATCTATCAAAAGCCTTGTCAGAAGTTCCTTATGTGTCAGTGGGAGGCTGACGCCAAATTTCTCCATACTTCTACTTCACTAAACATTTCACGTCACTTTCGCAGCATATTCATGTTTGGACGCAGCGCCTGTGCTAGAGATTAGGACATGCTTTAAATCAGTTTATAATTTTGGGTTGCTGGTGGAAGAACTCTCCAGAATAACGTACGTTGCACCCATTAATGTTACCTACACTTTTGAATTAACAATGAAGCAGTTCTGTCACTATCTTCATTGGTATTACAAAAGTTTTGCCAATGTTTGGCGTCATTGGGAGATCATATTTTTAGATAATTTGCTAATGTATTATGCCTGAAGTTAATATAAGTAACAGTTCTTCATTACTAAATGTAGTCTAGTAAACTGCCTACACTCGCATAACGAAAATTCTAGTTTATACTGAAACGACAATCCTTGAAAGTTGTTGTTGGGCAGGTGTGGAACATAGTTTCACTGTCAAGAAGGCATATGAAATCATTGTATTCTCGAGCGGGGAGCAAAATTACCAGTGTCTTCATAAGATTTAATTTTCCTGATGTCTGGGTTTAATGGTGCTGTGACTGTTCAGTGCCAGCATGCGACGCGATTAGTAAGTCGGCCTAAATTTACGTTAATACTTGAAATACATGCAATTTTAATGGGAATTGTAATGTTCGTAATCGGCAGGTCGCATACATAGTTCTGGCGGTATTGTTGGTATAATGAGTGCACACGAGGGGTCGCGCTTGGCGACAGCTTGCAACTATGGGTGAACTTTGCGTGCAGGAAATTACTCCTCGCTCGTTATCCAATGCGACTGAAATGCGAGGCAGTGGAGAACGGTTCTACATATCATTACGGGGCTATAGCAAATAAAATGTATGACAGTCTCTCTCTCTCTCTCTCTCTCTCTCTCTCTCTCTTATTCGTAAACAGTGAAGAAAGAAAAACGCATTTCGCTTACTGCGTGACCCTCAGAGGTTTCCTTGACCATAAGGCCAATGCTGAGACTTCCAACGCCCGTCTCACCACCACCCAACGCCCGTCTCACCACCACCATCACCGCCGCCGCCGCCGCCTACAAGAGCTATACCTCTCTGCTCTTGCAACTCTGTCAATAAATTGATTGACCCTGGATAAAATAAGTTAATTTAAGGCACAAAAGACGCAGGTTTCTCCGTGTGTCCCTTTCCAGTGATGTAAAGCAAAAAAAAACCTAGCAGTGCTTTTAGCTATTGATAATTACCCTCAATAAAGAGTCGAATACTACGACCATAGCGCTATTACGGCTTGTTAGTAATTTTTGATCAGTAGCTACATAATTTTGGTAGCGGTCTGTGGTTTGTTATATAACTTGTGCCCTAAGATGTATTCAAGAATGGGAGTTTAATGTGTTAGGAGGGTTTATTATATGTCTACGTATTACGTAAATTTTCTTACTCTCTCGCTTTTCTTTTTCAGTCAGATGCGACCCACACTGTGCAGGGGTTATGGGTGTAATGGGCTATGTGAAAACTGTACCGAGTGACATTTGCATCCAACCAGAAATTTGAAATTTGCGCACAGTATACGTGTAAACCAACTGGTAATTACGTCACAGACAATCTGCAGCTCAAGTCCTCGCTCACACGTTTCCTTCTACTTCTGTGGGGTGCTGCGCGACCCTGGCCGAGCGATGTTGATGCGACCGTGCAAGTGACCAACGTGAACAAAGTATGTTACTGCCGGAAGAAGAAGCGTGCCACCAGCTGTGTACATAACGCTGTACGATATTCCCTCTCACGTACGCATATGACGCGAGGTTTGCTTGTTTTAATGCTTATATACTACTTTTCCTTTTATGATTGATCTCTACATATACAGGGCTGCTATACATAAATCTTTCAGTGCGAGCTATAATTTCTCTAATTTCATTACAACCATTTCTCCCTCTGTAGGTGGGCGTCACCAAAACATTTTCACAATCGAGGTAGAAAAGATTTCGCCGCAACGAAGAATGCCTCTGTTTCAGTGTTTGCCGCCCAGCTCGATTATCATATCCGTGACTATTTCTCCTCTATTTGCGATAATACAAAATGAGCTGCCCTTCTTAGAACTTTTTCGATGTCCTCAATAAATCTTTATCTCCTAAGGATCCCAGACCACACAGCACTATTCTAGCAGAGGCCGGACAGGCGTAGTGTAGGCACTCTCTTTAGCAGATTTCTTGATCATCTTCTAAGTATTCTGCCAATGACACGCAATCTTCTGTTCGCCTTCCCCACATTATCTGTGTAATCGGCCCAATTAAACTTTATCGTGTAACCGAAATTTAACAGATCCCGTTTAGTACTCATATGTAAGACCTTACGCTGAGTATTTCTGGTATAAAGACCCATTGTCTCCGGTGGCTTGTTACGCAGTAATAATGTAAGTACCACTTAACAGGCTTTGTTACAAAATTATCGTTGTTTCTGTGAAAATACTTTCACAACAATGAAAAAGCCTGTAATCGGAATCACCAAAACGTAATAACACAGCCCGCATCTCGTGGTCGTGCGGTAGCGTTCTCGCTTCCCACGCACGGGTTCCCGGGTTCGATTCCCGGCGGGGTCAGGGATTTTCTCTGCCTCGTGATGGCTGGGTGTTGTGTGCTGTCCTTAGGTTAGTTAGGTTTAAGTAGTTCTAAGTTCTAGGGGACTTATGACCACAGCAGTTGAGTCCCATAGTGCTCAGAGCCATTTGAACCGTAATAACACAAAAGGATCCGGCTATTTGTTGGCGCCTATGTACAGATGGAAAACTGCTGCCGCTGTGGCAACAGCTGAACATATCGTCATCGTGCCATTGCATTCAGTGAACCTCTGACGGGATGCATATCGGCCGGTTTTACATCAGAAAGTCTAATCATTTTGTTCTTAATCCCTGTTAACGTACAACAAACTGTGCCGCAAAAAGCAACCAGAGACTGGAGCGAGCGGTGTGGTATTGAATGCAAGCTTGAGGACCAAAAGTAAAGTAGGACTTCTTGGTGCCAACAAGAAGTCCCGTGAGTGAATGGAACACGTTTTCAAAAAATAGCTCTGAGCACTGTGGGACTTAACTGCTGTGGTCATCAGTCCCCTAGAACTTAGAACTACTTAAACCTAACTAACCTAAGGGCATCACACACATCCATGCCCGAGGCAGGATTCGAACCTGCGACCGTAGCGGTCGCTCGGCTCCAGACTGTAGCGCCTAGAACCGCACGGCCACTCCGGCCGGCTGGAACACGTTTTGTTTCCAGGCAAGACACACAGCGCACACCGCTGACATTTTCAGTATTGTGCAGATACTTTAATGCAATGCCGATAGAAGGGGTAAGAAATTAATCCAAATGTAACGTGTAACGAACCACTGGAGACCGCGGGTGCTTTTTACCAAAATATCAGTAAATCCCTGGACAGCCTACGAAATTTTGTTGAAATTCTGGTTCATCCTGCAACCATATAAAATGGTAATTTTCATTAGAATGACAAAACATCTTATTTGTATTACACGTACCATATGCCGATCGATGGTTATTTTATTTTAGCCGGCCGTGATGGTCATGCGGTTCTAGGCGCTCAGTCCGGAGCCGCGCGACTGCAACGGTCGCAGGTTCGAATCCTGCCTCGGGCATGGATGTGTGTGATGTCCTTAGGTTAGTTAGGTTTAAGTAGTTCTAAGTTCTAGGGGACTGATGACCACAGATGTTAAGTCCGATAGCGCTCAGAGCCATTTGAACGATATTTTATTTTAATGTATGCTTTGCCGACTGGAAGAGATAGGGTTTTGAAAATCTGTGTTTGCAATTCTGTTTTAATGTTTTTCAGTGTATTTCCTGAGGATCTGGTCGTAGGTAAAGAGGATTATTATAGGGATTTACAGAAAATGAAAAAAAGTAATATTTTGGCATTCCAGTTCGTGTTCGAGCACATCCAGCCCTCTTAATCATCGCACCACATAAGGACAGGCCAGGGCTGGCCCTCGGCGCTTCTACTTGCCGAGCAAGTCGCGAATTTGTGGTCGGGGGGGGGATTAGGGGAACCTTCCACGATCTTTCCTGGGTGCAGATTTCACTAGGTGCTATTTACGGGACACCGCTAGTATGTTCAGGGGTGATGGTCACAGTAAGGCTGGGAATCCGCGGTGTGCAGGTAGACAGACACAGAGGAGTGCACTGGCCCGTCCTGTTGGAGAACAAAGCCGCACGGCCGGAGGGCCTTCGGCGTGGCAGGTCTGGGCACGCCCGAGTCGGCGTTGTGTTACTCGCAGACACGGCTCGCCTTTCCTGCCGCCGCCGCCGCTGCCGTCGTCGTCGTTAGAATCAATTCCTCTTTGTTGTAGAAACAACATATTTCTTTTGAGTAGGGATACCGATAAGACGAAACCCAGGATTCGCCAATTTTTCCTCGCGCAATCGTTCCAGAATTTGCTATTTTGTACAGATTGTTTTGAAAGACATTAGTATGATTTCATGAGACTCAGACTTACACATTAATGGGGATGGAAAATTGAGGTGTATTTTAACATACGCATCTAAAATAAAAGTTAATCTTGGTGTCAGTTCGATAAGTAAACTTTAGTTAAAATAGTGCATAGTGATTTTCGTCGTTGGCGCTTCATACAGGGGTGTAGGGCGTACGGTTTTCGCATTGCGCAGTTGGCCTCCAAGGTCCCTTGATCTCGCAGTATGAGAGTTTTACTGTGGAGATTTGTGTAAGACACAGATTGCATCACCTAGCAACATCAGTATACACAGTAAATCCAAACATGCTCGCAGGGAGTTAGGGCGAGTCTCAATCTTTCTCTTGCCTCTGGCGGAGAGCACTTCGGACATTTGTGAAAGATAAATGGAAAACGTATCGTAAACGTAACTGTAAAAAGTACCCGAAGGTTGTCTGTGCGTGCACTTGAAAGATTTTAATATCGAATGATACTTTCGAAAACAATTTGAGTCCTACGAGTAAGTTTAAATTTACTGCAAGTTAATCTTTTTTCGACGCAGAAGATATGGTCTTAAGAAATTGCATGAATCTCTTTGAAATACTGAGTAATTGTGCAGTTTGTCTGTGCACTTTTCTCTGGTTTTAGAAGTAATAGAAAGAAGAGTATGCGTGTAGAGAGGGAGAAATAATGGAAAATTATCATCGCAGTATCCATAACCGTTGCTCCTACATAGATAATCTCGAACTACCGTGAAGTGATTAAACCAGTTTAATGGCAGGAATAAATGAAAACGCAGATCAGGTGACCTTGGAAATTAAGAGTGCAGGATTTACTCTTACAAAAACAATAGTAAGCTGTGCGAGGTCGAAACAGTTTTGTAGTAAAGTGTGTCATTCTAGGCGAATACTCGGTTGTTACGTAAGTAAAAGATAAGTCCACACGGAACAACGTTAACGCAGAAAACTAACACTTACTGTTTCTCTTACGCAGGCGCGTTAACACAGTTGGATCAAAGTGTTAACAATTAGCGTGCGTGACGAAACGTTACTGCATCGTGATGGTTGGCAAAAGAAGAAACAATAGGCAGTAAAATGATCACGTGCACAATGTCAGTGAAGACATTTGGTTCACGTTGAACTACATACGGAAAATGATCGTAATTACATATATGAGCTCGCAAGGAAAGATATAAATGTTTGTTTGTCTCGCGCGTTGTTCTAGAGTGGAACAGTTGAGAAATAGTCAGAAGGGGGTTTGGTTTGTGTGATACCTTTGCCAGGTCGTTAAGTGTGAATTGCAGAGTAGTCTTGTGTATAGGTGTAAAGTAGATTTAATTCGCGGAAGGTACGAAGGGTAGGGCACAGACAACGAGGAACATGACCCTTGCCCAGTTTGAAGCCAAGTGGCATGGCACACTTGTAAATACAGGGTGTTTGTTAATGGATATCGGGGTTTTAACGCTTTATAATATTTATTATATTAAACTTAGTTATAAATGATATGTCAAATGAAAGAGCAACTCAAACAGTTTTACCAAGAACCTTGTTAATGTTCAATGTGAGCACCATTTGTCACACGGCACACATCAAGTCTATAGCCGAGTTCTTCCCAAACGTTGATAAGTGTGTTGTCAGTGACTGTAGCAACAGCTGCTTCAATCCGGTTTCTTAATTGAGGGAGGTCTGGTAGCAGAGGCACGTACACACGATCCTTGGTGAAGCCCCAAAGGAAGAAATCGCATAGCGTTAGGTCGGGTGAACGTGGAGGCCATGCAAAGCAAGCCCTGTCATTGGGCCCCTTGCGGCCTATCCAGCGCTTGGATACAATGAAGTTCAACCAATCTAGCGGATTGCGGCGGAGTATACTTCAAATCCCAGTCGGCTGTTTAGATTTAAGATTTTCCGTGGTTTCCCTAACTGAATTCATGCTAATAGTGGGAGGGTTCCTTGTGAAGCCAACAGCTGCTTTATTGAGTCTTCTTTGACCAGTCTTATAACTAGTGCTCATTCCTTTCTCAGGTCGTCGTCGGCAGGACATGAATTCTTTCTTCCGAATTTAAATACATAAGAAATATTCTGAAAAGCTGAAAGTCATAGGATAAGTATTTATCTCAACACGTTAATACCCTAAAATTCTTACTTTCCTTACAAAGATGTAATAATGTTACGTTTTGTACGCTTCTTGTTAACGAAATCCCGAAGAGATTGATTTGCCGCACTTTCTCCTTAACAGTAATTCAACCGCTTGTCAGGATACAACAGTATACTAGTTCTTTGGACGTTTTCAAGCCAAAGATTTGTAAAAGTATCACTTACAGCTGGCACGAAACTGTAATGTTATAAGGTCCTCTACCTACACTGCCGTCCTGTCTGGTGCGTTGCAGTTAAGATATCCTTTAACTAATTTCAAGTTTAGAAATAACTTTGATGACTACTTCGACTTTTGTACCAGTGACAGTTACCTATAGTTATCAATATCACCACCACTACTACTACTACTTTTTTGCGTTAATGGGAATAGAGTTCTTGAATGGTTCTGTTTTATAATGATGAAACACAATAAAGGAAAAAAATGATTACTTACCGTTCCAAACTGAATAACGCTTATCACGCGCAACAGCTTACGATGTGCACGATTACGTCCAAACTCACACTTGAAACTTTAAATTTAATTACAGTAAACAAATGTATTTCCTCTCACTCTACCCGCGTCAATAAGTTTTTACAGATTCGTCTCCAAGATGAAAACTATACACAAATACTATACACTAAATATCCACACTCTTCGAAAGCCAACCGAAGACGACAGCGTGCAGAGTAATTTCCCGCAGTTTAAACGCTGCAACAATGAATCTGCTGTCGCGCACCAGTTTCTCATCTTCCACTGCCTTGGATATCGATATTGACTAGCTATGACTTGGAAGAATAAGTAAATGAATTACAGAAAGTGAATATATAGAACGTCCCATGTGAAAATGTAATCTTTTTAGAAAAGATTAACCTTTATATTTTCTGATACCCCAAAGTAGTGGGTGACTATCCAGGCCGCCATGCGCTGTTGCCATTTTTTCGGGGTGCACTCAGCCTCGTGATGCCAATTGAGGAGTTATTCGACCGAATAGTAGCGGCTTCGGTCAAGAATACCATCTTACGATCGGGAGAGCGGTGTGCTGACCGCACGCCCCTCCTATCCGCATCCTCCACCGAGGATGGCACGGTGGTCGGGTGGTCCCGGTAGGCCACTCGTGGCCTGAAGACGGAGTGCTGAGTGCCAAAGTAGGCAACTGCACCCTGTGCAGTTACTTTCCCAATGTTGATTCGATTTAATGCAAAAAGCTGCGCCTCCCAGCAGTCTTTAATATTTCCAGTTATTCATCTGTCATAGGCGGACCTTGGCGCGGCAGCCGTCAAGCAAAAAAAAAAAAAAAAAAAAAAAAAAAAAAAAAAAAAAAAAAAAAAAAAATAATAATCCAGGATTTAGTGCCCATTTGGACCAAACACTGTGTCGTACCATTTCTTTCCTGTGCAACAGCTATTTTTTTTAACGTAAAAGACTGCACCGTGGTTTGGAGACCACATGAAGTTGTAACTTGCCGGAGCCGGCCTTCAAACTAACCTTTAGGGTCATAAAAGGATTAACTTGCCTTTATCGACCTTCTAAAATAGCTGCAATTCGCTGCTTTGTGCAGTACTCTTAGAAAGTACGCATTCGCTCACGTTTTTGCGGTAAGTGACAGTGGTACGGGCGACATTCCGTGCTCCCATTCTTCGGAAATCAGTATTACGTGCTTTTCCTAATTTCAAAGACAGGAGCCGAATAGTGCCTTCCTGCCAGGGAACTCCTGATGATACACGCGATCATCTCTCCCTCTGTTTGGACTGCAGTGGGATCTTCATGGCGACCTGCCTCGGCACGCAAATGTTAGCACGTTGAGCATCGCTGCAGCCTGCAAGGTCATCTGTAGACCATTCAGCCCGTGTCGACGTGTCACATCCGCGCGTCAGATTTCTTCCGAGCGGAACTCAATACCTCTCCGCTGTTGCTTGCACGCAGCAGCTTCGAAGCACAACACTGCTCACGCGGGGAGGGCGATGAGCGGAAATATTGACTGCCATGGAGATAGCATTGGCTTCAATAAAATTCTTCTTATGTGTAAGGAATCAGCTCTTCAGTTTTCCTCTGCTGACAGAAAACACTGCATATAACAGTCGAGATACAAGAAAGTGAAGCAACAATTGCTTAGAAACGGAGAGGGAAGGGAGGCAGTAGTTGGGGGCGGGGGGATGGAGGGGTGAAGGAGGGAGAGAGGGTTGCATCCTCTACTTCATATATGTAGGTTGGAACTTAAATAGTGGCAATACTGCTGTGGAGACACTATTCAATGGAATCGATTGTCGCTGACAGCACACGTTGTTGACATAGCTACCTTACCTCCGAGCAAATTGACTCGCGCGTCCCACGTCACTGGAGTGCGCACAATCGAAGGAAACACTGTCACTTGGGAGCGAGCGGTCTAGCGTAACGGTGTCACTACGTTTTCGGAACAACAACGGAGTTGGATGAAGAGTTAATACACAGTATTACTGTTCGTTTTTGGAGCATCACCTGCGACCAGCTTTGCGAAAGAAGCGGCGACACTTTGTGCGCAACCCACCCATAATTTTGCACGACAATGAGAGGGCGTATACAGCGGACACTGTGGCTACTTTGTTCGGTCGATGGGACTTGGAAGTACTGTACCATGCACCTTTCTCCCCGGACTTAAGTCCTTGTGACTTCGATTTGATTCCGAAGATGAAGGAACCACTTGGTGGCATTCGCTTCAGAACTGTTCGAGGAATTCGACAGACAGTAGACCGCTCCATTTGCACCATCAACAGAACAGGCTCTGCTAACGGTACACCACGCCTTCCATATCGCTGGCAATGGGTTCTACACAACGCTGGTGACTACTTTGTAGGGTAGTAACTGGTGCAAACATGTAACTCTTTTGTATGGGTTATGAATAAATAGTTGCCACTATTCAAGTTCCAACCCTCATTATGTGCCCAAAGCAAGCGGTGAAGTGAACAAGGAGAAATTCCGTAAAGGACTGAATGTTCAGGAAGCAGAAACAAAAAGACTTCGTATGCTGATCGCATTTAAATTGTATCAGTTGAAAGTAATGGATAGCGTAGTGAAAGGAGGCTATAAATGATCATTAACGAAAGTAGAAAAGAGTACTGCGATCTAGGCGAATTAAGTGCTGAAGATTAGGAAACAAGACACTGTTTGGGCACAAAGTAATTCCCAAAGTCAGCAGTAAGTAGCGCGTTACGTGCGGACTACGAATAGAGAGAAAAGCGTCAATAAGAGACATGTAAACATTGGACGCCAACAGGAGTTTTTCTGAATGTATATGATCGGAGCTCGGTCTTATATTGGAGCGAACTGCGGACGATAAGCGAAAGGGTAGACCACAGTAATCAGCGTGAAGTGGATGTAAGTAGAAGCAATAAGGCAGAGGTGAAGAGGCCTACAGCTAGAAAAGTGTGGAAGGCTGCTACTTCTGTCCCAGTGGCTAGTGACGCCTCTCGCATGGTACCAGACAAGCCTTAAGTCAGTCTTAAGATGTATAATGATTCACATTAAGTATTGTGTAAATTTCAGTTACGTTGATGGCTAATTATGCAGTTAGTTCAGCGCGTCCAAATGACAAACTGCCTTTTCTGGCCGCATGTAAATTGTTTATAATGTACTGATAGAACCGAGTTGAAAGGATCTGGAAGGACTAAAAACATACAAAAACAAAAATCACAGTAAAAAAAAAAACCAAATGCAAACCAAATAGTGGGCTGTTGTGCTGCACATCAAACGATTCTGTTTGATCAGAGGATTAAGAAACAGCAAATGGGTTTCGTCTAGGTAAAGTACTATGAGACACACCGATCTCTCTTCATCGATATTTTAATTAATAGTAACTAAAATATCTTCTTTTAAGTGAAACCAGTTATCATGCTACGCATTTTGACGCCCTGCTTAGGCTGAAATATATCCACTGCTTAAAAAGACTTTCCCGAAAAAGTGTCAGAATTAACTTGAGCAGTTTTCTCATAGGGCTTTGCAGGATATGATGGGAGCCATACTCCACTGCAAATAAGAAGTGGTTGTGACTGCCAATATTTGTTAACAAATTAAGCTTGAAATCAATTCTAAAGGACAAACCAAAATTAAAACCGTAACCACACGAAGAAAGCTGATAAAGATATGTAAGGAAGAAAATAATAAGGAAAGTTGCAGATAATTTGAAGTAACTTTATGTAGTGGCAGAAAGTATCTTATGTTACATCAGAAACAACTTTTATTACGCAGATATTAGTTAATAACGAAAAAAAGCAGTTTTCATATGAAACAATAGATTTGGACTAGATTAGGTGGTCGATATGCGATTCGTTAATAGCACTGAAAGTTCAATAGAAAGGGTTTTATGCCGACCGGAAGCAAGTTGAATAGAAAGGGTTTGATACTGACCAGCAGTAACTGCGAAAACGAATGATTCGATCCTTTAATAAGAAATCAGCAATTTTCTTCGTAGGTTCTCTCTTATAAACGAGGGCATTTCGGAAAGTAAGGTCCGATCGATTGCGAAATGGAAACTACAGTGAAAATCCGATGAAACTTTGCATGGATGTGTTGGGCAGTGTCTCTAGTATGCCCGTCGATCGCGTCACGTCGCTCTTTCCAGTCTTGGGCGCACAGTGAGCACCTAAAGATGCCTAGAAAAAAGTGTCTGCCACCAAGTGTGAGGGTCCGGTGAGAATTTCGCCTGAAGCTATTCATCCCCCACAACATGAGTGTCATGCGTTTGTTTCTTCATGACAATTCTCGCCCGCACTCTGCAGGTGCAATGAGGATGCTTCTGCATAGCTTTCGATGAGAAGTGCTTGATTAGCAACAATACAGCCCGTAATTGGGTCCCACGAGTTTCGTTTCTGCTCACATGAACCGCTGTCTATGAAAACATTTTGGCACAGACAACGAGCTGTAAACCAGCGTAGAAATTTTGCGAGAAGCACATGTGGCGGCCTTCTATGACGAGGGCATTGGAAAGTTGGTACAACCCTACGACAAACGTTTTAAGTGGGAGCGGCGACTATTTAGAGAAATAGATGTAAGGTCTAGCTAACTGCTGCAAATAAAACATTGTTGATTTTCATATTGTTTTCCTATTCACGACTGATTGTACCTTACTTTCTGAATACCCCTCGTACATCCACAACTTGTCAGAAAAGAAACAACAATCAATGTAGTGGGTGGAAGCTGATAGCGAACTCGATTTCATCCACCGGAAAGGATTAAAATAATGATCACTGGGATGCAGAATACTTACGGATCATCTTACACAAGGTAAAACAGGAACAGGCCAATGAGTCTTCTGGAACTTCATGAATGAACACGTCAGAAGTGGCCTGCATCTGGGCTGTGGAGGGATTTGATGATGGAAATTAATTGGACAAAAGAGAAAGTTAATTTAAAAAAAATCTCAAGGCGTGATTTCAGATAGGTTGAGAACTTTTCACTTTGTTTGCACTTTGCTTTTGTACCGCGATGCATATACAGGGTGTCCCACTCAAACCTCCCTGATTTCAGAGACCCTAGAAAAAAACCACAGTAGATACGACAGTGAAAAATGCACCGCATTGTAGAGCATGTCAAAGAATTTATTTATTTATCAGCAATACACCTCTACATGTGAACCATTTGTAGCACGAAGAATATCGAGTCTCTATTCAATTTCTTGCCAAGTTCTTTGTAACATTTCCCCCGTTATTGTTGCAATCGCACTAGCGATACGATATTGCAACGTAGGAATATCATTCACCTTGGTCACATACACGCGGTCCTTCACGTTTCCTCACATGAAGGAATCGAGCGGCGTAATGTTGGGTGGCCAATGGGTCCTACGCTTCCGATCCAACGATTGGGAAATTTCCTGTCCAGGAACTTGCGAACAGCCGTTGACCAGTGCGGCAGAACTCCATCTTGTTGAAAAATGATGTTGGGTTGCAAGTCTTTTATCTTGTAACTGCTCCAACATGTCCAGATACACTGATCCATTCACTGTTTGTTCCGCAAAGAAGAACGGTCCAACAAAACTGTCGTGCATAAGCCCGCACCAGACGTTTAGTTTAAGGCTATCACGAACTTGTTCAATGACAACGTGCGGATTTTGCGAACCCCAAGTCTGAACATTATGCCTGTTAACCCATTCTGATAGTTGAAAGGTTGCGTCATCTGACAATAAACATCTTTCCAGGAAGCTGGCATCCATATCAAAACGCTGCAGCATATCCGCAGCAAATTGTTGTCGGCGTGGTTTGTCGTTCGGCGTCAGATGTTGCTGTTGAACTACAAGATGCAATGTTGGACGAGGTACATAAAGTTGCCCATTCCAAATTTTGCAAGATACATCAATGAGCGCTTAAAACCTCCGTTCACTTGTAGGGGCAGCACGAATAGGTCGTAGTTACGCACGGAAGAAACTCTAACCAACATGAGGAGCTCTTTCTCTGGAATGGCGACTTAATGTTCGGGACATATGTATTCGGTTCGTACCTTAAAACTCCATTCCTAAATCAGTCTAGTTCATTACTGCGCCTCTGTCCACAGAGGAAGGTGCTTTTTCTTTCTGTTGTAGACTGTCTGCAGGCGTTGCCATCATGTTGCAGAATATTAACGAAGTCTTTGTTCTTAACTGAAGTGTAAGTTGCACACGAAGAACTAACTCGAAAATGATTTTTGGAATCCTAACATATGTAGCTTTTGGGACGCTTTCCAGTTACACGAGCGTACCAATTTGTACACGGTATTAGAGGTGACGAACTAATTATATTATCTACTTGGATGCCTGAGACACCTGCATTGCTACATATGAACACCCTTTTTGACAAAATAGAACAAGAAATTTAAGAAATATCACATGTACCACCTTTACTTCGAAAACACACTTTTTCATTTACTCGTGAGTGCACTATGGAACGGTTTTCTCACGTGGAGTGCCACAAGGGTTGCTGTTAATTCTTGATACATTATCGCGCCCAGATGAGAAAATATTTTTAATGTAGATGATTTTTGGCTTTACGTTCCTTTACATTATCGCAGTCTGCCATTATCATGTTATGCATAAAATCGGGAAAGACAGCAGAGCTTTAATTGCGCACGAGCTGCGGAGCTTCATTTGTGTCGCTCTGCGTAAGTAGCTCATTCTATTATATTCGAGCCATTTCGGGCTAGAATTCCTACTTCAAAGCGACGACTCAATATTTTTACATTTTTGGTCCCGCCCCAATCGCTGTTTGCTGCAGTGCAGACAGCGTGGCGACGAACTTGTGGATCGCCGTGTGCCGATGTCCCGGATAGCGTCGGTCGCGCCCTGCCCGTCGGGGCCTCTTCCGTACCTGAAACACAAAAGGTGCCCTCTCCCTCACTCGCACTCCCTCTGTGCCAAACTGGTTCCGCAGTATATGCTGGCAGCAGATATCTGGGCGCTGTTGCTTATTCCAGCTGCTGCTCTGCGGAACAGGCCAGACAGTGAACTGTCAAGGACACCAACCAAGTGTCTTCGCCCTGACACATTTTTGTGGTTAAGATGTTGGCAAAGTTTCAGCATGTCGTCCACTGACAAATTATCCGCTGTCATAACTGTTTCATCTCACTTGAAGATAATCTTCAGTACACTGTGTGTTGCACGCGCTTGTCTGATCTCATCGCGCACGACGTTTTCAGTCAGCTACTGACGTTCCCCGCTGGAATATATATCACAGTTAATCTGCTTAATATCTTTCTTTGCTACGCCTTCAAAAATATACTCCTAAAATAAAAATTTCTTGAAAGCATTCACAACTGCTACAAATGTCTGAGAAAATCTTTAGTTGACCCGTCGTTAATACGCTGGTGTGCAAAATCTAAGGACGAAAGTAACTTAAGCATGATGTCACTGATGCTGGGTTCATTGGTGCATGTGGACGTGCGGCAATACGTCTTGCCAATGCATCCTACGCGTGATTGACTGGTTCTAAGAAGGGGACGGGGGGGGGGGGGGGGTCGAGTCTATTCGCCGAATATCCGTTTCTTCCAAGAGCTCCTACATGTGCGTTGTTTGATATGAAGTCAGGGCCAAATGCACCCCTGAAAAGGCGGAGGTTAGTCCTCCCTCGGGCATGGGTGTGTGTGTTTGTCCTTAGCATAATTTAGTTTAAGTAGTGTGTAAGCTTAGGGACTGATGACCTTAGCAGTTAAGTCCCATAAGATTTCACACACATTTGACTTTTTTTTTTTTTTTAATGTATCGTGCTAAGACTTTCGATGATCCCAAAAGCATGATGGGACCAA